>NW_027397063.1:47358519-47393584 GCF_003265705.2 Callorhinus ursinus
TGGCTTTTTTTTACCATGATTCATTAGTTTTTCAAAGTTAATTTTTTTAACTGTTTTTTTTAATTTCTCTTTTTCCCTTTTTGAATCAACAGCAAACCCTGCTCGGGTTTGCTCTCAGGAGCTTTTGTTCCCTGCAAGCTTTCCATATGGCTTTGGAGGACGACAGTGAAAATGGCGGCCTCCCAATCTCCGCCCCAGAGGAGGCAAGAACTCGGGGCTCCGCTCCTCAGTGCGCCCCCAGAGAAAAGCAGCCAGTCACTCCCGTGTCCCCGGTCTCTGGCCGCACTCCGTGCTCAGCCGGCCTGTGACCAATCGTTTCTATCTCTGGCACCCGACCCCATGTGGAGTCTCCAAACCCAGCAGATCCCTGCGGTGCACTCCTGCATCGCTCCTCCCAGGGGAGGAAGGGGCGTCTCCCCAGATCTGCCGCTTGTTGGGTCCCTGCTGGAGGAGCAGTGGCCCGACTGGGCCGCGGATCACAGTTATGGCCACCCCGAACTGAGAGCCCGCGCCTCGGCTCCGTCTCTGCAGCTGGCTTCCCCTCTCCGATACCTGGGAGCTCTGCCGCACTCAGGCACCCCCGGTCGTTCTGTGACCCCAAGGGTCCTGAGACCACACTGTCCCGCGAGGGTTCCACCTCCCGCTTAGCCACTAGAGCGATGTCCCTCCGCGGAACCGACTTCTAAAAGTTCCGATTTTGTGCTCCGCGGCTCTATCACTTGCCAGAAGCGGCCGACGGAGGCCCCTTCCCCCGCCGTCTATCCTCCCAAATATCGCCTCAGATTCACTTCTCCGCACATCCTACCTTCCAGAAAGTGGTCGCTTTTCTGTTCAAAGAGTTGTTGCTACTCTCCTCTTTGATCTCCTGTTGAGTTCATAGGTGTTCAGAATGGTTTGATCCCTATTCAGCTGAATTCCTGAGACCAGACGAAATCCAGGTCTCCTACTCCTCCGCCATCTTGCTCTGCCCCTAAATTGACCTATTTTTAACTTTTTGTGGAACCCCCATACAATTTTCCATAATAGCAGTACAAATTTACCTTCCCACTAACAGTGCACGAGGGTTGCCTTTTCCTCACATTCTCACCAGCACTTGTTATTTCTTGTCTTCTCGATGCTTCCCATTTTGATAAATGTGACGTGGTAGCTCATTGTGGTGTTGATTTACATTCCCTCATGATGAGTGATATGGAGCATCTTTTCATGTGTCCATTGGCTACCCATATATCTTCTTTAGAAAAATATTTGTTCAGATCCTCTGCCCAGTTTTTAATTGGGTTGTTTTTTTTATATTAAGTTGTGTAAGTTCTTTATATATTTGGATATTAGCCCCTTATTGGATATATGGTTCGTAAATATCTTCTCCCATTCAGTAGGTTGCCTTTTCGTTTTGTTGATGGTTTCCTTCACTGTGTAAAAGCTTTTTAATTTGATGTAGTCCCATTTGTTTATTTCTGCTTTTATTGCCCTTGCCTGAGGAGACATATCCAAAAAAATTATTGCCAAGACCCATGTCAGAGAGCTTACTGCCTATGTTTTCTTCTAGGAGTTCTGTCCTTTTAGGTCTTACATTCCAAAATTTTAATCCATTTTGAGTTTATTTTTGTATATAGTGTAAGAAAATGGTCCAGTTTCATTCTTTTGCATGTGGCCAACCGTTTCCCTAACACCATTTATTGAAGAGACTGTCTTTCCCCCATTGTACATTCTTGCCTTCTTTGTGGAAGATTAATTGACTGTGCAAGTGTGGGTTTATTTCAGGGCTCTCTGTTTCTGTTCCTTTGATCTATGTGTCTGTTTTTGTGTCAGTACCATGCTGTTTTGATTCTTATAGCTTAAGCCAGTGAGTGAAACCAGTGAGTGAAAAATAGCACAGTTCTTGAGAATGCAGTTCCCTAAGTCAAGAGGTTTTTGATTTATGAATAGTTATGAAACAAACTCTATTCACTTTACAAGAGTCTCAGTAAAAGCAATTGCAAGGCATTTTTTGAGGAGCTGATGTTATTGTCCCCAAATCAATCTCTAAAGGCAAAGTGAATCCCTAAGGATTTTTCTTTCTTTCTTGTAATAAATTCTGTATTTTATTTACTCAGCTTATGTGATGCTTAATTTTATGTGTCAACCAGACTGGGCTAAGGGATGTCCAAGTAGCTGGTAAAACATTATTTTTGGTGTGTCTCTCAGGGTGTTTTTGGAAGAGATTAACATTTGGATTGGTAGACTAAGTAAAGAGGATTGCCCATACCATTGCAAGTAGGAATCGTCTAATTCACTGAGGGCCAGAATAGAGGGGGAAAAGAAGATGGAAGAAGGACAAATTTGCCCTATTTGCTTGAGGTGGAATATCCATCTTCTGCCCACAGACATCAGTACCCTTCATTCTCAGACCTTTGGACTATAATCGGGACTTCACACCGTCAGCTTCTCTGATTCTCAGGTCTTCAAACTCAGCTAATTACAACAATGGTTTCCTGGTTCTCCAATTTGCAGATGGTAGATTGTGTAACTTCTTGGTCTCCATAATTTGATTCCTATAATGAATTTCCTTTTGTATATATCTACATCTATATATCCTATTTGTTCTCTTTCTCTGGAGAATCCTGACTAATACAGCTTATATATCAAAGAAATCAGGAACCTTGAAAATCATCCTGAATTTTCTTGTTTCTAATCTAATGGCATGTAAGACTTGTATGTTGTAGGTGCTCAATAGAGAACTTTTTGAGTGAAGAGAAGGAGGAATAAGCCAGGACTTACAGAATTAAAGGGGAAAATTGTGATTATCAGCAAGGGGCCTTCACCAGTCTACTGCCATTTCTTTTTCTTCTACTGAGATCTGGTCTTCACTGTTCTTAACCAGACCACCCCTGAGACGTTACTAACAAGTGCTACTCCTCTGTCTCCCTGTACTTGTACACACTATTCAACATTACTTTCTTTTATTCCTTCTTGTATTCTAATTGAGGATTTTGAATTGCCTTTCCTCCTTAGCAGCACAGAATTTTAATGAAACATGGATTTACAAAATGTAGCGCTGCACATAGCACCTGGCAGACACTCGGTAAACAGCTATTATTATCATATATAATATCATAGTGACTACATCTTATCCATTTCTTTTTTTTTAAGATTTTATTTATTTATTTATTTGACACAGAGAGAGAGAGAGAAAGAGAGAGAGAGAGAGAGCGCGTGCATAAGCAGGGGGCGTGGCAGGCAGAGGGAGAAGCAAGCTTCCCACTGAGGAAAGAGCCCGATGCTGGACTCGATCTGAGGACCCTGGGATCATGACCTGAGGTGAAGGCAGACACTTAATCCACCGAGCCACTCAGGCGTCCCATCCATTTCTTGTTTTATATTCAAGTAAACTGCAGTCCCGTGAGTTAAGAGATTTCCCTAAAATAAAATTAAGAGCTATACCAGAAGTGGGATCAGACACAGGTTCTTCTGAAACTTGATCTTATGCATTTTAAAGCATGTTTTGTGAACTTCTTGCTCACATGCTAGCCTATGACAGAGGCAGTATTATGATTCTTACCAAATCTTGTTTCATTTTCCTCTTCTCGGGTACACAATACTGTATTTTCTGGTCTTCCTATGTTGGAAGCATATGGATTAATTTCTGGACAATGGGATATGGTTAGAAATAATTTCAGCTGGTTTCAGGACTTGCACTTAAAAATACCCTACATGAGGGGTGACTGGGTGGCTCAGTTGTTAGGCGTCTGTCTTTGGCTCAGGTCATGATCCCAGGGTCCTGGGATCAAGCCCCACTTCGGGCTCCCTACTCTGCGGGAAGCCTGCTTCTCCCTCTCCCACTCCCGCGACTTGTGTTCCCTCTCTCACTGTGTCTCTTTCTGTCAAATAAATAAATAAAATCTTTTAAAAAAATACCCTACATGACCCTATCCCCCAGCTTCCTTTTCCCTTCTGTGGTGACTTTGTATTCCAGATGTATAGCTACATAATGGCAGGAGCACAGATCCTTAAAGTCATAACTTGCAGCAGAGCCATTGAGAACAATCTAGCTTTCACTGGTAATAGAAAAATAACGTTTGTTGTGTTAAGCCACTAAGATTTCAGTATTTGTTTGTTACTGCAGCATAGTGTATTCTATCTACATAACCTGTGATAGGTTGTGTGCCTCAATCCAAATGCATTTTTATTTACTATACAAATCTCATTTGTCCCTTCTGTTTTCAATGGTTGAACAACCCATGACTACTTTTTTTTTAAAGATTTTATTTATTTATTTATTTGAGAGAGAGAGAGAGTCAGCATAAGAGGGGAAAGGGTCAGAGGGAGAAGCAGGCTCCCCGCTGAGCCAGGAGCCTGATGTGGGGCTCCATCCCAGGGATCACGACCTGAGCTGAAGGCAGTCGCTTAACCAACTGAGCCACCCAGGTGCCCCCCCCATGACTACTTTTAATTGTAAAGAACACAGATTAATTTGCCCCATGTTTTTTATTTCTGTCTTCATTTAACTTAGTTGTAGATAAACTCTGACCTTCGGCAAATTTCTGTTGGGTTCTTTGCCTCAGTTTCCTCAATATGAAATAGAAATAATGTTTCCCTATTTATTACTCAAGGCTGTCAAGAAGATGAATGAGTTGATAATTATTAGAAAAGTAGTATGTAAGCATACAGCATTATATTATTATTAGGTTATTCTCACAAGAGCAGTAAAAAGTGTTCCTTTGCTGTAGATCTGGGACATGTTATGAAGGAAAGATTTATGATTTGTTCAATGATTTGGTTTCTTTTTTTGGTAGAATTGGAATAATTCCTTTAGGTTACATAGATAATCTACTTATCTTAAAACTTGAAGGCACCTTTACATGTCCACATGAATATTTAAAATGCTTCAGGCACTGATACTAAGAATGTTATATGAGATAAAGTGATTGATATAAAGAAAAACATGGGTGGTTTTTCGTGCAGTTTCATATTGCAGTAAAAGTGTGAAGTTGATTCTAGCCTAGCCATGAATAAAAAATAGTTACCTACCTAGAGGCTTAGTCAACCTTGCAAAAAAAAAAAATAATAATATGAATAATGGTTGATCCTACAAGGAGACCAGACTTTAAAAATTTAATTCTTAATAAAGAATATGTCATATTTTAAAGGAGTGTTAATATTTAACAATAATTAGTCTTTAAACTTAGGTGATTTTGTAAAATATTCGTTGTGCTCTTCTTGAACCGTAAATTAATTATGCCAGCTGTATTTATTTTTAACTTTGAGACAATTGTAAAGTGTCCTCAAATAGATTCAATCTATACTATATTTAACCATATTAGTCAGGAGTTAAAAATAGAGTAATAGGATTAGTCACAAAATAACAGTGCCCTTGCTTCATACATCTACCTGATTTGTAGATGAGCTGACTTCCCTAAAATTCCTTTCAAATGATTTGGATAATCCTTAGAAAGTGGTCAGTATATGCTGCATTGACCCCTGCTCTTGGCAATGCGTGACATTGGACTTTTCTCCCCTTCACCATTGGCTCACTGGGTGATGTGTGCTGTCTTGTTGGTATCCAAGACAGGAGCCAGGCTACCAGTGAGCTTCAAAGTGCCACCTTGTTCTGGCACTAAAGCCTGCAGACATATTCTGAGGTTGCTAATGTCTGATGCTTTAGGCCACTGATGTTTGCACAATGTTCTTTGTGTCCAGGGAAGCCTTGGCATGAAGAGGTTTCTGCAGCCAACATTGCTGAAACTATCATGATGGCAAGAGTTCCATTACTGTTGGTGACAGCCAGGATCTCCACTTAGGCTGGTAAGGGCTAATATTGAGGGTGACACTTTCATGACAGAGAGGTAGTGAAACAAGTTGTTCGGGTTTCCCCTCTTTTGCTGTAGTTCCTTTTACTGGTAATTCAGGTCTGAGTCCTTAGAACAGAGCCTGGGCAAAGAACAACCCTACTCAGTAGTGACCATGCTGCCTTCAGAATCCCCCCTGCAGTCTGACTCTCTCTCTTCATCCTGTGACAGACAGCTTCAATTCTGTCTTCTTTTTGGGAATTCATAATTTACCATTCAACCTTTTTTATCTTTGGAAACCTGAAAATGATATGGACATGTAATGATGACAGTTGGGTAACTGAATAATCGCTAAACCTCATCCTGACCTTCTGGAAAACTATGCTGAAAAAATATAAATTGACCGGGTGATGGGTATTAAGGAGGGCACATGTTGGGATGAGCACTGGGTGTTACATGCAACTAATGAATCCTTGAAAACTACATCAAAAACTAATGATGTACTATATGTTGGCTAACTGAATATAATAAGAAAATCAAAGAAAAGAAAAAGAAACAAATAAATTTAATCCCAATTAAAAAAAAAGAAAAAATGTAAATTTGTTAGAATCTCAAGTGGGGCCTTCTGCCTTCTACCCTGTAAATGTCTCTTGGATACACTTTCTTGTATAACTAGATTGGGGGCTACTAGAGGAATGTAGGAGTCGGGGGACATTTGTGTGTGTGTTTTAAAGATGGGTAATATTAGACCATATTTAATTGGAATTACTCAGTAAAGCAGTCAAGGCTGAAGGGATAGGAGGAGACTTGGAGAGCTATTAGAGCAAATTCCCAGATATAAGGGGAGGCCTCCACAAGAGCACTGGGCGTAACCAGGCTTCGATAGCAGAATGGACTCTTGTACTCTCTTTCTTATATGAGGTGATCACACAGCAAGAGCTTTGTATATAATTTTTCTACTCCATATTTGCCAAGCTCATTTCCACTCCTTCTAGGTGTTATGCGCTAACACCTTAACTTATATCTCTCCCTCCCCTATTTGGTTCAGGTGCTCCTCATATGTGTTCAGCCAGCATTCAAAGGATAGTTCTATCATAGAGCTTTTCACACTTTATTTTAATCGATAATAATTTCTGTCCTTCCCAGTTGCTCCTGCTAGGTTGTAAACTCCTTGAGGGCTTTTTCTAATTTGTTTTATTTTTATTTTTTATTGTGGTGAAATATACGTAACATAAATTTAACATTTTAACCATTTTTAAGTGTTCACTTAAAAATGTGGTAAGTACATTCATGTTGTTGTGCAGCCATCACCACCATCCATCCCTAGAGCTTTTTGGCTTCCCCAACTGAAAATCTGTGTCCCTTAAACATTAACTCTCCATTCTCCCATTCTCTCACCTCCTACCCCCTGGCAAACACCATTTAATTTGTTTTTTATAGTCTCAGGGATGAACACAGTACCTGTCATATAATAGGTGGGCAATAAGTGTTTGATCAGTAAATGAGTAAAGGTACCCATTAATTTTTGTTAATTTTTCAGCAGAAATATGGGCCAATGCCTTTAAATTTGGAGTGATTATCTTATCTGTACATTAGTCAAATGAAATTTAATATATCAAAATTTATTCTAATCACATTGTGCCCTTATTTGATGAAAGAACATCATGATTAAAGAAAGGACTGAATAAAAGTGGATGACAATCAACCTCAAAAGATGGATACATGCAGAACAGAGCATTCAGATCATTAAAAAACGTAAACACAAAGGAATTCAATTATCAGTAACCTTTACAAAGTAAGTACAAGAACAAAAATAATCACCAGTTTCAGAAAAATGCTAAATAAATGACAGTGTCAGCTATCATAATTATGGAATTAGGGCAAAAGAAAAAGATTACACAAGTTGAACTTTTTTTGTTGTTTCAGTGACATTGTTATTCCATGATTGGGCTGTAGTCGTTGCTTTGAAATGGCAGTAAAAAATAAGGAGGTTGAACCCAATCAAGTTATTTGGTTTTAATGAATAATTAGATTGTTGTTTGGAAAAGTAAGCAGTATTATTTCACAGCTCTATAGTGCTTCCTTTAATTCATTGTTTGAAAAACATACAGAGCTTTTGAAAGCAGCTATCTATAAAATATTTTTGAACTTGGTACTTTTGATGGCATCACATTTACTAGAATTAAAAAAATAAAAAGTATGAGCTTTCTGAGTGTCATAGGTGTAGTTGCAATAATAAATGAATAACAACAGGCAGATCCTTCCAAATTCATGTTGGCATTGGTAGAGGCAGGATTCCTGTGTTCCTCTATGCTTGAGGTTAATAGGTACAGGTTGACATTAAAGATGCAGTGTCAACTCAGCTTTCTTCAAAATCTAGGTTAATCTCTTGAGTCACAGAGAGAAAAAAAATCTAAAGCAAAGTGTCAGTTTCCAGGGATAAAAGTCAATCATGTGAAATTGACACATGTTCCCAACAATGAAAGGAGAAAATCTGGTCAAAGGTTGGAGTGTTAGGGGGGAAAGAGAACATTTACAACAAAGTTATGCAAATATATGGTTTCAACTAGATTCCTTCCAGTTTCATAGAAGTGTTTTTTTAATGTGAAATAATGCCTTAAAATTTAGAAAGCCATGTAACCTTTAATTTGAGAAATGATTTAGACCATTTAATAGTATTAAATAATAACCTAGAAGTAGCAGGTACTGTTGAGATGCTGGGTTTTAAATGGCTGTGTGGATTTTAGTTTGGTTGCTTACCAGCTGTGAGACTTATGCTAAGATCTTTAACATTTCCAAGTTTTAGTATCCCTTTCTGTAAAATGAGAAGATTGAGCTAGATAATCAAAGAAACCCCAAGCTCTATGAACTTTATAAACAGAACAGACATTGTTATTTCTTTCTTACCTCAACTTCATCAAGGTTTGGAAGTGGCATCAGATTTATGAGATTGAATCTACTAAATTGCCTCTGAACTTCCATGTTGCATATGTTACAAATGATTTCAGCTCTGTATACCTGGCCTATAAAGTACTGAGTTATCAACTTTGATTGACATGCTTAAGTTCGTTAGAGAGCTCACATCCTAAGACACACAGTAGAATTGGGTTCTATTTTTCTCAGTTCTGAAGGACAATTTATAGTGCAAAGATTAAACACTTTTCTTCCTGAAGATAATGAGAATTGATTTCTTTACCCCCTATCAAACTTTCAAGTTCCAGGAGAGGAACTTTAAAAAAAATTGTAGTCTTTCTGAGCCCCCAAGGGTAAAAAGGTATTATGCCATTTAAATGATGGAAAACTGTGTATTACCTCATTTTACTCTCTTGTACAAGTAAATACTACTTCAGGGACCTTAAACTTTAAAGCAAAAGATTCATCTCAATTTTTACCTTAGTAAAGTTTATAAAGATTGAATGTAGGGCTGACTTTGCATCTGAGAAACCTTGAACAGTTTGTACACAGGAGGCAAAAGTTTTGTTTTGTTTTTTTTTAATTAAAGTGAACATTTTCTGTTTTTTATTTTTTTTATTTATTTTTTTTAAAAGGATGTTGCAGTCTTTTTTTTTTTTAATGATTTTATTTATTTATTCATGAGCGACAGAGGTGGGGGGAGAGAGAGAGAGAGAGAGAGAAGCAGAGGGAGAAGCAGGCTCCCAAGGAGCAGGGAGCCCAATGCGGGACTCGATCCCAGGACCCTGGGATCATGACCTGAGCCGAAGGCAGACGCTTAACCATCTGAGCCACCCAGGCGCCCTTTTTCCTGTTTTTTAAAATTATAGTTTTAAATTGTCTTCATTGTGCCACTCAAAATTTCTTATTTTTTAGATCTCTGTTTGAGTTAAATGATAGGGAAAAAAGTCTGGAGATGAATATGTATGCATTTTGTTTTTAGAAAGTCCCAAAAGACTTCTCTTTTGCCATCCCACTATTGAAACATGTAAAACCAAATTTAGTGTCCACTTGAGTTGATTTGCTCATTTCCGATGATTAGTAACTTCTTTTTTTAATATCAGTTCTTTAGAAGTATCCTCTTCTCCAAAGTTAAGCAATGCCTTTCAGTTTTGGTGACCTTTGAAATTGTTACCTAGACATTAATTTCCTGGATGCCCTGAAAAATACCATATACCTTTAATGACCTTCCCCATATAATTTTTTTTACCATAAAAGTATGATGAAGGTGTCTAGCTTTACTAAACACAAGAACACAGTAGTGAGTATGTGTAACCCTAGGTGTCTGGGCCTGTGCCTTTGGGGCCTTCTGATTCTAGGAAGATCCGACTACCCTCATTTATAGAAACATTTAGTGCCAACAAATATGTTTGCCAATTTTTGGATCATTTCAATATCAACTACAAAGACCAGCCACTGGCTCTGAGATCCTCTACCATTTCCTACACATCTGTAGTGCTACCTCCCTTTTTTTCCCCTCTCAAACTAATTTTACCAAAAGGGAAAATTAAGGAGATATTTTGGGTATCTCAGGCAGACATCACTGAAAATAGCCCTTGATGACATCTATTGACAAGGTTAAAGTAGTTTGCATTTATTGCCCTTTCTTTCTAATGACTTATGACTTAGCTTTCCTAACAACATATATAGAGTTTTTGCTATAGCAAACATGAGATTTTCTTTCCTTTTGTTTCAGAAATTTAAGAAACTAGTTCCTTCTACTTGAGACTTGCTGACTTGTCATGGCCTAAATGTTTATGTCTTCCTCAGATTCATATGTTGAACCCCCCGCCATGTGATGGTACTAGATGTGGGGCCTTTGAGAAGTAATTAGGATTAGCTGAGATCCTGAGCGTGGAAGCGAGGAGCAGCAAGAAGAAGAGCTTGCTTCTTCTGCCCAGCCTCTGCTAAGTGATTGGCAGTCTATTGCCTGAGAGAGTGTTGTCACCAGAACCCAGTCATGCTGGCACCCTGTTCTCAGTCTTCCAGCCTTTAGAACTGTGAGAAATTAAGTTTTTGTTGTTATAAGCCACCCAATATAGGATATTCTGTTACAGCAGCCTGAACAGACTAAGACAACACTCAGACTGTCTGGAGTATTTCTCTTTTCATTCCTTTCTCATTTGCCTTCTCCCTCTTGGACTTGCCTATGACAGACACAGGTGATTGGTGCAGGCAAATCCCTACTGCAGTAGGTCCTGCTCTTTCAAAGTTCTCATCTGAAAAGGCATAGATGAGTCAAGCCACTCACTTCTGCATCTCTGTCTTCAATTCAGGAAGGAAAGCTCTGTTTCAGCCCTGGGTGTGAGTTGTGCTTTCCAAATCAGCTTTATTGTTAACAAGGCTGTACTTTGACCTGCACCAGACTTTTGGGCTCTGATTTTACAGTTGGCAGGATTCTCACAAGGGGGATCAGGTAATTGATTAGCATGCCACAAATTTTCATAGTGTATATTATTCTATATTAATAAATACTTAGTTTTTGTCTTGGTTTATCCAGAGATGTTCTGGGATTGATTACTGATTCAGTATGTTTTGGAGTTTTTGTCTTGATCATTGGCTTAAGCTCAAAAGAGAGGAAATATCAATCTGCTTACTTTATTCTCTTCTACACCAGTGTGGGTCTGCTTCTAGGACCACCAGGGGTAGACATAGTTCAGATACCTGGAAATTAGTGTGGAAGGACTAAGGCATCACTACTTTTCAGGGAATATCAGTGGAGCTTTGCTAGGTATAGCAGGTGGTGGTCAAGACATGATGGTCAAGGTTCATCTTGTCTGCTAATCAATCTATCCTTTATCTTTAGCAAAGAGGAAGCTTCTGATTAACATAAAGCCTGCAGGAAAGAAGTTGAAAGCAGCCGGCCATGTTACAGTATACCTACTGATCATAATCAGATGGTCATAATCAGCGGAGGAGTGTTGTCCTAATTTTGAGAAGCTCATCTCATCATTGCCTTTCACTTGACCCACAGCACTAGAGACACATAGCATAAAGAATCACAGACACAAATACAGAAATGCACACAGAGACATACACATAAACCATATATTAAAAACAGTCACTCACAGACAGAGACACACATGCAGGGTTGATTTTCTGCTTGGAACTATTGCTTATACCCATCCAAATCACATCACTCATTACCCACATCCACCATCAGATGAACTGTCTAGGTAAAGCCAACCTGTGCTTTGAATCTCAGGGAATCTCAGGTCTTTAATGCCTGAGGCATTGATCTTTTCTTCCTCTGTACCATAAAATTCTCACTTAATGATTAAAAAAAAATTGTTTCCAAAGTAATAATTTTCTTTCCACAGCTAAATTGTTTGCTGCATGGAAGAAGGAGACTCTGTTTTAGAGCTAGTATTAAATTGACCATAGGGCTCCAAAAGGCTAAGAATAAAAGATGTGATAGAGTTGATGTGATTGTGGGGGCATGGGGGGTGACCCAGGAATGCCACAGGGATGCAACGGATATTCATTCACCTCTAAGTAAATTAGTACCTTCTCTGCCCTAGGCTCTGTGCAAAGTTCAAGGATTATCCCATATAACAGGTAAGGTATATGGTCTTTATACTCTCAGAACTTAGTCTAGTGGGGAATGAGGTAGTTATAAAGCATTAAAAAAAAAAATGAAATGGAAACTAGTACTATGAGGTTTCAGCAATTACTATATAACTTTTTCTAACTAATTATTTTTCCCTTTTATCTAGTAATCCATTGTTTTTTTAATTTGAGTATAATTGATACACTGTGTTAACATTAGTTTCAGGTATATAGCTCTACTAATCTATTCTTTTTTTTCCCCCCCTTTTTTATTGTTATGTTAATCACCATACATTACATCATTAGTTTTTGATGTAGTGTTCCATGATTCATTGTGCATAACACCCAGTGCTCCACGCAGAATGTGCCCTCTTTAATACCCATCACCAGGCTAACCCATCTCCCCACCCCCCTCCCCTCCAGAACCCTCAGTTTGTTTTTCAGAGTCCATCGTCTCTCATGGTTCTTCTCCCCCTCCGACTTACTCCCCTTCATTCTTCCCCTCCTGCTATCTTCTTCTTTTTTTTTTCTTAACATATATTGCATTGTTTCAGAAGTACAGATCTATGATTCAACAGTCTTGCACAATTCACAGCGCTCACCATAGCACATACCCTCCCCAATGTCTATCACCCAGCCACCCCATCCCTCCCACCCCCCTACTAATCTATTCTTATTATGCAAAAAGTAAAACTAGCATTAGCATCTCCCTAAATATAACCCTTTTACACTGCAAAATAACTGGGTAATATGTAACATCACATAGAGCAAAATGTCATTTATATTTAACCAAACCTTCACAAACAAATAAGAATACCATGGCTGCACATAAACTAATCAGGGTAGAATCTATTGCTTGCTTTTTTAAATCGAGTGATATTTACATTTAGCACAAATTAGCATATTAGCACACAAAATAGTTCTCCAAATGAAAGATTTGCTGCCCAGTTTTATCTGCTAAGTGGTTGTAAAACAAATGTTACTTTTAATGTTATAAATAAAAAATAGAATCACTTGCATTAATCTACCTTATGTTTATGCAAACTGGAGATAATTGACATCTATTTAAGGGATCATAAGGATTACAAAAGATTATACTGACACTTGTAAACTGTAATTATCACCTTCCATTAATGGTAACATGAGTTTACCGCAAATATATTTCTCTGCTAATTACTTATAATTGAGATAATAATCCACGGGATAAATGGATTTTTTCCTTAAATCTTACCTAACTCCTTAGTCTATACATTTTAATTTTATGTAGTATAAGCTCATTGCCCGGTTTATGTACTAACTACAGCAAGAACAGATTTTTTAAAAAAACTGGCCACTGCTCCTGGGGCCAGGCAAATAGGAAGCAGAGCTGGGGATCCCAGTGCTTGGGGAGGTCCATCTGTTGAGTCAAAGAGGTGAGATGGCCAGTGGCTCTTCAGGAAAAGCCTGTGGTTGCATTCACAAGCTAGAGAGTTAACTAACTTAATCAGGGTCAGCATTTCCTTTATGATCAGCAGTTTGATTATAGGTGTTTACTTTTTCTTCAGTACTCAAGTGTGCACAGTGTTGTCTGCCTAAAGGAAAACATTTTTATGTTGTTTCTCCAGCGGTTGGGGTCTTATTTTTTAAAAGCTTGTTTTCCTCAGAAGAATCTAACCACTCAGTGGCCAAGATTAACAAATGAATGAATGAACTAAATATTTATAATGTGAAGGTGATAAGAATTAATGATGTAGCAAATTCTCACCTCTTTCAGGGCAATTATTGTTGAAACAATGATTCATATGGTAAAGGAAAAGTCTGGGATGATCATAATGGATTATAGTAAACATTAAAGAGATGAATAATGATGAGTTTCTCAGAATTGGTTGAGAGGAGAAAATTGGTTTAATAAAGGCCAGTTTGCAGTATTGCATTATTTTAAAAAATTTGGAGAAGCGTGCCAGGTTTTTGTGGCTAGAGAATACAGTGTCATCAGGATATTAGTGTAGAGGGGTTAATGTCAGGGGATGTAAATGTAGCCCTGAGAGCAGATGATGGCAGAGAGGCTCTTGTTATCTCTGTGGATTGCTATCATTTTCTGAGTCTCTGTTGTGTGCAAGGTTAGTTATTGCTAATCCTCGGAACAACCTTTCTTTTGAAAGTGTTGTAGATGAAGAAACAGACTCAAGAGTTTACTTTCCTTATACAAAGTCTCATATTTAGGATATGGAGGAGCTAAGATTTGGCTCCAGCCAATTTGCTCTAAATAGATGAGTACTCCTTGTTCTGTAATACATAGCATCTTTTGATCAGGTCTGCCTAAGGCTCAGCCAACTTTTGTCCTTACTTACGTACTGGGCATTTTTAGGTTTTTGACTACAGAGTAAATATCCAATCACATATTCTTAAGTAGCATACTTATCTCACTTTGGGGTACACTTTTCTTTGTATATAATCTTAGAGGGCAATACAATTGCTTTCATTCCTTGTCCTTGCATGGATGAAGGAAGAGGTCATATTAGGTACATACTTGGGCTTAGCAAATTGAATGCTTCTTTGTAGGACTTTGAATCTTGAGAGAATGATGTTAGCAATAGTTGGGGTGCATTGTCCACAGTGGGGTTCAGCTCCTGCTGGTTTGCCTTTGCTACTTTAGCCTCCAGGGACCCCTTGATTATTGACTGTCATCCAAGACTAATTTCCTAGCCTCCCTTTGATTCATTTGAGATCCTAGCCTTTCAGTAGGGCCTCTATGTGTAGACTAGTCAGAGGCAGTCTAATGTTATGTCACAGGGACTTCTTTACTTCTGTGTTCAAAGCAAAAGGCAATGGCAAAATGGAAAGTAAAAGAGATAAAATCTGAAAAATCAAGGGACCATTTCTTTAAGTGAAAGTCATATGTGAATTGCTTCATCTAAAATTCCTCAGTAATGATAAATGACAGCAAGAAAATAACTGAATTCAGAGACTATAAGTATTAGTGTTACTGAGTTCATCTCGAAGAGTCAGAAACAAAAGCCACCCAAAGGGAACTTTATAAATGAACAGAATAAGCACATCAATATCATTTATTTTTTGTTTCAAAATCTACAAAGATTTTTTCTAAAACTCAATTTGACATTTAATATTTGATCTTCCTATCCTTCCTCTCTTTTCCTTTCTCTTAAATTTTCTCCCATTTAAATAGCATTATTGCTTTCTTGATAATACATTTTTTTTCACAGATAACTTGTTTTTAGTAAATAAAATCTAGACTTGTCAAATAAAAGTCATATGATTGGAAGTGTTTCTAATGTACATATAATATTCTGATTAAACAGTGGATCAGGGTGATGATTTTGGTTTGAGATGGCTGCACTTTAACAAGGTTTCCAAGATGCCGTCCAGGAAAAACCTGGAGACACAGCTTCTTTCATGACTTTTTCATATATTGCTTTTGACCTCTGATTTTTTTTGTGCAAAGTGATTTCAGTACATGACTTCATTTGGGAGCAGCTTCACAACCAGCAGAGGAAAGAGTTGTTGAGAATCTTCTAAAATCTCTGGGGGAAAAATTAAAATGCTTTCTGCCAGAACACAACTTTGAAATTGGGTTAAAGCCTGTGTCTTCAGGGCATGAGGGGATGATTGGAATTAACTGTTTTATTAATGGATTTAAAATTTGTCTGTTTTCTTGGTGAGATCATTCTACAGTTGTGGTGTACATTTCTCCAGCTTCTCAGGCAGACTGTCCGCCTAAGAGTACCTTTTCAAAATTCAGCTCCAGAAATGTGTTGCTGGAAGCTGTGATTTAATGATAGCTCTAGTAGATCTTCAAGGACTGGAGGGCCTTAATGAGATCTCACTCTTCTAGGGCTAATTCTCCTTTTACATCCTTTGTAGCCTGTTAGTTCTAAAAAGAATGACAGTAGGGATGAGTGTACAAGCCCTTTGAGTCAAATTGGCTGTGTTAAAAATCAGTTTTATTATTTAATAGCCATTTGATCTTGGCCGTGTTAGTTGATTTCTGTTTCAGTTATCTTACCTGCAAATTGGGGATCACAGTACATCTAACTCATAAGATCATTCATTCACTAGATATTCATTGAGCACATATTAGTGAACTATTCAATACTGGGTACTGGGGATACAGAAATGAAAAAAATAAGGTAAAAATCCCTTTTGTCATGGAGCTCACTCCTCTTGGATAATAGCTAAGGCTTATTCAACTCTTACAGAGTTCCAGGCACTGTTCTAAATACTACACACACACACACACACACACACACACACACACACACACACACTCCTAATGTTGACAGCCACTTTATGGGACAGATAAAAATGACTTTACTCATAGGATTATTGAGTAACTTGCTCAAATCATACAGGATTAAAAGAATGAATATAAGGAGATCGGAGAAGTACCTATCATAAAGGAAGCACAAGATAGATAGATAGATAGATTAGATAGATATTAGTTCTTATTTACTATTTATAAGTATATACATTTATATATTTTTATATAGTATTTTATATAAAATGTATATATACATATATGTATTTGTCTATGTGTATATTTATTCATCACAAATGTAGTAGTATTCAAATAGTACAGAAATATGTAAAGTAAAAATAAGATTCACTGTAATATCCCATACTGTTAAGAGTTTGGTTTATAATTTATTTGATGGAATTCTCTTCCTAGGGAATATATGAAATTAAGTCTCAGAATGTAATAGCCCAAAAATTCTGCTTACAATCAGTATTCATCTCAGAAACATCAAGTGATTTCTAATATCAAAGAAAATAACCAGTAGGGAAAAAAATAGATTGCAGAAAGGACAGTAGAAGGAAAGTCTAAACAATTCCATATTTGCATTTTTTAGTTCACCTCATAAGGACAATAATATAAAATATATCTTTTCTCTGTAGTGTAGAAAAGAAAGCTCTATTTTAGCCTAATTGGATTGACTGCCAACTAATTACAAACTTTAAATATAAGTAGTTATTTAGTGTAGCAACATAACTTTAGGGCATACGCTCATTTTTATGTATGAGGAGTCACAACCATAACACTCCTGGAACCAAGAGAAGAATTATTTTCTGCATTTTTTTACACATTTTGAACCAAAATTGCTCCAGTCTGTATTTCCTTTCTTTCATTCTGTTTCAGCTCAGCTGAAAGGCTCTAAATCTCATTTTATAGAAACTAGTGTTTTGCTATTGTAATTACCAAGAAAATGCTCTTGGTAATGTGATTAATAAAATTTTCCTTAGTCTTCCAAGCACTAATGGTATATCTCTATGTTTTAAATAAGTAGAAACTTATTGAAGAACCATAAATGAAACTAAAATATGATCTTTTAAGGTGAGATAATACTTAAGAGGTACCATATGGACCTATGCAGAATTATACACTATACAAATGTGAACTATTACATTGTCCAAGAGAGTGTATGATCTTGGACAAAATAGTGTGTGTGTGTGTGTGTGTGTGTGTGTGTGTGTGTGTGTGTGTGAAATATACAAAGCCATCGAGGCAGAGAGAAAATTGAAGAACTCTGTTAGCATTTTTTAGTCTAAATATTGGAAGACATAGGCTTTGAAATTATGTGGAAGATTATTTGAAGTGTGGATTCATATCCACATCATTAAAGATGGACCTCATTCTAAATGCATTGCCTTGAGATATTAACAATATATATGATGTATGTTTTGTATATAACATTCATATACACATGCATTAAGAGTACTTCTTCACATTTTTTTTTTCCTAAACAAAAAAGAAAGTTTGAAGAACACTGAACCTGTGAGGACAATAATCCTTCTGTCTCTTTATTGAAGGGTGAATTTATCAGAGGGAAGGTACCATATGTACTAGATATTGCAAACACATTTTCTTTGAGCCAATTCTGGTTTGTAGAAATGTTTTATGCTGCTTTCACAGTTTTATTTTCTTATTTGCTTACTTTTATTTTAATTTTAAATTAATTTTTGAGTATATTTGACACACAGTGTTACATTAGTTTCAGGTGTACAGCATAGCAATATGATAAGTCTATATATTATTCTGTGCTCACCACAAGTGTAGCTACCATCCGTCACCAAATATGCTATTGCAATGGGATTGACTATATTCCTTAAGCTGTGCCTTTTATTTCCATGTCTTATTCATTCCATAATTGCATTCCTGTTATTCCCACTCCCTTTCACCTGTTTTGTCCATCACCCCTTATTAGCTTACTTTTAAAACTCATGAGATTATACATTTTAAAAATACAGATTTTTTTTCTCATGTAAAAAGCTCTGCCAATGATGTGCATGCTTTTCTGCATAGGAGTCATCGTCCCTTTTTAGTTGGAGAATATTCTTTCAGATTCCCTATAGTTTCCTAAATTCCTAACAAGTTCCTATAGTTCGTAAGTTCCTATAGTTTTATATCTAAACCACTTCATTCATTACTGTCTCTATTTGCATTCGAGTGTGTGAACTTTGGTATAAATGCCAGCAGTGGAAAAGACAGCCAACTGTCCCAGAAAGATTTGAACTCCCCCCATACTAAGGAACATACAGTGAGTGTTGGGAAGCAGCTGCTGAACCAGGACACTCTTCATTCCTCTCCCATTTTGTGGGGCATTGTGACTAGTTCTCTCAATGGATGAGTGAAGTGACATATGTCCCAAAGAGCTTTCTTTTTTCCACCACTGGGTGGCTGAAGAGCAGGCCCTGGGAGAGGTAAGGAACATTCGATGGTGGAAGTTGGGTACCTGAATTAACCTGTGGAAGGCTTCTTGCAAACCAGTGATTCTACAGTGATAAGCCAGTAAAATGTGTGGGCTTATTTGTTGCAGCAGTAAGCAACACAATGACTAATACACACTAATATTCATGAAATAATTACTATGTATTCTGATTAATTTAGAAAACACTGTCATCTTTACTGATAAATGTCTTGGAAAAATAAATTGAAATTAGGTTGCAGATACAGTTTGTCTGAATTTTAAAAAAGATTTGGAAAGAAATGTTTGCTGTTAAATCAGGTACTTTTTAGTTATTTTGTTTTTTACAAATCCTAAATGATGTCAGTGGGGTGCCTATAAATAATTTGCAAATTGACATTAAATCATGGCCCTACTTCTCAGTTATATCAGAGTGAAGCATTAAAAAAAAAAAAAAAAACAAGTTTAAAACCAGCTTAAAACTATAATGGAGGTATTAAAATCACTTAATCTCTTATGCTCAGATTTTTACCCTCTTATTTTTAGCATCCATATATGTTGCACATTAACATACATGGAAGGTAAAATAATAGTTCTTTCCTGATTCAATTGAAAACATATTTGCTAGAGGTGGGGCTTAAAAGAAACCCTAAAGCAGCAGATTATTGTCAAAGACACTTCATTCCAAAATAAACATGAGGTGAAATAAAACAAGTATCAGTCCCTTATGGATCCACCTGAAAGGGGAATACATACGTTAGGATGGAGCTGTTCCAACACATATCCTCCGTTTTGGGTGGGAGAGAGCCTGGATCTTATGTAGGGGAGATTTGCCTACAGATGGTTTTTAATCTAGTAGGACATGTGTGTACTTGTTTGTGCGTATGTGTCTGTGTGCCCTGGGTGCAAGCAAAGGGGTGGGTATGTCAGTTGGTGACTCCAGAGGCCAGAACAGAGTTGGTCAGTCTTGTAAACTAGACAGACCATAGAGAAAAGTCAGTTGAGCCGGAGAGAAGGATTGGAATGGGCCCTTAAGGCAGGAATTCTGGAGGGGACTCGCTGCTGATCCACTCATCTAGTCTTAGAATTGTTTTTTAGGGAAGTCATTCAGAGTCTGAGGGGGCACTTCATCTGCAGGTGGGAGTTAGAAGGCTTTCATCTCCAAGATTGGATGCATAGAGTGACAATAGCTAAAGGAATGCTATAGTGAATTGGCTCTGCTATACCTTGAACTTTGCTCACTGTCTCTCTGAACCACTGATTTTAGTGGCTTCTTCGAAAGCACCAAGAATTTCCCAACCCCAGCAAGAACAGGGTGCTAGCCTGGTCTAATAGAAAGCCATAGATCGACACAGAAATATTTAACCCAGTAACTTATAACTTTTTCCTTTTTGTCTTTCTGAGCATAAAAATTAGAATTTAAAAATATTGCAAAATCTGTGGTGCTTGGAGTAGTTCCACAAATTGAAGTGGGTTTCCTGCTGGTTGAGCTGTACTTTGGCTAATTTCTGATACTCCTTTTTACTCAGAAAATTCTATATTCCTACATACGAATCTATTTGGTTGCAGAGGATGGTCTAAATGACTTCAGTATTTTCTTTGCAGCATACAAATTTAATGAGTCTTTAAAGTCTCAATTTTTTTTCAAATTTTAAAGTTTCCAAAACTTCACCACTTTTTATTTATTCCTTTCTTCATTGGTTCATTTGTTCATTTTTTAACAGATATTTGTTGAGCACCTATATTACTCTGGGTATTGGGAGTTCCAAAATGAGAAGATATAGTATCTACCCCCCAAGGACCTACAGGATTAAATCACCTGAGACCTGTGAGTTAGGGTGTACAGATGAAACAAATAATAATGAGTTGACTTAATCAGGATTCTACTTGGGTTTTAACTTGGATAATATTTCTTAAAATATTTTCTTTTAAACAAGTGTCCTGAATTTATTGCTCTTTTCTCTTGTTGGCTAAAATAGTCATTTAAATAAATAGAATCTTGAATGCATATAGGTTGACTTCATTCGCCAGCATTCCAAACATTTGAAAGTATTTTCACCTATTATTACTATTAGACAAGTTATTCTGTGTCAAGGCTTGTCAGGAACATTGGAGTGGGAAGGATTGTCAAAATATCTCCAAAATATGGTTTAAAAGTGTTTGTTCCAACTGGTGACTCCTTGCTAATAGTGATGAGTCATTGATAAAATTGGCATCTCACACTCTATCTTGTAATTACAAAAATCGTTAACTCTTACGATTCCAGAATAGTCTTTAAATGATGTGAGTAACCCTGTTATATGATCACATAGGAATTTCATATAAATTACTCAGGCATGTTTTCAACATTGCCTAAAAAAAGATTCTACCCCAGATCTCTTTGCTTGCTTGGAAATTTGAATATAATCTAGGAAAGGGTAATAAATGATAATCATGCTTACTAATGTACATTAGGAGTAAGGGCAAAAAAGGAGAGGTTTATATTTAACATCCATCATAGTAATAAGTGTAGGTAGTTTGAAGGAGAATGTATTTGTATACATCTTAATAAATAGATGATCATAAATGATACTTTAAAAATAGACTATATTTGCATTAAAATAGAATTAGATTTATGTGTGCATATGAAAGTGTATCCCATAGTAATTTATATTAAAGGAAACAGCATATTGTTAAAGATATTAATCATTTCAAACCAAAATTTTACAGATTTTTTTTTTGCCCTCTAATTGGATTTTATTTCTATAATGTTATACAATGAAGATAAGGAGAAATAAATGATTGGTTTTACGTATTTATTCTAGTAATGCACATTTTCTTTAAGAGAAGCTTTACAACATTCTTGTTACAAAGTGGGCAGAGAAATAAGAACTTAGATCAGTGGACTTAATAGAAGAAAGGAAATAATAAAGCATAGTAGTTAAGGCATAGGCTCTGGAGTCACACTGCCTGGATTCAAATCCCAGCTCTGCCACTTCTTAACTGTAGAATTTTGAGCAAGAAACTTACCCCTCTGTGCCTCAGTTCTGTTATCTGTACTCTAGAGGATCCCATAGCTCTATTGCAAAATACAATGAGTTTACTACTTTTACTACTACTATTACTACTACCTTTGCCATTGCTGCTCCTGCCACTGCTATAGGATAAGCAAGAATGAGTTGAAATTTG
Organism: Callorhinus ursinus; assembly: GCF_003265705.2. Lineage (NCBI taxonomy): Eukaryota > Metazoa > Chordata > Mammalia > Carnivora > Otariidae > Callorhinus > Callorhinus ursinus. The sequence goes on from NW_027397063.1 coordinate 47,380,634, forward strand.
TAGAAATCAGCTAAGGCAGAAATTGGCACACAGATGCCATATTTTTTAAAGCAATAGAGTACAGAGCTTAATGCAGTTAAAGATTCAGGAATAGTAAAGATAAATTAGAGGGCTGAGACATACCATACACTTACTTGGATGTACTAGATTACATTGTGTCAGACTACTCTAGACTCAGTGATGTTTTAGTTGTGGTTGGAGGGTAAGTGATTAACTATGATTGGGGCAGAGTGGAAGTATTGAGGTCACTAGGTGGCCTGCATCCAATCCTAATCAAATGAAATTTTTTAGTCTAAGAATTTAGTTTCTTCATCTTTAAGATTAGGGTGTTGTAGAGGACTTTAAAATCTGTTTGAGTTTTGATATTCAGAGCATGACTTGCTCAAGTCTACTTCATTTGTGAATGGTAGAGTTAGAACTCAAACCCAGTGCAGGAAAGAACAGTGTTATAATTATATTGAAAAATATTAACCTTATTTCAAGTAATGTGAAGATGTCTAAACACTCAAATAAAAACATGAAATTAAAGTCACAAACATGATAGTCATGAGATGGTCAAGAGTCCACGGTTTGGATTCAATCCTTAAACTGAATTGTGGTGCAAAGTTGGAGCTCTGGATCCAGAAGATTTCTCTGACTTAAACAAAAAAGGAAGAAAAAAAACTGGAGTATGGTTTCTGCTGGGTTTAGTAACTAGCTCTCCATAAGTAAACAAAACACCATTTCTTGAGGTTTCCACTTCTGTGTGCCTAGCCTTCTAGGGTAAAAGAGCCCAGATAAAGTTTTAGCAGAACCTCACCATTAAGAAAAGGTGTTCATGTGAATGGAAAATTAGCTTGACATATCTCGAGAGAACTTAGGCTTAACAGAGGTAAGTTTGGAGTCTAGCGGAACTGAAGGAGGCTTCATATCAGGCATGTCAAGTCTAGCTCAGACCTCAACAACTGAGAAATGATTAGGTGAAAAATACCATTTGGGTAGATTTTATTATTGTTTCCAATGGGTTGCTGCCTCTCCTTATGAAATTATTTTTTTCCCAGTCTGTTGATATGAGACTTGACTATTTGTCTTGCTTTGGCCAATGCAATTTGAGTCAAGTGATGCTGTGTCACTTTAGAGCAGAAGATTTAAAAGCCCTCACATGATTTCACTCCTGGCTTTTCCCCCTTTTCCAAGAGAATAGCATGTCCTTGATAGAGATTCCTCCTATAGTATGGGACTGCAAATGGAGCTAAGCCAAAGCTGACCAGTACTGCAAATAAACATGAACAAGGTATAACCCTTTTTGTTTTAAAGTCATTGAGATTTGGGGATTATCTGTTATTACAGTGTAAGCTAGTAAAGACTGGTTAATGTACTCCTTCCCACAGCAAAGATACTTTTATCTGGTTAACGTTTGGTTATATTGCTCTTGGTGAAAGTCTTTCAGTGGGAAATGTCTGTGTCATTTTGAATTCACTACTAAATTTTGTCTAAAATATCACTGTGTTCTCTTAATAAAATCATTTGTCTAATAGAATCAGAAATGAACATTTTTTTTCACCATAGCCTAAAGGTTAATTATGAGTAGAAGTAATAGTTTGTTTGGCATATTATGGTCTTAGAAATGGAAAAGCTTTTTCCTTTTTTTTTCTGAGGAAAAATGAAGCCCTTGTTTTAAAATTAAAATATTTTAAACACATTGGAACTCATAATGATGCTTAGAATGAATTGACATGTCATTTTTGTTCCATCCACAATGGCTGTCCCATCACTTTTTGAGGAGTCAGACTGCCGTTCTTCATAACCTTTGAACACAAAGGGAAAACATTTTCAGGATGTTGAATGACAGCTGGAAATAGAGTGGCTCAGTGAGAGTATATCTAATTTACTTTCTTTTTTCTTTTTAAGGTTAATTTACTTTCTTTGGAAGTACAAATAGTATGAATAACCACAAAGTCTACAATTATGACTGACGATTCTATGATTTTGAATTATGCTTCCCCACATAACATCTTCTTTGAGCCTAGGGCATTATTCCAGGGAAACAATTCCAAAGAGTAATAGATTAGTTCTAAGCAAGAAGAGTAAGCAAAGACTTTAGAAAAAAATAAGAAAAATTCAGGACTGGAAAACACAAGTGGACAAAGAATTTGCTGTCACAGGTGCTTTTGAAGGTAATTATATACCTTCCTAGCATCCATTGATGGCATCCATTTGTACTATTTTGTGAGGAAAATAAAAAGAAACACTCAGTTGTTGTGTCCACAGATTCAGCCTTAGAGTTTAGCCTCTTGGGCTTTTCGGGTCTTTTTATGGAGGCAGATGAAAACTGTTTACTGAGGAGAGTTGTAAAGCTGTGAGCAATCTGGTTTACCACTAACACTGCTTCTGATCTCAAGACAACAAGGTTGTCAGGTTAGGTTAGGCTTATGTTATAATAAACAATTCACCAATCTCTGTTTCTTACTCATAGTACTATCCTGTACAGAAGGGGACTTCTGTTTCACATAGTCACTCAGACTAAGATTGTTGAGGGCTCTACCATCTATTATATAGCTACGTCGTCTAGAACACGATTCCATAGTTTTTCAGCATAGCAAGAGAAAAAGAGTGCCGAAGAGTTTTTCACCAGCAGTTAACATGCTTTAATCCAGAATAGATGCATACCACAAATTAATGGCCAGAAGTAGTGACATGGCTCTCCCTTTCAGGGAGACAAGGAAGTAAAATCACCCTCCCATTTACCTGGCAGGACAAGAGAATTGGTAATGAATGAACTCAACCACAAAAGTGCTTGATCACAAAAGTGAACAGAGACCAATCTTAAAAACAAAACAAAACAAAACTGCTGGGGACCTTAGAATGAAAAGACACAATTATCAGACGAATATAAAGAAGGGTTGTACTATCATAAATAGAATTTGGGAAAATCTCTGAGCCAGAATACAACTTTTCCTTTGGAAAATTGTGTTTTACATCTGTGTCTTAGAAACTTGTCATCCATCCCTTGTTTCAAAACTGTTTTGGTCATAAAATATTTTAAATGATGTTATTAAACTGGGAAACAATCATGATCTTTTCAAAAATAGAAGTCTATAACTGTAGTCAGGCTTTTTAAACTAGAAGGGATTGTGATCATAATAATAAAAATGAATAGTTTCTCAATATATGGATTTTGGCAGTGGCAGAGAAAGAATAAGGAACAAGTTGGTGCCAGAGAAATGTTTACTGAATAAAAGACAGTCACTGAGGTTGAGAGAAACCAGTTACATCATGCTGAGTCATTTCTTTTTCCATTTCTGTTGCAAAACCAGACAGGTACAGAAAGAGGACCATCTCCCCAAATCTCAAGATCTTCTAGTTGATTAAGAATACTAGTTGTATGTGCTACTTAGAATAAGAAAATAGTAGCAGAATGGGTTAGTTTAACTGGTAAAAATTAAATCATGGATTTGGGCATCAGTAAATTTTAAAACCTTCATGAAAACTAAGGTAGAACCTTAGTAGTGGAACTATTGCTGTAAGTGAAGCAGAGATCATATCAAGTTTTTTGCACCCTTCTACCTCCAAAGTCTAGCATAATCCCTAACATATAGGAGGCACTCAGTAAATATTTGCTGAATAAATGAAGTTGATAGGATGAGTATATGTGAAAAAAAAAAGCTTTTATAAAATGTAAAGCACTCTGTAGACAGAAGCTGGCAAAGACTTGAAATGAGAAGTGTAGTTTTAAAAATGAAAATGAATTAAAGTAAGTCAACTTTTCTTTGACATTGATTGGATACACAGGGTCACGATATATATATATATATATATATATATATATATATATATATATATATAAATTTCCTCAGGTAAACACAATTAGGTAATTAAATAGAGGGTTGTTCTCCCTCTCTTTCTGAGAGCCATGATAGAGCAGGCATTCGCACACATGTAAGGATGAACCACTGTTCATTTAGATGCCTGGATTTTCATAGAACACAGTTATATCTGTCTTGAGAGAGCTATAATTAAATGACTATTTTATAAGAGTGATTAAATATAATGACCACTATGACAACATACTCAGCACTCCTTTGGTTTAACTCTCATAATTTCTTGCTACTTGTCAATTTTATCTCTTTTTAAACACTTCTGACTAACATTTCTGCTGCCTTTGTAAGAGAAAAATAGAAAAAAAATGGTGTTATTTCGGGTGGATTCTCTCTTCATTTAAGACCATTAAAAAAATCATTTATCCCTACTTCTACCTGAATCAAAATTTCCGTCTATACTTACTTTAAAAGATTTCCTTTTTCTTGTCTTCATTTCCTTTCTCACATTCTGTCACTTCTGTTATTTCTTTTTTTATTTTTATTTTTTTAAAGATTTTATTTATTTATTTGAGAGAGAGAGAATGAGAGATAGAGAGCATGAGAGGGAAGAGGGTCAGAGGGAGAAGCAGACTCCCTGCTGAGCAGGGAGCCCGATGTGGGACTCGATCCCGGGACTCCAGGATCATGACCTGAGCCGAAGGCAGTCACTTAAACCAACTGAGCCACCCAGGCGCCCACTTCTGTTATTTCTTAAATCAGCCTCAGATCTATGTCTCAGAGGCTACCAACTGAGCCACCCAGGCGCCCACTTCTGTTATTTCTTAAATCAGCCTCAGATCTGTGTCTCAGAGGCTTCTTTTAATGCATTGTTTTAGGGTCCATGATTCCATAAACAGTGAGAGAGAATTTCTTAACATAGAGAAACCCTGAACAACTTTGACCTTCTCCAATGAGTCCTTCCAAGAAGATAAGGTTTCCCTCCAACCCTGTGGGTGAATTGCAACAGGTTTAGATTAACCTGTATTTCTTTTCTCTCATCATTCATCCTTCCCACTTCTCTCCCTCCAAAATAGGTCCTTAGCTACACATGACATTTTGGCTGTTTTCCAAATACATCATATGTTTTTATGCCGTATCAATTAGGATGTTTTCAGAAAACATATTAAGTGGCTTGGCTAAAAGAATATTTATCATTCCACATAAAAAAAACCCAGAGAGAGAGAGAGAGAGAGAGAGAGAGAGAGAGAGAGATTGTACTGTTAGTTGATTCAGTGGCATAACGAAGGCATCAGAAATCTAGGTCCATTCCCTTTTCCTTTATGCAGTGTTCAGCATGTTGCTTCTTTTCTCTTCATGGTCATGAGTTGGCTGAACCAGCTCCACAAATAGCATTTTCAAACAATAGGGTCTGCAGGCAGTAGCAAGGAGTTTTTTGTTTGTTTGTTTGTTTTGTCTTATGTCACTTTTTAGAGTGAGAGGAGTTTCCTGAAGTTTTCAGGCATCACCTCTTGTCCCACTGGCCAGAATCGTATCTCTTGCCCTTGCCAGTCTCTTGCTGAGGGAAAAATGGGCTTAAACCAGTTGCAATTCACCCACAGTGGTTGGAAGGAAACCTTATCTTCTTGGAAGGACTCATTGGAGAAGGTCGAATGAGACTGGGATCTTCTTGATAAGAAGTTGGGAAATAGCTGTTGAATGGGAAACTAACTTTTATAAACACAACTTTACTTTTCTACTTGCAATATTCTCTACCTGTCCTTTTCCCCTTCAGGTAAAATTATATGTCAACCACCAGGATTCTCTTCAAATGTCATGTCGTTTGTGAAGCTTTATTTCAACTCCCTTCCTTTACTTCCCAAACTAGTTCTTCATATTTCTAATAAAACACTTAGCAAACTGTTTTGCATATATCTATATACATATCTATCTCTTAAGTTAGATGGAAGATCCTTTAAATTAAGGGTTTATTTGACACTGAAATCCTAGTAATTGACACTTTACCTGACTCAGAGTAGATGTTGAATGTTTGAAAGGTTGAATGATCATAATCAAACTATCAAAATATCTCAATTAATGTGTCTTTTTTTAATCATTTATATAATCTAACCCATAAGAAGTACTATTATTCTAAGGATGCCTATTGTAATATATAGCTGGACTGGAAATAATGGTGATTTTCCTATCTTTTGAAAACTTCTTTGGAATTAGATCTTTAGATGCCAAGCTCACCTGGACATATAAATCCAAAATGTATGTATTTGATGCCGTCCTAGGCTCTTGGGATACAAAATAACATAGGAATAGACCCTGCTGTCACAGAGCTCAAAATCTGGTGGAGGAGATAGACCTTAAAATAGATAATTAAAATCTAGCAAGTACTCAGAGAAATACATCCCAACTCAAAGCAGGAACTCCAAAGAGGAAAGTAGTAAAAGAGTATATTTTCTTGGATATCCCCTTGGATAATCCCTGTCCATAGTGGAAGTGCTGTCCAACTTTGGTCTGGGAGGATATTAAGGACTTTCCCAGATAAACCAGGAAGAAAAGGAATGCCAGGATGAGGCAGAAGAGTATACAAAGATACAGCAACATATAATCATTTGCATAATTAGAAAGTACAAGTAGTTCTACAATCTTGGAAGGCATATTTTGTGAAGAACAATAGCAGGAGAGGTAACTTTACAGGGTAATAAGGAGTTCGATTATAAAGTGTGTTTTATGTCATGGGAAGGACCTAGAACTATTCTGAAGCCTTTTACTGGGAGTTGGTTAGCTAACTGCATTACGACAAGGGGAACATGCTCTTCAACTAACAAATGCATTGTGAGTTCTCAATGAGTGGATGATGGTAAAGTCTTTTATTGGCAAATCAGAGAACCTCAGCAGACTAAATTGATATAAAATGACCAACTTTCTGTTTTACTTTTAAAATAATAGGAAATCTGAAATGGATCCTGTCCCCATGAGCATTTTTCATCCTCTTATTGTCACCTGGGGGATGCTAATGCTTTTGGACTGCTGCCTGCAGCCTTGGCCTTGCCCCCTAAGTGGATATTCAGTGATGGCAGCACACCCTCATAAAGATAGACTGCTGATTACATTTCCATTAAAGACCAGAGCCGTATCTGTCTGCTAATTTCCCTGCCAATGAGAGTTAGATTTTTATAATGGCCAGTTTATTGTGGAAAGAACCACTTTTCTTGTCAGAGTGCAAAGAGATAGCATACAAAATGTAAGATCGTAGCCTTCATCAACAAATATTCTAAGTAGAGTTTCTACAATAGCCTTTACATATCATTTTTCTGAAAATTTTTATCATATGCCTTTCTTTTATGGTAAGTTATATTACTGTCTGCCTTTTCAGATTCTATTTGTCTACTGCAGGCATAAAAATGAAAGAAAATGGATGTAAAGAGTATAATTCCAATTATTCATAATCAAACATCTATGAAACACGTCTCAGGCATTAGTTTAGCTGCTATGGCTTAAAAAAATGAATGTGGCACAGCTGTTGCCCTCAAAAAGCTTACAATCCAACCCTGCCTACCTTGAGTGTAAAGTATTGTGATAGTAAATACAAAACTAAAACTCTTATAAAGGAAAGAAAAACCATCATAGCACTGTAATTAGCAAGAGAAACTATAAGTAAAATTCTAGGATTCAGATTATCATTAGCAGTAGGCTTAATTATAATAGAGTCTGTAACAACAGTTTTTACAATTTCATTATTTTTTTCTTTTTTGTTGTTTACCCATTGTTATGGATAGAATATTTGTGTCCCCTTCAAAATTCATATGTTGAAGCCCTAACTTTCAATGTGATGTATTTGGAGGTAAGGACTTTGGGAGATAATTAGGGTCAAATGAAGTCGTGAGGGTGGGTCATGAGATGTTGTTATAAGACAAACATCCGAGACCTAACCTTTCTTCCCACTCTCTATTTCTCACTCTCTTGCTCTAAGTGTACATACAGAGGGAAGGCCATGTGAGCACATAGCAAACAGGCAGCTACTTGTAAGCCAAGAAAAGAGCTTTGGCCGGAATCTGACCATGCTGGCACCCTGATTTCAGAATTCTAGCCTCCAGAACTGTGAGGAAATAAATTTGTTACTTAATTCCCCCAGTCTATAGTACTTTGTTAGGGCAGTCCCAGCTGACTAATATACCCATTCTATGGTAGGTACTTTCCTTTACATTTCTTAATACTCATTATGACCCTTGAAGGCAGCTTTGATTGTCCGTATTTTATAGGCATGTAAATGGAATTGGTCTGAGATGATATAGCTAGTAAATGCCAAGTCCGGATTTGAGTCCATATCTGTGTTATGCCCACTACTAAATTACACCACCTCATGGCATAAATTCATTAATCTTTGTTCTCATATATGGCAAAGTATGCTACTCAGATATTTATATTCTAACTCCCAAATCTCCACTTTTTTTTCATCTCATAATTTAGTAATCATCAAACAAATTTGTTCTTCTTTCTAATAAGCATTTAAAATGCTTGGCAGTAGTCTATCATTTCTATAATGATATCAGAAGACATAGAAGCTGGAGAATATTTTTTCTCCTGAGATCCAAGTATCCTCTTCTTCAGTAACTAATTTTGTAATGATAAGAGTAAGCAATATAACAGTTGTCCAACACAATATGATAGCACATTCATCATATGATTACTGAGATTCTTTGGCGCTGATTTTATTTATTGTGGAGAATATGTGATGATGTAAATCAGTGATGGTGGGACTGTCAGGTACATCATTTAGGAAGTCATATGGGTGTTCTGCTGTTTTTGTTAGGTTTACTTTTTGTCACTTCTGGCCTAGCTTTTCCAAATATGTAGTACATACACATTTGGTAATATTTTCTTTTTCCAGTGTGTTTTGAACTCGTGTATTTCTTTGGGTGGCTGGAATAATGCATATTTATTCTTGATATCTTCTGAGGGAGGTCTGAATGTATTCATGTTACTGTCTCATTGCTCTCTTTCCCCTTAGGGCAAAACTCCTTCAAGAGTTGTCTGTACCCACTGATTCTAATTTCTCTCCTCAGACTGCCCTGATCAAGGTAACTAGTGACCTTCAGATTGCTAAATCTAAGGCTTAATTCTCATCATTAGTAGTATTTGACACCATTGATCTTGTCTTGCTCCCTTATTTCTTTAAGTAGTTTTTAATGGTTTGATTTATGTATATTGTGAAATGATCACCACAATATGTTGAGCTAGCATCCATCCATCTTTTCATATAAATACAATGAAAAAAAAAGAGTAAAGGGAAAAAAAGATTTCTCCTTGTGGTGAGAACACTTAGGATTGTACTTTCTTAATAACTTTTTTGTATCATAAAACAGTGTGAGCTATAGTCCTTATGTTCTACCTTACATCCCTACTACTTAAATTTATCTTATAACTGGAAGTTTGTACCTTTTGTCCACCTTCCTCTAATTTCTTTCTCCAAACCCCTGGCTCTAGTAACCACAAATCTGATCTCCTTTTCTATGAGTTTTTTTTTTGTTGTTGTTGATGTTGTTTTGTTTGGTTTAGATTCCACCACCAAAGACAGTATTTGTCTTTTTTTATTTGACTTATTTCTTTCAGCATAATGCCTTAAAGGTCCATCTGTGTTGTTGCAAATGGTAGGGTTTCCTTATTTTTTATGGCTGTATAATATTCCATTGTGTGTGAGTGGTGGTGTGTGTTTATGTGTCTGATGCGTGCGCACACACACACACACACATTACAACTTCTTTATTCATTCATTGATAGACATTTAGGTTGGTTCCATGTTTCGGCTATTGTAAATAATGTTACTATGAGCATGGGAATGCAGAATCATTTTGAGTTCGTGTTTTAATTTCCTTTGGATATATTCCCAGTTGCTGGACCATATGATAGTTCTATTTTTAACTTTTTAAGGATCCTTGATACTGTTTTCCATAGTGGAACCATAGTGTACCAATTTACAATCTCACCAGTAGTGTACAAGGGTTCCTTTTTGTCCACATCCATGCAAGCATTTGTTATCTTGTCTCTTTGATGATGATCATTTTAACTGGTATGAGGCAGTATCTCATTGAGGTGTTAGTTTGCAATTTCCTAATGACTAGGGCTGTTGAACATCTTTTCATGTACCTATTGGCCTTTTATATATCTTCTTTGAAGAAGTGTCTATTCAGGTCCTTTGTCCATTTTTAAATTGGGTTATTTTTTATTTTTATTTTTATTTTTTTTGCTATTGAGTTGTATGAGTTCTTTCTGTGTTTTGGATGTTAACTCCTTACCAGATGTAGAGTTTGCAAGTAGTTTTCCCCATTCTTCTGGTTGTCTTTTCACTTTGTTGATGATTTCTTTTGCTGTGCAGAAGCTTTATAGTTTGATGTAGTCCCTGTGTTTTGTTTTGTTTTATTTTATTTTATTTTATTTTTTTATTTTATTTTATTTATGGCACCTGGGTGGCTCAGTCATTAAGTGTCTGCCTTCGGCTCAGGTCATGATCCCAGGGTCCTGGGATTGAGCCCCACATCGGGCTCCCTGCTCCACAGGAAGCCTGCTTCTCCCTCTTCCACTCCCCCTGCTTGTGTTCCCTCTCTCACCATGTCTCTCTCTCTGTCAAATAAATAAATAAATAAAATCTTTATTTTAATTTAATTTTATTTTTATTATGTTCAATTAGTCAACATATAGTACATCATTAGTTTTTGATGTAGTGCTCAGTGATTCATTAACATTCATATAACACCCAGTGCTGATCACCACACTTGCCCTCCTTAATACCCATCACCTGGTTACACCATTCCCCCACCACGCCCCCCTTCTGTAATCCTCAGTTTGGTTCCCGGAGTCCAGAGTCTCTCATGGTTTGTCTCCCTCTCTGATTTCTTCCCATTCAGTTTTCCCTCCCTGCCCCTGTGGTCCTCCATGCTATTCCTCATGTTCCACATATGAGTGAAACCATACGATAATTGTCTTTCTCTGCTTGACTTATTTCACTTAGCTTAGTCCACTCCAGTTCCATCCATGTCGATACAAATGGTGGGTATTCATCCTTTCTGATGGCTGAGTAGTATTTCACTGTATATATGGACCACATCTTCTTTATCCATTCATCTGTTGAAGGGCTTCTCGGCTCCTTCCACAGTTTGGCTGTTGTGGACATTGCTGCTATGAACATTGGGGTGCATGTGCCCCTTCTTTTCACTACGTCTTTTTCTTTGGGTAAATACCTAGTAATGCAATTGTTGGGTTGTAGGGTAGCTCTATTTTGAACATCTTAAGGAACCTCCATACTGTTTTCCAGAGTGGCTGTACCAGCTTGGAGTCCCACCAGCAGTGGAAGTGGGTTCCCCTTTCTCCACATCCTCGCCCACACTTGTTGTTTTCTGTCTTGTTAATTTTGGCCATTCTAACTGGTGTAAGGTGGTGTCTCATTGTGGTTTTGATTTGTATTTCCCTGATGGCTAGTGATGTTGAACATTTTTTCATGTGTCTGTTAGCCATTTGTATATCTTCTTCAGAGAAGTGTCTGTTCATGTCTTCTGCCCATTTATTGACTGAATTATTTGTTTTTTGGGTGTTGAGTTTGAGAAGTTCTTTATGGATCTTGGATACCAGCCCTTTATCCATAATGTCACTTGCAGATATCTTCTCCCATTCCGTGGGTTGTCTCTTAGTTTTGTTGACTGTTTCCTTTGCTGTGCAGAAGCTTTTTATCTTGATGAAGTCCCAAAAGTTCATTTTTGCTTTTGCTTCCCTTGCCTTTAGAGACATGTCTTGAAAGAAGTTGTTGTGACCAGTGTCGAAGAGGTTACTGCCTGTGTTCTCCTCTAGGATTCTGATGGATTCCTGTCTCACACTTAGGTCTTTCACCCATTTTGAGTTTATCTTTGTGTATGGTGTAAGAGAATGGTCCAGTTTCATTCTTCTCCATGTGGCTGTCCAATTTTCCCAGCACCATTTATTGAAGAGACTGTCTTTTTTCCATTGGATATTCTTTCCTGATTTGTTGAAGATTAGTTAACCGTAGAGTTGAGGGTCCATTTCTGGGATTTCTCTTCTGTTCCGTGGGTCTATGTGTCTGTTTTTGTGCCAATACCATGCTGTCTTGGTGATCACAGCTTTGTATTATAGCTTGAAGTCAGGCATCATGACACCCCCAGCTTTGGTTTTCTTTTTCAACAATTTCCTGGCAATTTGGGGTCTTTTCTGGTTCCATACAAATTTTAGGATTGTTTGTTCCAGCTCTGTGAAAAAAGTGGATGGTATTTTGATAGGGTTTGCATTGAAAGTGTAGATTGGTCTGGGCAGCATAGACATTTTCATAATGTTTATTCTTCCAATCCATGAGCATAGAATGTTTTTCCATCTCTCTGTGTCTTTCTCAATTTCTTTCATAAGTGTTCTATAGTTTCTAGAGTATAGATCCTTTACCTCTTGGTTAGATTTATTCCTAGGTGTTTTATGGTTTTTGGTGCTATTTTAAATGGAATCAATTCCTTAATTTCTCTTTCTTTAGTCACATTCTTAGTGTATAGAAATGCAACTGATTTCTGTGCATTGATTTTCTATCCTGCCACATTGTTGAATTGCTGTATGAGTACTGGTAATTTGGGGGTGGAGTCTTTTTGGTTGTCCACGTAAAGTATCATGTCTTCTGCAAAGAGAGAGAGTTTGATTTCATCTTTGCCAATTTGAATGCCTTTTATTTTTTTTGTTGTTGTTGTCTGATTGCTGAGGCTAGGATTTCTAGTACTATGTTGAACAAAAGTGGTGAGAGTGGGCATCCTTGTCATGTTCCTGACCTTAAGGGAAAAGCTCTCAGTTTTTCCCCATTGAGAATGATAATCACTGTTGGCTTTTCATAGACAGCTTTTATGATCTTGAAATATGTTCCCTCTATCCTTATATTTTGAAGAGTTTTAATCAGGAACAGATGCTGTATTTTGTCAAATGCTTTTTCTGCATCAATTGAGAGGATTGTATGGTTCTTGTCCTTTCTTTTATTTATGTAGTGTATCACATTGATTGATTTGTGGATCCAGGAATAAACCCCACCTGGTCGTGATGAATAATCCTTTTGTTATTTATTTGTTTGTTTATTTATTTATTTATTTATTTTTAATTTAATTTTATTATGTTAATCACCATACAT
>NW_027397063.1:47393684-47430142 GCF_003265705.2 Callorhinus ursinus
GGATCTTGTTGAGTATTTTGGCATCCATATTCATCAGGGATATTGGTCTGTAATTCTCCTTTTTGATGGGGTCTTTGTCTGGTTTTGGGTTCAGGTTAATGCTGGCCTCATAGAACGAGTTTGGAAGTTTTCCTTCCATTTCTATTTTTTGGAACAGCTTCAGTAGAATAGGTATGATTACTTCTTTAAATGTTCGGTAGAATTCCCCTGGGAAGCCATATGGCCCTGGACTCTTGTTTTTTGGGAGGTTTTTGATTACTGTTTCAATTTCTTTGCTGGTTATTGGTCTGTTCAGATTGTCTATTTCTTCCTGTTTCAGTCTTGGTAGTTTATAAGTGTCCAAGAATGCATCCATTTCTTCCAGATTGCCTAGTTTGTTGGCATATAGCTGCTGGTAATAAGTTCTAATAATTGTTTCTCTTTCCTTGGTATTTGTCGTGATTTCTCCCCTTTCATTACTGATTTTATTAATTTGGGTCCTTTCTCTTTTCTTTTGGGTAAGTCTGGCCAGAGGTTTGTCGATCTTATTAATTCTTTCAAAGAACCAGCTTCTAGTTTTGTTGATCTGTTCTACTGTTCTTCTAGTTTCTATTTCATTGATTTCTCCTCTAATCTTTATTATTTCTCTAATCCTGCTTGGTTTAGGCTTTATTTGCTGGTCTTTCTCCAGATCCCTTAGGTGTAAGGTTAGCTTGTGATTTGGGATTTTTCTAATTTTTTGAGAGAGGCTTGGATGGCTATGTAATTCCCTCTAAGGACCCCCTTTGCAGTATCCTGTAGGTTCTCGACTGATGTGTTTTCATTTTCTTTGGTTTGCATGAATTGTTTAAGTTCCGCTTTAATTTCCTGGTTGACACATTCATTCTTTAGCAGGATGCTTTTTAACCTCCAAGTGTTTGCGTTCCTTCCAATTTTTTTGTTACGGTTGAGTTCCAGTTTCAAAGCATTGTGATCTGAAAATATACAGGGAATAATCTCAGTCTTTTGGTATCAGTTGAGACCTGATTTGTGACCTGGTATGTGATCTATGCTGGAGAAAGTTCTGTGTGCACTCAAGAAGAATGAGTATTCTGTTGTTTTAGGATGGAATATTCTGTATGTATCTACAGAGTCCATCTGGCCCAATGTGTCCTTCAAAGCTCTTGTTTCTTTGTTGATCTTCTGCTTAGATGATCTGTTTATTGCTGTGAGTGGAGTGTTGAAGTCTCCTACTATTAATGTATTGTTATCGATATGATTCTTTATTTTGGTTATTAGTTGGTTTATGTAGTTGGCTGCTCCCATGTAGGGGGCATAGATATTTACAATTGTTACATTTTCTTGTTGGTTAGACCTTTAAGTATGATATAGTGTCCCTTTACATCTCTTACTACAATCTTTGGTTTAAAATCTTATTTGTCTGATAAGAGAATTGTTACCGCAGCTTTCTTTTGAGGTCCATTGGCATGGTAAATGGTTCTCCATACCCTCACTTTCAATCTGGAGGTGTCTTTAGGTTCAAAATGAGTCTCTTATAGACAGCATATGGATGCGTCCTGCTTTTTTATCCAATCTGAAACCCTGGATCTCTTGATAGGAGCATTCAGCCTGTTCACATTGAGAGTAACTATTGAAAGATACGCATTTAGTGCCATTGTATTGCCTGTAAAGTCCCGTTTTTATAGATTGTCTCTGTTAATTTCTGGTCTATATTACTTTTGGGATCTTTCGTCTTTTATAGAACCCCCCCCTTAATATTTCTTGCAGGGCTGGCTTGGCTTGACCCATATTCTTTCAGTTTCTGCCAATCCTGGAAGCTCTTTATCTGTCCGTCCATTCTGAATGACAGCCTTGCTAGATAAAGTAATCTTGGCTGCATGTTCTTCTCATTTAGTACCCTGAATATGTCTTGCCAGCCCTTTCTGGCTTGCCAGGTCTCTGTGGATAGGTCTGATGTTATTTTGATGTTCCTCCCTCCATAGGTAAGAAGTCTCTTCCCCGTAGCCTCTCTCAGGATAGCTTCCTTGGCTCTAAGATTTGCAAGCTTCACTATTATATGTTGGGGTGTTGATCTAGTTTTATTGATTTTGGGAGGGGTCCTCTGTGCCTCTTGGACACGAATTCTTGTTTCCTTCCCCAGATTAGGGACATTCTCAGTTATGATTTGCTCAAATATACCTTCTAGTCCTCTCTCTCTCTCCACCCCTTCAGGGATCCCAATAATTCTGACATTGGAATGTTTCATGGTGTCATTGATCTCTCTAAGTCTATTCTCATGGGCTACTAGCTGCCTATCCCTGTCTTCCTTTGCTTCCTTCCTATCAGCTTATCTTCTAGATCACTAATTCATCCTTCTGCCTCATTTACCTTGCCTGTTAGAGTATCCAGTTTAGACGGCATCTGATTCATAGCATTTTTAAGTTTGACCTGATTAGATCTCATTTCTTCTCTTAGAGATTCTATATTGTCACTAATGCTTTTTTCAAGCCTAGCTATCGACTTCATGATTGCTACCCTAAAGTCTGTCTCTGACATCTTGCTGATATCCATATCCATTAGATCTGTGGCAGAGGACATTGTCTCTGGTTCTTTTCTTTGTTGAGAGTTCCTCCTCCTAGTCATTCTTTTGAGGGATGGTTGAGGGAATGGACAGAATCCAAAATATGAACCACGACCCAAGGCAGAATGCATCATAGAAAAAAATCCAAGGTGGTCAAAAGCTAACACAGATACGCCACTAAAGCCAAGATGATTGAAAATAATAAAAAAGAAAGAATAAAGAAAAAAAAGTGAGGGGAGTGGGGAGAGATTGTAATCTCTCAGGGTGGACAAAGCAGGATGATCTGCTTGTTCCTGCTTGATTTTTGGTCTGTTAGAAGACACTATATCACAAAATTGCAAAGAAATCAGAATATCTATCTATCTATCTATCTCAAGGTAAAATTGAATAGAGTGAAAAATGGGCTAGCATGGGGCATAAATCTGTAAAACATATATGTGAAAAAAAGTTAAGAAGCAACTTAAAAACATAGGTTGGTAAATAAGAATCTGTTTGAAATGGGAGCAGGGTTAAAAAAAAGAAAAAGAAGGAAAGAATAAGAAAAGAAACTAAAAAACAAATGTAAAATTTTAGCCTGAAGTATAAACAAGTCGTGATGGGACACCTGGAGCTTCCTATATTATTTTCCCCTGGCACTAGAGTTTTACAGTCCTGTGGGGAATAAGCTTATCATTCACCTGTTCTTCCAGTCTGTCTTCTGGGGGAAGGGCCTGCTACTCGGCTCCTCAGGCATTTTTGCCTGTGTGGAGTTGCCCCACCCCCTGTCAGGGGGATGGTCTTAATGTAAGCTGGTTGGCTGCATGGCTTTTGTTCCCTGGCATCTTTCCACTTCTCTTTAGAGCGTCAGAGCAGATATGGCCATGCAGGAATCTCCAGCCCCAAGCCCCAATGTCATGGTCCACCCACCTCAACAAATCCTCCAGGTCAGTGGGTCTCCACCTCTGCTCATACCAAACTCCACAGGCTCGCACATCTTCTGGAGGAGGGGCCTGTTGAGTTGATTCTCAAATGTTTTTGTGCCATGCAGAATTGCTCTGCCCTTGCCTGGGGCCAGGCTAAGTAATCTGCTCAGGTTTGCTCAGTGCGGCTTTTGTTCCCTGAAGACTTTCTATGCAGCTTTAGAGAATGAGAATGAAAATGGCGGCCTCCCAATCTCTGGCCCCAGAGCTGAAAGCAAGGGGCCCCACTCCTCTGTGAGCCCTCAGAAGAGCAGTCAATCACTCCTGTCTCCCTAGTCTCAGGCTGCACTCCATGCTCACCCGGCCTGTGACCGAGCGTTTCTATCTCAGGCATGTGACCCCGTTTGGAGTCTCCAAACCCAGCAGGTACCTGTAGTGCACTCCTGTGTTGCTACTCCTGGGGAGGAAGGGGGAATCTCCCCGGATCTGCCACTTGTTGGGCCCCTGCTTGAAGAGCAGGGGCCTGACTGTGCCGTGGTTTGTGGTTTATGGTAACCCTGAGCTGAGAGCCCACTCAGCTCACTCTTTGCAGCCAGTTTCCCTGCTCTGATACCTGGGAGCTCGGCCGCATTCAGGCACCCCTGTCTTCCTGTGACCCCAAGGACTCTGAGACCACATTGTCCCAGCGAGGATTCCACATGCCCCTTCCCCCCTCCCAACCCCCCTTAGCTGCCTGAGTGACATCCTTCACCAGAGCAGACTTCTAAAAGTTCCGATTTTGTGCTCTGCTGCTCTATCACTTGCTGGTAGCCGCTGATGGAGGCTCCCTCCCCCTGTGGTCTATCTTCCCATATATCACCTCGGATTCACTTCTCTGCACCTCCTACCTTGCAGAAAATGGTCTCTTTTCTATTTGTAAATTTGCAGCTATTCTTTTCTTCAATCTCTGGTTGAGCTCACAGGTGTTCAGAATGGTTTGATAGCTATGTAGCTGAATTCCTGGGACCAGACAAAATTAAGGTCTCCTACACCTCTGCCGTCTTGGACTCCTTGGCACCCCCGTGTTTATTTTTGATTTTGTTGCTTGTGCTTTAGGTGTCATATCCAAAATATCATTACTAAGTCCCATGTCAAAGAGCTTTGTTACTATTTTTTTCTAGGAGTTTCATGGTTTCAGGTTTTACATTTAAGTCTTTAATTCATTTCGAGTTAGTTTTTGTTAGTTGTGTAAGATATGGGTTCAGTTTCATTCTTTGATATGTGAATATTCAGTTATCCCAGCACCATTGAAGACGTTGTCTTCTCTGAGTATTTTTGGCTCTCTCGTCAGATATTTGTATATGCTTGTGTTTCTTCCTGGTTGATTATTATGCTATTGATTCTGTTCCATTGGTCTGTTTGTTTTTATGCCAGTACTGTACCGTTTTTGATGACTGTAGCTTCATAGTATAGGTTGAAATCAAGAAGTATGATACCTCTTGCTTTGTTCTTCTTTTTCAGGATTTCTTTGGCTCTTTGGCTTTGTGGTCTTACGTGGTTTCATATAAATTTTAGGAGTGTTTTCTCTATCTCTGTAAAAAATGCCATTGGTATCTTTATAGAGATTGCATTGACTCTTAGTGGATTTTGGTAATATTGACATTTTAATAATATTAATTCTTCAAGTTCATGAACATGGGATACTTTTCCATTTATTTGTGTCTCTTTCAATGTCTTTCATCAGTGTTTCATTGTTTTCAGCATAGAACTCTTTCACCTTAGTTTATTTTTAAGTATTTTATTGTTTTTGATGCTATTGTCAATGGGATATATTTTTTTGTTTTTAGTGTAAACACTACTGATTTTCGTATGTTAATTTGTATATGTAAAATCCTGTTGTCTGAAAATAAAGACAGTTTTACTTCTTTCTTTCCAATTATGATATCTTTTATTTCTTGTTCTTGTCTAATTATTCTGGCTTGGACTTCAGTACCATTCAATAGTTGTGGTGAGAGTGGGCACCCTTGTCTTATTTCTGATTTTAGAGAACTAGCTTTCAGCCTTTTGCCATTGAGTAGGATGTTGGTTGTGAGCTTGTCATGTATGGCTTTTATTATATTGATGTTTCTTCTATGCCTAATTTGTTGAGTTTTATCATGAATGGATGTTGAATTCTGTCGAATGCATTTTCTGCATTGAGATGATCATATGCTTCTTTCTGATTATTCTATTAATGTGATGTATCACCTTTATTGATTTGTGTATGTTGAACCATCCTTACATCTCAAGGATAAAGTCCACTTGATCATGATGAATGATCCTTTTAATGTCCTGCTGAATTTGGCTTGCTAGTATTTTATTGAGAATGTTTACATGCATCTATATTCATCAGGGATATTGGCCTGTAGTTTTCTTTTCTAGTAGTGTGTTTCTGGTTCTGGTATCAGGATAATGCTGGCCTTGTAAAATGAGTTTGGGAGTGTTCCCTGTTTTAATTTTTTTGGAAGAATTTGAGAAGGTTTGATGTTAATTCTTCTTTAAATGTTTGGTAAAATTCCCCAGTGAAGCCATCTGGTCCTGAGCTTTTTGTTATTATTGGAAGATTTTTTATTACTGATCCAATTTCCTTACTCATAATTGGTCTATTCATATTTTCTATTTCCTCCTGATTCAGTCTTGGTAAGTTGCATGTTTCTAAGAATTTTCCATTTCTTCTAGGTTGTCCAGTCTGTTGTTCAAAGTAGTTGTTCATAGTAACCTCTTAGAAGCTGGTATTGAATTTCTGTGATATCAGTTGTAAGTGCTCCTTTTTCACTGATAATTTTGTTAAGTTGGGTCCTCTTTTTTACTTGGTTAGTGAAGTGTTTGCCAATTTTGTTTCTTTTCGAAGAAACAACTCTTAGTTTGGTTACTCTTTTCTCTTGTTTTTCTGTTGTTTATTTCATTTATTTATGCTCTAATCTTTACTATTTCCTTTCTTCTGCTGACTTTGGGCTCAGTTTGTTCTTTTTATAACTTCTTAAGATGTAGAGTTAAGTTTTTTATTTGGGATCTTCACTGCCTCTTAATGTAGGAATTTATTACTATGAACTTTCCTATTAGGACTGCTTTTGCTATGTTCCATAAGTTGTGATATATTTTGTTTTCATTTTTGTCTCAAGAAACATTTTTTTATTTCCTCTTTAATTTCTTTGATCCATTGGTTGTTCAGAAAAGTCCAGTTTTCCTCTAGCTATTGATTTCTAATTTTATGCCATGGTGGTCGAAGATACTTAGTATGATTTCAATCTTCTTCAGTTTGCTAAGACTTATTTTGAACATAACATACTGTCAATCCTAAAAAATATTCCACGTGCACTTGAGAAGAATGTGTAATCTGCTGTTTTGGATAGAATGTTCTGTATATGTCTGTTAGGTCCATTTGATCTATAGTGTTGTTCAAATATTCTATTTGAATATTTCATTCTCTGTCTGGGTGATATATCCATTGTTGAGAGTGTGGAACTAATGTCCCCAGCTATTATTGTACTATGTATGTTTCTCCTTTTTGCTCCATTAGTTTTTGCTTTATATATTTATGGTGCTCTGATATTGGGCCCATAAATATTTAAATTGTTATATCTTCTTGATGAATTGACCCCTTCATCAGTATATAATAACCTTCTTAGCCTCTTTTTATCATTTTTAGTTTAAAGGTTACTTTGTCTGATATAGGTATAGTTATCCTGTTTTTTTTCCCCCATTTGTTTGAAATGTCTTTTTCCATTCCTTCTCTCTCAGTCTATGTGTGCCTTCAAGGCTAAAGTGAGTCTCTTAAGGGCAGTATATTGTTGGAACTTGTTTTATATCCATTCAGCCATTCTTTGTTTTTTGATTGGGGAATTTGATCTGTTTTTGTTTAAAGTAATTATTGATAGGTAAGGATTTATTACTATTGCCGTTTTGTTAATTGTTTTCTGTTTTGTAGATTTATTATTCCTTGGTTCTTTTCTTGCTGTCTTTGTGTGTGTGTGTGTGTGTGTGTGTGTGTTGATGTCTTTTAGTATCTATATGCTTTGACTTCTTTGTCATGTTCTTCTGTGTAATTACTACAAGATTTTCCCTTGAGGTTAGTATGAGGCTTGCATAAAATATCTGATAACACTCTATTTTAAAATGATTACAATGTAACTTCAGTAGAATTTGTATACTTTACACTTTTTCTTTTTCTTCCCCTCGCATTTCAGGTTATTACTCTTATAATTCGCATGTTTTTTATATTGTGTAACTAGTAACAGATTATTGTATTATGGGTTATTTTTGCTATGTTCTTTTTTTTTTTACAGCTTTTAAACTGGAGATATGGGTTATACAGCACTATTATCATATTGTAGAATCTAACTATGACTATATGTTTACCATTACCAGTGAGATTTATGCTATCTTTTTGTGTTTTTATGTTAATTATTGTTTTTACTTCCATTGAAAGGACTCCTTTAGCATTTTTTATAAGGCAGGTCTGGTGGTAATGAACTTCCTCAGCTCTTGTTTGTTCAGTAAAGTCCTTATCCCTCCTTTGTTTCTGAAGGACAGCTGGGAGCTACCCTCAGCCTTGACTATGAATTTATCTCTTTGCCGGTGTGTATCATGGGAAGCCTCCACAACTGGTACTGGCTCTGCTCTGGGGGCATTCTGCTCTGCCTGCCTGCCTCTTGGCTTGATCTGGGCAGCTTCTAAAAGTTGTCACCAGCCCTTTCTGTCAGGTGGGACTAGAAGGCATTCTCCACAGCAGGCAGGGCTGTGACTCAACACTTTGCCTGAGTGTGGGCAAACCAGACCCTAGGGCTGGCAAAACTGCTCATTTCAGGTTCTCAGTTAAACAGATCTGCACCCCACCAAGTTCCATGGTCAGTGTGTGCCCTCTAACTTGGTTCTGCAGATGAGCAAAGCTGCTAGTTGGGATTACTGCTGGGGCACTGCATGTATGAACTTGGTCTACCAAGATCTGCATGCTGATTTTTGCAAGCCCTTCCCCACTTCTTCATCACAGTGAGATTCTCAGTGGCTATGCCCTGCAGATTTCTCTGCATTCCCTGTGGTGTGTGATTAGAGTAGGGGCTCCTGCAACTTGACCCACAGTACTGAGGTGGGGGGCTGGTTGTCCCCTCTAGGCTTTCTTTTCCCACTGGAGGATCCAGAAGCCCAGGGGAGACCTCTATGCATGGTGCTGTGCTGTCCTGGGGGAAGGTCAATGGGGTCAATGTGTAGATGCTTCTCCTACCCTTCTAATGCAGTCTATCTTGGTCTCTGAGGTGCAGGAAATGGCTTCAGTCTTACCCCCAGGTTCTAAGATTCCCTCAGTGGCATCTTGTTCTTGAATAAATGTTAGCTCTTTTTGTGAGGGGGAGTGAAGCCAGATGGCCTCTGTTGCCATCTTGGTGATGTTAGGGATCTCATTAGGTCTTTATTCAAATAAAATACCTCCTTATTGTCTTCCTGGAACTGTACTAAATATTGGAGCCCTCATTCCCCCCCAAATTAAAAATGGAACTACCCTATGATCCAGTAATTTCACTACTGGGTATTACCCAAGGAATACAAAAACACTAATTCAAAAAGATATGTGCACACCTATGTTTATTGCAGCATTATTTACAATAGCCAAATTATGGAAACAGCCCAAGTGTCTATCACTAGATGAATGGATAAAGAAGATGTGAGATATATATGTGCATACGCGCACGTGCACACACACACACAGGAATAGTATTCAGCCATAAAAAAGAATGAAATCTTGCCATTTGCAGCAACGTGGATAGATCATTATGCTAAATGAAATAAATTAGTCAGAGAAAGACAAATACCACATGATTTCACTCATATGTGGAATTTAAGAAACAAAACAAATGAGCAAAGGAAAAAGAGAGACAAACCAAGAAATAAATTCTTAACTATAGAGAACAAATTGATGATTACCAGAGGGGAGGTGGGTAGGGTGATGGATGAAATAGGAGGGGAGGATTAAGAGTACACTTATCATGATGAGCATTGAGTCATGTACAGAATTGTTGAATAATGACTGTATTGTACACCTGAAACTAATTTAACACTATATTAACTATACTGGAATTAAAATAAAAAACTTAATAAAAAATATTAAAGCCCTCATATACAGTCACTATTATTTTTACCATAAGACTTATCACTGTCTAACTTATTATATGTTTTAATTTATTTATATGTATTTTTCTGTATCCCTCATTAAACTGTAAGCTCGCAGAAAGCAAGGACTTTCTTTGTTTACTTTTGTATCTCCAGTACCTGAAAAGCAGGACCTGACATTTGGTTAAATTAAGATGGCCCCCAATTTTTTCTCACTGCACGTAAAGTGAGAGAGTTTATCTCCCCATCCCTTAAATCTGTGCAGGCTTTGTGACTGCTTTAACCAATATAAGATGGCAGATGTGACATCCTTCCACTTCTGTGCCTAGTCTCTAAGAGTGCTGAAAGCTTTTGCTTCTTGACCAGTTAAAACATCTTAGAATATTTCCTCTTGTAATACAGCTAATGTGCTGTGAGAGAATCAAGGAAAAGGAGAGACAATATGTAGGCATTCTGGTTGACTGTCCAAGATGAACTTTTAGCCAATAGCCAGCATAAACTACTAGCTATGTGAATAAATGGTATTGGTTATTCAAGCCCAGTTGAGCTTCTGGATGATTCAACTAACCTAAAGTCAGTGGAGCAGACTTGTCTGGTTAAGTCAAATCAGTCTATACACCATGAGAGATGAAAAAAATGTTGTTTTTTTCCCACCTTTATTATTGAGATATAATTAGCATAAATGATGTTTTAAACCACTGAATTTTGGGGTGCTTTTTATGCCTCAGTAGCTAACAGGAACAGAATTTGGTACCAGAAGTCGGGTGATGCTTTAAAGGAAAACCTAAAATATGTGATGTTGGCTCTGAATTTGGTAAGGCTGAATCTGCAGTGGTCTCAAGGAGGTTGCTAGTGACAGTTGGAAGGACAGGAAAGAAAACTTATCAGAGGCTGGAGGAAAGGTGAACTGTGTTATGTAGTGGAAGAAAGTTTGGCAATAATTTTGGACCACAATTTGTGGTAATGTGGGAAACAGAAAAAATACATGTGGATTTGAGCAAGGAAATTTTCAGAGGGAATTTTTAGAAAGAATGTTGAAACTACCACCTTGTTATTTAAGCTACATGTCATAAGTTATTGATATATGTATATATATAAAACTAAAGAAGAAATTGCTTAGTTTTCAAATAGAATTTGAATAGAGAAACATTTTTGAGTCAAGTTTTGCTGGGTTCACAAATGACACTGTTTCTTGTCACTAGTTTCTCATGGAAAAAGATTTTCAAAGAATGAAATAGCCTTCAGGGAAAATGTCAAATCCAGGCTTTTGCCAGTAAAACATGATTTTAGGGTCAAAATCTCAAGGGTGCTGCTAAGAGATCCTTTGTTAAGATCTCAAAAATATTTGAGGCAGGTTCATCTAGACTCTCAGTCAGGCAAAGAGGCTTCTAAGAATCATGGCACTATAGCCATCTTTTCATTCAGGGTGTTTTCAAATAAAATGTGAATTAATTCACAAGTTTTATACCTGAGTCAAGGATTGGATATACCAGATGTTTACCTCAAGCACTGCAGAGCTATGAGAGACAGAGATAGAGAGAGTGTGGGGTGGGAGTGGGGCGTGAAGAAAGAAATCTCTTTATTGAAATGTCACTGACATACAGTGAATATCGTATTAGTTTCAGATATACATCGTAGAGATTCAGTATTTTTATACATTATGAAATGATCCCCATGATAAGTCTAGTTACTCTCTGTTACCATACAAAGTTATTATTTTATTGACTATATTCCCTATGCTGTACATTATATCCCTGTGACTTATTTATTTTATAACTGGAAGTTTGCACCTCTTAATCCCCTTCACCTGTTTCACTCACTCACTCCTCTCTGGTAACCAATGGTTGTTTTCCTGTATCTATGAGTCTATTTCTGTTCTGTTTTGTTTGTTTGTTTGTTTTCCTGTGTAGGTTCCATGTAAAAGTGAAATCATTCAGTATTTGTCTTTCTCTGTCTTATTTCATGTAGCATAATATACTCTAGGTCCATCCATGTCACAAAAGGCAAGATTTTATTCTTTTTTATGGCTGAGTAGTATTCCATTGGGGTGTGTGTGTGTGTGTGTGTGTGTGTGTGTGTGTGTGTGTGTACATACCTCATTTTTAAAAAAATATTTGAAGTTAAGTACTCCACCAAAATTTAAAATATACTTTATACATTGGGATATTATTCTTCCATTCTCTCAATTTTATTTCCTGCTCTACTCTTATACTTAATCATAACTGCCTTAGCTTCTTGTGGATGTTTCTTGAGATTGATACTTCAGAGTAAGTTCATCTCCACATTCTTCAAAAATCAAATATGTATTTAAACAATGAAAGCAACGGTCATTGTTTGATTGTATATTTTAGAATAGGAATTAGTAAACTAGAGGAATGGGCCAGCTGCCTGCACTTGGTTTTGCAAGTGAAGTTTAACTGAAACACAGGCATGCCCATTGGTCTATGTATTACTAATGGCTGCTGTCACATGGTGATGGCAGAGCTGTGTAGTTGCCACAGGGACTGTATGGTCCACAAGCCTAAACTATTTACTATCTAGCCCTTTTAGGGGAAGTTTGCTGACCCCTGTGCTGGAGCATAAATTCTTTAAGCACAGGGACCATCGTCTGTTCCATTTTGAATGTTCATCAGTGCCTAAAATGGGACCATAGTCTGGGTTCAGTGCCAAAGAAGTCTCTGAATGATGAGATAAGTATATAAACTAATTCATTCTAGTAGGAAAGAAAGCAGTACTCATACTAAAAGTACACAGAAAAGTTCTGTACAGGTAATCTGTATACAGAAAACGTCATTCTTTCAACAAATTTTAAAGATATGCTTCTTAGACTCTTATAAAAGAAGGCTTTTTAAGAACCTTACTTCTGTTGCTCCAGAACACACTGACCCTTAGTCCAAGGGAGAGAGGGTGTAAGCTCAAAGAAATTTGAAAGTGTGATGTTCCTCTATTAGAATGGATTATAACTTGTACTCACATTTTTTAAATGGAATTATTATAACTTGGACTGAAAGAGACAGCATGAAAAGAGGCACAGTGCTGGTTCAGAATGAGTAAGTATTCACTGGATATTTACTTTATTCTGGGCAAATTGCAAGGATTTTTCACATATTCTCATTTGACTTCAGTCATGTGAAACAAATATTACCTCTAATTTGGAGGTCAGAAAACAGAGACTTAAAAATCGAATAATTTTACAAATTTTTTATCATTAGCAAGTAGCAGAGTTAAGAGTTGAACCCAAGTGCTCTGAACTGAGTTTAGTATTTTTTTGATGATGTGCCAGCTATTTTACATATTGACATGTGTGAATAAAAACAAATACAGTTTTGTCTCATTGAAACACAGTTTAACATAAGGTCAAAACACTTCTTAAGCAGTGGACAATGGAGCACACATTATATTAGGAAGATGGGGAGAAATATCTTGGGAGGCAGAAGAATGATAAAGGTAATATGGAGTCAATATAGAAAGACTTATTTGGTGTGGGACACCTGGGTAACTCAGTTGATTAGGCTTCCAACTCTTGATTTTGGCTCAGGTCATGATCTCAGTGTCATGAGATTGAGCCCTATGTCAGGCTCTGCACTAGGCTTGGAGCCCACTTAAGATTCTCTCTCTCCCTCTGCTTCTCCCACCCACCTCAAAAAAAAAAAAAAAAGGAAGATAGAAAGACTTATTTGGTGGATTCAGATGTAGAGTTGGTTGGCAGAGGACAAAAGTGCAATACAGGAAGAGAACAATGTGGGGAAAAGAGCAGAAGCAGAGTGACTTTGCAGGCTTTTGTTCTATCTTGAGGGGAGGATCGCGAGAGAACTTTCAGGTTTTGATTGAAAGCTCAAGAAAGTAGAACATTGGGAATAGGAAGGGAGGCTTTTTTTTTTTTGACATTTGTTAAATTCTTTATATTTTAGCATTTCTAAAAAAATGTACGAAGAAAGTGTGAAATGCAATTAAGGCAGCTCGTCCACATGCCGCATTGAATAGACAATCATTTTGTCCATTTTGGAAAGAGTGTGCAGAATGCAAAAAGGTACACAAGATTGAAAGATGATGAGCTCATTGTACAGAAGGTCTGTTTTTTCCAATAGATTGGCTGCCTCAGTTGAGGGCTCTTCAGAATCCCTTCCAACAAGTCAATCAAGTAGTAAAGAAGAGTGCATTTCAGCAACATTAAGAAAAGCTCATATTCTCATTACTCAACATAAACAAGAAAAAAAAAGATAACAGCAAAAAGTTGAGGAGCCAAGTATAGTTAACTACAGATACTTTATAGTCTGTAAAAGCGAAGTACAGTGTATAAGGAGGAGAGTTTCCTTGGGGAGCTGGGGAATTGACTGAGTGCTGGTACATTAATCCTACTTAGAAACACTTATCACTGTAAATAATTAAAAACTTTGAGTTGGGGAGATAGTCTGTGCTAAAAGGAAGTTCCAGGAAGCAAAACCAAATAAAATAATGGTCTCTCTGAAATAATCTGAGCATGGAGAAGTAGAGAAATCATTCTGATATTACTGTTCTTGGAAAAACAATGTCCCAATCTGTCTAACTTAGACCTTCAGAAAAATGAATGAGGACATGTTCTTCATCAGACACTCAATGAATTGAACAGGGTGGAACTTGAACGGATACTGAATTACAAAGAAGAGGTGGAGGGGAGCAAGCATGTAGTTGCAGATGAGCCACAAGTAAAAGTGACCTTCTGTAAGCATAGAGGCTATAAACAACATGGAATAAAAGAAAGCTAGGATGTGTTAAATCATGCATATCCTTCAGCACATTTACCACAAATCCCTCAAGTAATAATTGGGAAAACCAATTTATAAAACTAGATGTCAACATGCATATTATTCTGTTCACTGAAAATGTGAAAACTAGTAAAAGTTTACAAATAGCTCAGTTTTTTATTGGGGGAAATGCTGAATCATATCTTCTCCTTAAGTGTAGTCTTTTTCCTATAGCCAGATCACTAGTGGAACAGATCTGTGCACTTGTTGATGCATGTGGTCAAAAAAGGAATTGAGTTATAATAATAAAGGAATGTAAGAGAGAAGAAAAGGCTCGATTTGGATACCACACCTTTTTATGCCAGGGCATTTATAAAGTCTGACTCTTTCTATAGGGAACTACCTTTTTTTAAAATTGAAGTTGACATACAATGCTACATCACTTTCAAGTACACAACATAATGAGTCAACATCTCTATATGTTATTCTTTGTCACCCCAAGTGTAACTACCATCTGTCAGTGTAAACCCTATTATAATGCCCTTGACTGTATTTATATTGCCTTATGTTGTACCTTTTATTCTTGTGATTTATTCATTCCATAACTGGAAGCCTGTGTGTCCCACTTCCCTTCCTCCATTTGCCCATCCCCCTCACCTTCTTCCTTCTGGCAGTTGCAAAATATTTTAGCAAAAATATTTTAAAAGCTTTCCTTGTTTCCTTAAAATCAACTTTGCATTCTAAAATGAAAGTAAACTTTTTTTTTAAAGTCCCAGTACCTTAGTATTTTTCAAATTGTCAAAGCTTAGGTAGACAAAGTACTTCTAAAACACCATTTAAAATATTTATACATATACATGTATGCACACATACACATATGTGTACATATATATGTTTATTGTCTCGCACAGACTTCACTGGATGAGCAAACTCCAGAGACCTTTAAATGTCCGCATTTAAAAAAAAACCCTCATGTAAGAATAGGTAATTAATGATAAAAACTTGAATGAAAAGGTGCCCCTAATACTTAGATTGTTCTCTGTATTTGTAAGTCTGATTCTGCTTTTGTTTACCCATTTGTTCTTTATATTCCACATATCAGTGAAATCATATTTGTACTTCTCTGCCTTACTTATTTCACTTAGCATAACACCCTCTACATCCAGGCATGTTTTTCACAAATGGCCAAGATCTCATTCTTTTTTGTGCCTGAGTAATAATCTCTTGTAACAAAATTACCTCTTAATTGTAAGATCTTTAGCATCTTGAAAAATCAAATATGAAAGTTAACAGTCATGTCATTCTGACGAAAGAGACAATCTAACAGATTCCTTAGTATGAAGCTTTAAAAGAAAGTCACAGTAAAAAAAAAACCAGGATCTGTTGTCACCCAATCGGCAGTTCTTCGCTGACTTAGGAAGATCTCAGATGATAAATGATTTTAGGTACTTTTTTTGAACCTTTATATGTGATTCTTTAAAACCTGATCTACGATGAGTAGTTGTTCATAAACCTCTAATTCATATGAGTGACACTGCAGTTTAAAATCTGAATTTAACAGTTTCTAATGATTTCTCAAGAAAGGAATTGCTACTATTTGTCTGTGCCTTGGATTGTATTTAGGTTTAGTAATGACAGTGAAAATGTTCGCATTAATTATTCTTTTTACCTGCTCATTCTAAACCATGTAAAGGATTATAGGAGATCCTAGGAAAGAGTGTATTTATTTACAACTCATAACAACCTTGAGTGGTTGCTTTTGTTATCTGCATTTACAAATGAAGAAACTGAAGTCAAGAACAGTGTTATCTTGAAGCATTTTCTTAATCGAGATATTCTTAGCTCCACAAGGTAAGGTTGTAATTCAGACCCAAGGCTGTCTGACTTCAAATACCTCTTTTCCCTAAAAAATAACACTTCCTGTGAGGACAGGAACATCGACATATTTAACACCAGCTAGCATGAAGGTTCTTTTACAGTTGAAACTACTGTGAAAATTACTCTCTGCTGACACTTGTTTTTTTCCCTTTGCATGACAATTCAGTAGATAAATGAGGAGATAGAGGGCCACCTGGGTGGCTCAGTCGGTTAAGCATTGGACTCTTGATTTCCGCTCAGGTCATGATCTCAGAGTCCTGAGATCGAGGCCTGCATTGGGCTCTGTGCTCAGCCTGGAGTCTGCTTGTCCCTCTCCTCCCACTTGCACTTTCTCATGCGCTCTCTCAAATAAATAAAATCTTAAAAAAAAAAAAAAGAAGGTATCATATATCTTGCATTCTACATAATCACTGTGGCTAGAGGGAGAGATTACTGGTGGCGCCTCAAAGTAAGCTAATGGGGTGGGCATTTCTGGGCTTAATCAGGCTCTATGTTAGGTCAAAGATTACAGTTTCTGGTTTTACTAAGTACCCCTCCTCTGAACCTGGTCCAGGTGATAATAACAATGATGAAAGAAAGAATGACAACATCTAGACTTCAAGTAATATTACTAGTGTTTTTGACCCTTGAGTTTTAAATGTTTTTGTTCATTCAAAGCTCACATTCAACACATTAATGATCTTAAGGCATTTCTGAGGTTATGGCTTTTGTAATGCTTAAGCAAAATTATACTTTATTTTTTAACTACTTAAGAGATGTCAGGAACTATTTTTATATGTTTTTTATTAAACTTTTAATTATAGAATTGATTCATTTGCTTAGTTAAAAATTTCACACTATAGAGTGGATTAAATAAAATATAAAATGTAGTTGACTTCTTTGCTCCCCAATATCCATCCCTAGCCAACTCACTCTCCAAAGGAAACCACTGTTAACTGATTTTCTTTAAATTGCCCCTCAAATTTCAAGTAATATATTCATTTGATATGTGATTTACAGACTTGTCAAATTAATACAGTACCTTATGAATCTCCATGATAAAAAATAAGAAATTGTGCACATTCAGTTTTTCTTTCAATTCTTAATTTTTCCTCAATTTTTGTTATGTTACCATTTTTATGTTGCCAAACTTTATAGCATTTTATTCTGTTCTTTAACATTAAGTTTTTCATGCTCTGTTAGACTGATTCCAAAAAAATCAAATGCTAGGAGGCAGCATTTACGATACAGTTTTCTAAATATTTTGTGCTATGTCAAGAGTCTGAATGGACTCATAGAAAATATGATTCTAAGGAATTAAAAATTCACATTTGGGGAAAGACCTTTCCAAATGTTAGTGTTGAATGAACTCTCTTATTTTTTGTTCAGTTTCCTGCAAGCCTTCTGGGTTATATATGGTGCATGGATGGTACTTTTCTGAATTCTGGCATAAAACTAATTCTATATCATTCTCACATTTTCTTGTCAGTTTGGTAGAGAATAATATTCCAAACATTTTCCACCAAGGATTTTTTTTTAAAGATTTTATTTATTTATTTGAGGAGAGAGAGAATGAGAGAGAGAGAGCACGAGAGGGAAGAGGGTCAGAGGGAGAAGCAGACTCCCTGCTGAGCAGGGAGCCCGAAGCGGGACTCGATCCCAGGACTCCAGGATCATGACCTGAGCCGAAGGCAGTCGCTTAACCAACTGAGCCACCCAGGCGCCCTCCACCAAGGATTTGAAGATATTTTTTCACCCTCTTTTTGTTGAGAAAATCTTTGTCAGTATATGATTTTCACTCAAGTGGTTTGGATGTGTTTAGTGAACACGTCCTCTTATGTAGGGAACTTTCATTTCTTTGTAGAAGCTTTCAGAATTTTCTATTTTTCCTTAGAATTCGCAGTGTTGTGTCTAGGACTTAGTCTTTTTTCTCACAAATCCACCGGGTCTTTTCAATCTGAAACTTATTCAAATCAGGGGAATATTTTATTGTAGTCTGATTGGTCCCTTCATTGTTTTTGCTTTCTTCTTTGAAAATATTTTTAGGTGACTGTCAGACTTTCTGGATCCTTCATAATTTTTTTCTCAATTTTTCTGTTTTTACTTTTTTTTAAGATTTTATTTATTTATTTGACAGAGAGAGACATAGCGAGAGAGGGAACACAAGTGGGGAAGTGGGGGAGGGAGAAGCAGGCTCCCCGCTGAGCAGGGAGCCTGATGCGGGGCTCCATCCCAGGACCCTAGGATCATGACCTGAGCCAAAGGCAGACGCTTAACTGAATGAGCCACCTAGTCATCCAGGAAATCTTATTTTATATTTAGCTACATGAATTTCTTAGTGATATTTCAAATATTCACCATGGGAAAGAGGCAAACCCAGAATAAAACAGAAATGATAGAAAAGTGATACATCTCAGAAGAGAAACATCATCTCACAGTGAAATGTTTCTGAGCTTGTTGAAAAGCATTTGAGAAAACTAAAGGAAGTTTATAAGCATATGAAATATAGATGAGGTAGAATAATGCTTCCTGGATGGATAGATGAAAGTTCTTAAACTTTCAAATTGAAAAGTATGTTTAAAAATCCTCAACACTTGGTTTTATTCTTTCTGGATTTCTTGTAATGAATGGATACTAAACAAGAGTGGTTGTCCTTCAGTAGGAAAGTCTGAAGAGAAATCCTGATGAACTCTTCGGAAATACACCCCATAGGCATCTAGTGCACTGATTTGAAGGCTAGTCTTGCTTCAGTTTGTCAGAATGTCAGTACTTGCTTGAGTAGAAGGGGACTTCCATTTATTTTCATTTTATTCTTTAAAAACCAAATCATATACTTCACAGTTTGCATTAATGTATGATTAGAAAAATTAATTTTCATGTTAAAAAAATGAAACCTAAGTTCCAATATATGGGATGGGATTAATATAAACAATATTTTCTAGCTTCTAAATGAACTCAAATATTACTTTATTACAATTGCATTGTTTCCCCTTTCCCCTACAAAAGCAATAGTTGGCCTGTTTACTTAAACAAAATTATTTCACTATTAGAAAAACTAGTTGACTGGGGTGCCTGGGTGGCTCAGTTGGTTAAGTGTCTGTCTTCGGCTAAGGGCATGATCCTGGGGTCCTGGGATCAAGCCCCACGTCAGGCTTCCTGCTCAGCAGAGAACCTGCTTCTTCCTCTCCTCCCTGCTCATGCTCTCTCTCGCTATCTCTGTCTCTCTCTCTCAAATAAATAAATAAATCTTAAAAAAAAGAAAGAAAGAAAAACTAGTTGACACATTCAGAAAACTTGTGTTTTTTTAATTAATTAATTTAAGGGTTTTATATATTCACTTGAGAGAGAGAAAGAGCAAGCAAGCATGAGCTGGGGAAAAGGCAGAGGGAGAGGGAAAAGCAGACTCCTTGCTGAGAGGGAGCCTAATGCGGGGGCTCTATCCCAGGACCTGGAGATTATGACCTGTGCTGAAGGCTGATGCTTAACCATCTGAGCCACCCAGACACCCCAGAGCTTGTGTTTTTAATAACAAATAGAAGGTACAGCCTAAGGTAAAAATGTCAACACAACTGAGCTGGATTTAATTCACTTTATCTTCAAAGGTCCAATACATTGTTTTGATATGCTATAGCTCCTATTGCTCAAATATATAGATTTTCATTGGTTTAAGGTCAATGATTTTTTTATAGACATGGAGTCAGAAAAAAGTAAAGAAAACTACTGACCTACTATAGTGTGTGTGTGTGTGTGTGTGTGTGTGTGTGTGTGGAGTGAGGGTGTGTGTTTATGTGAAATGTTTTGGGGAGAGATCTGTCAACCTTTGCTAAGTTGGTCTATGTTGCCACTGATGCTTTATCTTGTAAGATGCAGGCTAGTATGCAAGAATGCAAAACTTAGGCAATAGAGGGCTGTGATCTTCCACAGGCCTTATTACCACTGTGCTGATTAACTGAGTGAATCTGCCACAGAATGAAAACCGTGACTATAATGTTTGTTTTTGTTGGGCTGTGCTAAATATAAATAAATATATAAATATATATACATATATAAGATAAATATATGTATATATTGTATATACATATAAAGGGGTGCTATATATCTTCCTAGATGATACTTTTGGCTTAAGGATCCAGTTATTTTATGATGTTTATTGTAAAGCTATAAGATAAACAGTATTGAAAGTGCCATTAAAAGGAAAAAATGAGGGAAATTTCATGGTATTCGCTTGGCTGGTGTCAGTTGCAGTTAGCTTGTGCCTGCGAAGGATGATGTTTGCTCAAAATACAGTATTAACAACTGACACACCCCGAGGACATTTTATGACTGTAAGTAATGCTGTTCTTTTTGTTACTGATCATAAGAGTTTTGAGTCATTTTTTAAAAATTCAGTAAACCCTGTTATTCTAAGTGGTCCTGTGTCCTGGAAATATATCTAATCTACTAACAATAGTTTATTTTATGTGTAATACAGAAACTCAAAGAGACCATGGCTCCCTGACCTTTTTCTTGGTCTAAAAATCTCTGTGTGGACCTAGAGCCTCTTTCTGGTGTCCAGTGAAGCCTCTGAAGATAACTTTTTAAAAAAAGTACAATAAATGTTAATGACTTTGGAATTAAGTTTTGTCTTATGTAAATTGGCTCCCCTGTCTTTGAAATCCACCATTTTGTTCTTGTACTGGCATATTCAAAACATATTATGATTTTAAGTTAACCTCAAATATGAAATGCAGTAGAACACTAACTCCACAGGAACTTGGGAAACATTCTTACATGGGTTACTGCCAACTTCCATGAAATTATGGCATCAGATTTGGCTTGTGTCTGCCTTCCAAACTGTAAGTTTATCTGTACAGGTCCAATCGGCATTCTATTCAGGCCTAGTCTTGGTTAAAGTTCCTGTTCAATACCAATGACTATAAACATGATTGGAAGGTCTAACACATAAATATAAAACATTTTTTATCTAGTAATAATAATTAGAAATGGCCCGTGCATGCATTTTGAACTAAATGTTTATGTGTACTATGTATGTATAACATTACATTAACATTACAAAATGAATTTGGTTCATTTCAGCATGGGAATATAGAGATCTTTGGCTCTCCTTGCAACAATAGGGACATATCCATGGCAAAACATCCTGCATCAAAACTATAGATTTTAAGCTATAAAGTGAAAACCTTTTCATAAATTCTATTCATACTGTAGTTACCAGTGTCCTTAACTCAGTTGCACTTGAATTTTAGTACCTTTAAGGAAGTTCATTCAGCTGCCCTGAAATTGAAAAAGACACCCACACATAAATATCATTAATATAGACATTTAAATGAAACTTTTCAAAAAGACTGAGAGAGATTGCAGAATTGGAAAGCATGTAAGCCTTCTGCAGAGTACCTTATTTTCAAGGTGTTTTACCTCCTTGATATGTATAGTTACTGATGTTGATAAGAAAATTGTTCGTATGGAGAGACAAAAGAATTTTCCTGGTGTGATAAGCACGACCAGCAACAAGGTTAGCTGTGACACGAAGATGTTTTTGAAAAGCACATTGTACATATTGAATACACAATCACATACATTGTGATAAATGTTTTAAAATGTATTTTCAAAACCCACAGAATAAATTAAATGGATACCATGACTCTTTTTCACAGAACTCAGCATGTGTCTATGCTATTATTTTGGAACCTTAAAAAAAAGAAAAATGTTCCAGTTGCTTATTGCATAGAAGGGTGTAGAACACAACCCCTACCTTGAATATCTTTGTAAGAAGAAAAACAATGTATTTCTCAAAAATAATTTCACATTTCAGGTTCAGGAAGTCTTGTTCAATAAAACACTAGATTTTGCCTTCCTTATACTGTTAGTAGATCAAGAATCTATAGATAAGAAAAATTAAGCTCTCATGAAGGGAGTGAAATAAATAAATAAATAAATAAATAACATAAATAACCCCCAATGTGCTTTGCACTTGAGAGGAGTTTTAATAAATGCTATGATAAGAGATTCTAGGGAATTTGTAGGTACAGTCTCTAAAGCATCATGTAGGTAGGCTCCGTGCTATGTATGGGTCAAAGAAAAACATTGAAATTGAAGGCAGTGTAGAAACTGAGAAGTAATAGAAGGAATTTTTTTAGAATGTGTTATAGAAAAACAAAAACTAAAAAAGAAATCAAATTTTCTGCTTTGCCCAGAGAATGTGACCAAGAGAGTCATGAATTTAAAAGAAAGGAATGAACTGAAAGGATAATTATTTCAAATGATATATCAGAATAAAATATATGCACTAATATTTATATCCTTGTTATATTACATAATAAAAAATATATTTAACATTGTATACTTGTTTCGGAGGAAGGGGTAAAGAATCAGCTGCTAGTGGATGCATTCTGTGTTCTAGGAACCTTGCCTAATGCTTCTAGTGCTTCTCATTTAATCATCATGAAACCCTAAGAGGAAACCATTTAAGCCACTCTTAATAGGTGAGGCTCAAATGGGTTGGAAGATTGCCCCAGTTTCAGTTCCATCCCCCTAAACTATAAACCTTAGTCTTTTCGGACTTGAAATTTGATGATCCTCCTTTACTCTGCTGGCACCTTAAGTTTTCAAGCCTTATTATTTTTTATGTTACTTCATTTGATTATCATGAGAACTCTGTAAAATTGATCCAAAAGAAATGGATATTCTTAATTTTAAGGGAAATGAAGACCACAGTAGAAAAACAAATTTATCCTATTTCTAATTTGTGATGAAGATGATTTTTTTAAATGCAAGTTTCAAAGACCAGATGAGTATTTTCTGCCTATCATAGTCTGCTTCTAATTGAACCAGAAGACAAAAATACTTCTATAGAGAGAATTTAGAATCTAAACCGTATAGTCATTCAGAATTTGTGCATATCCAGGATTATCTGGGCAATGTTGACTCTAGTGTCATTTGCCAGAGGGCTCCTGGTGCTGAATAGGACAGACCCTGATAAGATGGCCTCTGGCAGTAAGGTGGGTCTTGGGCTGAGACCATCTAATACTTCAAGACAGTGGCCTTCCATTTTTCCCAGGCAGAATTAAAGAAGAGTTCAGGGAAATAGGTTAGGTGTGGGGAATCCAATTTGGGAATGAGGGGAAGAATGATATTTGAAGGCAGGGTTACTAGTCTCAGTTATGTTTTGACCAAAATTCCCTTTATGTATTACTCCTTCTCAGAATTGATGGAAGGTCAAGAGGGGCAAAAATATATTAAAGCATATGTTAAAGAAAAAAGCAGTAAGTATCACTAGAGGCACAGCAAACATTGGGAAGTGTGAAACCACTATTTTGTGGCCTAACAGAGTTTTTAGCTTAGATTAGAGGAAGGTATTTCTTCAGACTTTAGTATTGTAATTTACAGAGCAGGATCAAGAAATAGAACTCATGTGGATGATGGCTAAAGGTGAGCACAGGAATAGCTGTGAGAGCCCTGAGGAGGAGGTATTAATTTTTTATTACTATATCTAAGGCCATTAAAAGAAACAGCTGATTTTATAAAACTTAATTACCAGATACTGAAATAGTAAAGATTTTTTTTAACTTAAGCTCTAACATAGTTAAATAAAGTGAATTTTGAGAAGGAATCTACTTTGATTCTGGTAATGATTGTATTGTTCATTCATCCTATTTCTACTCATTTATTAAAATTCCTACTAAGATCCTTAACTCTGTGTTGATTGCCAGGTGTGCAAAAGGGTGAAAGGTGATAGAGCCTGCCTTCAAGTAGTTAACAGTTTAATGAGAAAATAGGTGATATGTTAAGTGCTGTGGCCAAGGGGAAGAAACTTCTCAGAGAGCAGTGAGGAGCCAAGCTCACCCCTGCTGAGAAGGCAGCACCTAACCCCAGAGATCCCAGCTCACTGGGTGCCTAGGAAGAAACTGTTTCAGGTAGAGGAAATAATGATGATGAGATTTGTCCTCAGTGGTCCTCATAAAGAGGCTTTCATTTATGCAGAACATTAAAAAAGTCTTGATCCTCATTGAGAGGTTTCCAGAAGTTATCCTTTATTTTTAGACTTCCATTGTTTCTTCTTGACCTGTTCCTTGATCAGGTTTCAGGTAACATGCTTTATTATGCTTTTTTCTCCTTGTTATTAGGCTCTAGGTTGCTAATGAATTTTGTTGCTCAATTCAGTTGCATCAAATTTAAGTGATTCTGTCTTCCAGAACTGATGTTATTTGCAAATATAGTCTATGGACATGTGGGCTTAAGCTATCTGACTATTCCCCATAGTCATACCTTTCAACTTTTGCTTTAGCTTGATCATTGGATGATCAAATGGAGTACACAGTTATATCAGTGTTCCTCATTTTATTATTCCTTGAAGAGTGGTCAAAATAACCTTAGCAAAGAATTTTCGTACCATGCTGTAAACTGTTTCTGCTGTCACATACATTTCTCTTTAATTTTACTGATCTCTAAGGTTCTCCTGACATTTGAAACTTAACATCTTGCTCAATTTCTCTTCATTGTATTAATTTTCAATTTCCCAAGCTGGATCACATCTTAAAGTCCTCTTTAGATTCTCTGGTAGAGCTTTCCTGTCTTTCACAATTTTGTCTCACTTTTTCATTTTGTATTATTTTAAAGCTTATTACATTTATTTAAGAACTGATGTAAAGAGAATTGGATTCTTGGAATAAAGGCCATTCTGATTCCCACACACTTCAAGAAGTTTTGGCAAGGTCAAAATTTGGGGGCGATCAGCTAGGATGTTGAGTTAAAGTCTAAGTTGGAGAGAAAAGAAAGGCTAAGAGTAAAGCAGTAGCATCCATGTACCCCTTTTCCACACTTAACACCAAACCTAAACATGAAAGCAGGAAAGCATCCTCTCTTAGGCGATTATGTATCTCAAGCCCATGTTTCCAGAGAATACTTTTAACAAGTCTAATAATTTAGTTGGGAATCTCTTAGAACTTCCACTTACATCGCAAGGAAGTTGATCTATTTTATTATTTTACTAGACAGTATGGTCCTATTGAATATTCCCTTAAGTAGATTCTCCAAAACATGTTTCTGGTTTATTATGAAAAAGTAACCAGTATTTAAATATATTTGGAAAATATCAAATGCTATATCATACCTTATATATTCACTGTAGATATTCCCATGATAAAAGATGAGAAAAATTCCAGACTAATAATTTCTGTTCAACTCTTTTTTAAGTCAGTATTTCAAAATGTATTTGATTAAGGAACATTTCTGATGTGGTACAGCTACTGTATTCTTGTGCAAAAGTGTCCAGAAAATAGAATTCAAGTGAATCCCTCGTTTCCTTCTGGGTCTAACTCATTGAATCTTTCACCTATTACAGGTAGAGTATGGAAGGTTAAGTATTTATAGACAGATGATCCTAAGGAGAAGCTGATATTCCATATCCATTTCTTTTTTTTTTTTTTAAGATTTCATTTAATTATTTGAGAGAGAAAGAGTGAGCGAGAGAGAGAGCACATGAGCAGGGGCAGAGGGAGAGGAAGAAGCAGACTCCCCTGCTGAACAGGGAGCCCGATGTGGAGCTCAATTCCAGGACCCTGGGATCATGACCTGAGCTGAACGCAGACACTTAACCAACTGAGCCACACAGGGGCCCTTCCACATCCATTTCTTTTGAAACCCTGAAACCTGTCCCTTGGCCCAACTCTGACATCAGCTGTGGCTGTTGTGGACGGCTCTTTTGCACACTGACAACTTTGCATTCCAAGTTCCTGCCTGCCTTCTCCACTTCTCTACCTCAGGAATTTTTGTGAAGTGCGGTAAGTCACTTACCCCAAACAGAAGGCATTCTAAAAATGCTGAGGCAGAGGGTCTGAAAGCAGCATTAACCTCTGAGTGACAACTCCCAGTCAGTAAGGCGACAGATGAATGTCCCAGATTTTGTCCTTTGGGTGGATAATCCTGAGGGGCAGTCTACACAGTTCCTAGGTCCTCGGTGGGATTGAGTTCATTTGCCCACAGTAGTAACCACTCAATCACCTACACTTTATTGGGCGTCTTCCCATTTCTTTCTGCTTTCACCTCTGTTGCCTGAGATCATCCCCCAAATAAGTTGAGTCCTCATCTTAGGTCTTCTTTTAGGGGAAACCAAATTAAGGCACTCTTTTCTTTATCAAGTGGCAAAAATAGGAAACGGTTAAGTTGACAGCTGGAAGCATATATAATTCATGGGTTCCCTGATTCCCACATGTAGTGGGAAAAATAAATGACGGATCCCTCCATTATCTGTCCCTGTCTACATCTTTGATGTCGTCTCCTACTACACTCTTTCTTGCCTTAGGGGTGTAGATTTGCTCTTTCCTCTTTTTGAAATGCTCTTCCCCTGCATCTTTGCATAGGTCCCTTCTTCATTTCATTTAGGTCTGTCTCCAATATCATTTCCTTAAAGAGACCTTTTTAATTATTTCACTTAGAATATGCCTTAGAATAGTTACTACTCTAACTCATTAACCTATTTTTCTTCATAACACTTAAAATGACTAGTAATACATATGTGTATTTTTAAAAGATTTTATTTATCTATTTATTTATTTATTTGAGAGAGAGAGCACACATGTGAGCGAGCATGAGCAGGGGAGGGGCAGAGGGAGAGGGAGAGAATCTTAAGCAGACTCTACACTGAGCACGGAGCCCAACGTGGGACCCAATCTCTCACAACCCTGAGATCATGACCTTTACTGAAACCAAAAGTCAGACGCCTGAGTGACTGAGCCACCCAGGTGCCCCAAAATGACTAATAACATATTGTGTATTTATTTATTGACCTGGTTTACATTGGGCTTTCCCCATTAGATTAAATTCTAAGAACAATGACTTTGTAGGGTTCACTTCTGTATTCCTAACATTAGAACAGTCTCTGGCATGTAGGGAGTGCTTAATACATATTTATTAAAGAGATGAATGTCTGCTTGACTCCCTACAATTTTAGCTCTTGCCAGTTCTCATAGGGCTCATTTTCCTTTTCCAGGGGTTACATTGCTCTCTCTCTACCTCACCCTTTTTATTTAGTTTTCATTTCTGGGGCTCTATAAACTGGTGATAATTTCCATGGTCCCCACAGCCCAACTGTCTGTATGTCTGAATATGTGTGTTTTGTCCATACTAAATATAAAGAGAAATGGCATCCAGGATTTCTATTCTGATTTCTTCATAATAACCAATTCTTATTTCTTATGATACCAGTTCAAAATATTGATGCAATTTTACAAGGTTGGCCCTCTTTCTTTCTTTCCTTATTTCCCTTCTTTCTTTCTTCCCTCCTCCCTTCCCCCTTCCTTCCTTCCTTTCTCTTTCCTTTTGGAATAGCTATTCATTCAGAAAATACAATCTGAGACAATCTAAGAAATAGCCAGTAAATGGACACTCAACATATTTGAATTTTTACAGTGTGTTCCCTATCATTGTTTTCACATAAGAATGCTGCACAGTGGGTGACATTGTTCATGTGGCTGTTACTAATACTGTTGCTGTGATGCACACCTATAACAGCAGTAGCTGGTGTCTAGAGGACTTTGTCACTGTGCCCCTTAGATTCCAGAGTACCGTAAAGAATCATCCACTGCCTGTCACCCTCTCACTCCTCCACACCAAAGATGCTCTTCAGAGACATCTATGTTTGGAGAAGACATGACCATTATCCTAAGAATGTTTCTTTTCTTTCTTTCTTTTTTTTTTTTTTTTTGAAGTATAATCGCCATTTTTTTTTTCCTGGAGAACAGCTTTTTTTTTTGTCCTTAAGGACTTAGCTCCTTACATAGGCTTTGGTGGAGGTCATAGGGCAGCACCTGCTGGTCTAAATCAGGGTGGGGGTGTTCGGTCCTTCCCTGCTTCATGAGAGTGATTCCTCACTATCTTGCTGTGAATGGCACAACTCATGCAATAATGTAGTTTCACATACAGCTTGGGAAGCACATAGGGTCAAAGACACTCACTTTGGAAATGTCTCTGACAACAGCATCCTCTGCTATGTTCCAAATACTGAACTTCTTAATGGCCTTGTCCTTGGGCACACAACCCGTGCATTTGGTGTAGCAAATAGGCTGCACGTGGCCCTGGCCCTTTTTGGCATGACCATTATTCCTTCTTTTCTTGGTCATCTTGGAAGTGAGACCCAAGAGATAAGGATGTTTCTTTTAACAGTGTCTTTTGCTTCTGAAGAAACGCATTGCCACTAAATTCCCCTAGAGGAAGAGAGAATAAAAGTTTGATGCATTATATTTCTGGTTCCAGGTATGACAGGTTATGTGGCTGACACTGTAATTTAACTCATCAATTTTGGTTTTATTACTTATAAAATACAAAAATGCATTTTTTTTCTTATTTGTGTTTTAGTTCTCGGCCATAAATTAACCCAGGTACTCCTAAACATTACTTGAAAAAATAACATCTATAAAGGACTATATGTTTCAGTTAAATTTTTATATTCATTTTTGGCCAATTTTTAAAAAGAAACATTGAGCCAGGGTTGTGATGTGACCTACAGTGGAAGATATTGAAAGAGGAATCAGGATTTATAGTTTCAGATTTGTTTCAGTTCCTAATAGCTAACACTCCTTCCCACATTCAGAAAACTTCCTCCACGTACTCCCAAGTGTTTCTTGCATTATCTCATAAGAAACATTAATTTTGGGTGTTCTGTTTCAGTAAACATCAATAGAGGTTTTC
Organism: Callorhinus ursinus; assembly: GCF_003265705.2. Lineage (NCBI taxonomy): Eukaryota > Metazoa > Chordata > Mammalia > Carnivora > Otariidae > Callorhinus > Callorhinus ursinus. The sequence continues at coordinate 47,422,508 of NW_027397063.1, forward strand.
TTAGCTTAAAATAAGTCTATGCCAATTTGAAAAATAAGACTTTGATTGCCATGCAGAAGTGACTCCAAATAATGTTATTTGCTTTGTGCTGTCTCTTTCTTTCTATTATTCGGTTCCTAATGCAAACAAAGATCTGTATACTAAAAGCAAAGGTAATGTTAACATTTCCCTAAGTGCCATCAGAAAATGTCTCAAAACTTATACTGATCTTATGACTTCAATAAAAATGTCATTAACATAGTCAATGACAGCCAGTTGTCTACCAGGTTGAATCTAGGTACATACTTCTATTTTAGAGCTGGCACTTAAGCTCAGAGCAGATTTTTAACTCCTCAAACCAAGCAAAATTATTTTTATATGTAAAGAAACTTCATTAGGAAAAAAATATATATCAGCAGGTATTTAGATCAGTACCATATTATTCTATTTTATGCAACATTGTACTTTTAGGAGCCAGAAAGAGAAAGTGTACATTAAGAAGCCTTGAAAGTTACAAAACATTGTTTAAATATAAAGCAAATCTAAGGCACATACAGGAAAGATGACATGTGGGCTCATTTTCAGTAGCACTTGGGTTCTCTTCTTTATCCCCTCTGAAAACCTCACCTGTCACTTCTATCCCTTCTCACATTTCCACTCAGCTCACGAGAGTTAACAGTCTCTCTTTACTGTCCTCTGTACTCTTTTTCATTCTATCAGGAAATATCAGAACAGAAAAACAGTAGCAGTACATTGCCTCTACCCTAAATATAGGCTGTTGTCCACTGAGGGCAAGTTATCTTAAGAATTACTATCACTTAGAAAATATTTATGAAGTCTTTATGTAAGAATACAATGTCAAAAAGTCAGGATTAGAAAATCCATGGGGTACAGAGACTGACCCTTGGATGAGTAAGGATGTTGATGAACAAGGAAAATAATAGGAAGAAGAAAGAGTTTTCACAGAGACTGGAAGAAAATAAAACAAATATTCCCTTTTCCCTAATAAAATTGGGTCATATTATTGGTAGATTGCATATATTTCTGAGACCAGGGAAGACAGCTGCTCAACAGCATAACTGACAAAATCCTGGAGTACAACAAGAGATCCTCAGTCAAGTCTTTTTCAGCAAGTGCTTCTCCAGGTTATGAAGCAAATGCTTAAGTAAACAAGGAATGATCAATATTTGAATTAGTATAACAGCTAATTTAAGGGATAAAAATACTATAAATATGGTGAAAGAAACTTGGAACCTGGATCTTATAAACCAGAAGTAAGATAGAGGAAACACTGTCTGTGAAAATAATCCAGTAATAACAGCATCTACAGCTGGTGGAATGTCTGTCATTTACAAAACACTGTGTCAGACACTAAGTGGGGGTGACAAACATGAATGGTGTATGAACTTGGATTCAGTAAAAAAATCTTCTAACTTAGCAAAAGTTCAGAATCTACATACTAGAAGTCATTATAAATTTTAACAAATGATCCATTCCCTTACCTACCAACATTTGAACATATGTTCAAAATATCCAAATATTGATGAAAATATTTATAAAAATATGAATGTTTTGTTTCCAGACCATTGCCAATAAAAAAGTTCTGTGACCTTGTAATAAGTTTCCTGAGCTCACCTAGGAGATGGCATACACATCTTCCTTAGACTGATTTTCTGTAGACACAGACTGTGCCATGGTTAGATTGGATCAGCACTTAGTAAATATTTAATAACTTACACTTAGCAGTGAAAGAACCATCCACACACTTTGCATAATGACTGTAATGCCTGAGAAAGATATTGAGTTTATTGGAGAGAAAGCAGCAAAAAATCACAGAATCTGTGCTTGAAGAATAGCTACTAGATTCTTCATGGAGAAATGCCATGGGAATCAGCACAGATAAATCCCCATCATTTAACTTGTGTTTCCTACGGTTCCTTGTATCTAAGCATTACAGCACATAGTATATTGACTTGCATTTAAAAATATATCAGTGTAGAGGGTGAAGAATAAGCAAGGCAAGAAAAGTATTATTGATCATCTTGTGAATGTAAAAATAAAGTTAAAAACCACTTCCTGTTCTCTAACAGTTGCTTTTTTGCTTCTCTCTAGTCTGTTCTTTTTCTAGATGTCCATGAATTTTGGTATCCCATGTTTCTGTCTTCACACTTCTCATATGACATACTTACTCTGTAGAATTTTATTTATTCTTCTGTTATTCCCCCCAGAATGAAAATAAATATGATGTTTTCCCCTGAGGCCAAAAGCAACCAGGATCATGAATAAAAAGAAACAATGCAGATCTTACCTATAAAGTAGAAAATTAAATTCTTTCTGAAATTCTATCCCTTGAATTTTATGTTTACCCGTCATTTGTTTACTGATGATTTATATAGCCAGCACTGACTCTTGCCTGAATTTTAGCCATGCATTAATATGTGTAACTAGGGGCGCCTGGGTGGCTCAGTCATTGGGCATCTGCCTTCGGCTCAGGTCATGATCTCAGGGTCCTGGGATCAAGCCCCCATGTTGGGCTCCCTGCTCAGCGGGAAGCCTGCTTCTCCCTCTCCAACTCCCCCTGCTTGTGTTCCCTCTCTCGCTGTGTCTGTCTCTGTTAAATAAACAAATAAAATCTTTAAAAAAATAAATAAAATGTGGAACTAGATTTCTGACAGGTTGCATGAAAGTCAAAACATCCAAGACTAAACTTAGCATGTTTTGCCCCCATCATCCTAACAAAACACCAATACAACCTGCTGCTTCTTCTGGATTCTTTGTCTCAGTTAATTATGTGGACATTAAATAGTCATTTAACCTGGAAATCTGTAGCAATCCTTAACTTTTTCAGGTTTCCATGTCCTACTACTAATAAGATTCATGGATTTTACCTCTTAAATATTTCCTGGATGCATTTCTGTTCTCAGTCTTCATTGCCATTACTCCTACTTAGTGTCAGCTCTCATCTCTTAGCTAATTTCTTTGCTCTTATTTTGCCCCCACTTATTCATACTGTAGTGATATATTTATCCCAGAGGTTACAGTTTAAGTTTCTTAAACTGGCATATAAAACCCTCCATGATTGTATGCTTCCACTTCCTGACTCAAAACTTCAAGAACATTAAATTGCTTGTAATTCTCCCTGCTCTATAAATACATCCTCCCCTACATAAATCCTGGATATTTTATCCTTTGTGCTTCATCATATTGTTTTCTCTTCCTGCGCAGCCCTGCTCCCATCCATTCCATAACCTTATTCCTCTTCCTCAGGACTCTTATTCCTCCCTTAATCCTCAATTTGCCTTCACTTCCTCCAGAAAGCCTTTCCTCAGCCTTTTCTGCTGGACTTGGTGTTGTGCCTCTTGGGTTCATTAGCAATGACCTGCTTATGTTTGTCTTCCTCACTCTACGGGGAATTCCTTGAAGTCTAAGACCATTCCTATTTCACCAATGATTTTCCGGTGCTCCATAGAATCTAACTGATCAGTCAGTGTTTGAAAAATGAACAACAAAGAGGGTAAATAGAAGTGATCAAGAAAGGAACAAAACTAGTCAATTATGGAACCCACCCCTTAATCTCTGCTATATTTTCTTTATATTCTCTTTATATTCTCTTTATATTCCCTTAGTGAGTGTGGATTCTCATTTCTCACTGGTAGGCAGGTGATCTCCTATTATAGATACGGCTGTAATCTTTCTCCAACATCTTCTTGGGTGCTAGGCATCTCCCATTTGGATGTTGGACTTTTATCTTCCTGGTAATGGCATCATTCTTCTGTCTTGACACATTACTCTGACTTTTCCATGTTATCATTTGTCCTTTCAGCAATCCAATCCATTGAAAATCTGATATATTCTTTTCTTGTAGTGTTTCTCTTTCTAAAATTATTCCTTCCTTTAAAATTCCTCTACCATTGTTCCACTTGAAATCCTTATAGCCTTTGTTCTTAAATAGTAGTGTACCACTAGATAGCCTTCCTGTCTGATCTGGCTCCACTCTGCTTTCCTTATTTTGTTTTTTTTTTTTTTTACTTAAACATTTCCCTTGACAGAATGGTCTTTCACTAAACTGTCTAAAACTGTCTTTCCTAAACTTTCACTACATAATGAGTACTATGTAATTCATTTTTTCTTCTCCCTCCTCCTTCTCTTTTATTCATTCTTCATCTTTCCAGAACTCATACTTGAACCTTACAGCTATAAAAGCAACTTGAGAGTAAATAATCATTAATGAATTGATGGGGAAAAAAGGTACCACATTCTTGGTTCTCTCTTGGCATCATTACCCCTTGGCTCTCTGATCTATATCATATTCATTCATGCCTCCTGCCTCTACTTCTGTACCTTAGCACATCACAATACTTGCTAATTTACCAAAGATTAATTTGTGCTCTATTACACTTAACCTATAGAGTCAGGTAGCTGAGTGGTGAATAGTAGAGGACTGCCATTAAATAAATGAAAATACATTTGAGAAAGCCTTAGATAATAATGTCTGAAAAACTTATCCAGAATAACCCTGATATTTTTCTGTATAACAAACCATAACTATTCCCATTGTACTCTTTTGTACATGTCATTAACATTCAATATCAGGGGGAAAATTTTGACCTTTCTTTAGTAGAAGGATTTATTATAAATCTTATGGAAATGATTTAATGCCCATCAAGTTAAAATAGAACTATTTGGGATAGCTTCACAGGAGAGAGAAAATTCACATTTGAGAGTATTAAAACTCCTCAAAGAGCTCTAGTTAAATTCAAGACTAAGCCAGAAGTCCAAAATAGAAGGCCTCTCAGCCCAGTTACTACCATTAGCTGGTGCTTTCTCTGTGGTTACTCTGTATAAGGGAGGAGATTCTAAAGCTAGGAAGACTGTTTTTTAATAGCTAGCTGGCCAGACCACCAATTGCTTTATGATACTGTGGCTCTGAATACAGTGCAGAATATTAGATTAATGGCTTTTTCTTTGACCAGCAAGAACAGGAGAGTTAGGGAATAAAAAGCAGGACCCCTGTTTTCCCTATTGCAGAATTCTTTGTTCCCTGAACTACAGGGAGGATTAGTTTGAATAGTGGTGTGTAAAATAGATTCAGTCTTATAGATCCTATCACTTTTTATCACTCTGGTAAGGGAGGGTTCAATTTAATAAAACATAGTATTAAATGTATTTGGTTTGTTTAGGACTTTTGTATAGATTAGCAACCCTGGACCCTTTCTGATTTTCTTTTTCTTTTTTCTTTCTTTCTTTCTTTTTTCTTTTTCTTTGATGATAGTGTGATTAGCAGTAACAGGAGGTAATAGTGGTGGGAGTGAAGGGAATTTTGAAGGTGCAGCTTTGATAAATATCAGGGATTTGGGACTCACAGGAAGACACTGCACCCCACATCCTTTGTTTGGGAATCTCCGTAATCAGAATCTGTCAGGAAAGTCTCAGTGGTTTTTAATTTCTTTCTAATGTAATAAGCAAAAAGGATCTCTCTTTGGTTGCACTCTGCTCCTAAGTTGTCTATCAGTCGATCTTCAGTCTCACAAATAGAAATTGAATGAATACAAAAGCAGTTTTCCTAGTTGGGATTCTGGGCCCCATCCTCAGTTGCAACAACCACCATGTCTCCTCTCCATTCTCACAATCTCAATCTCTGTTTAGTATTTAATTTCCTTTCAACAAACATTTATTGAATGCCAGGCATTGTATTAGGTGTTGAAGGGGGATAGGAGATGAATATAAAACCTAGCCTCTGCCCTTGTTTTCATCACCTTGAAAACTCAATTGTGTCTCATAGAATGATTTATTTGTTTAGTAATCTAGATTAGAAACTAGCCACACAAAATACACCTGGAGGTATAGCTAAGTTCAGATAGTAAATGCAGCAAGTCACAGGATCCAGGGTCAGGTTACAGCAGAAGGTAGGTAGACAGGATCCTGAACAACACCTGGATTCCAAAGAACTCTGGTGAAGATGCTATCATGTGGATCCTCCCAGATGGCTTTATTTCTTCGTACCATTTAGAATGGCACATGTACGTGTGCATGCACGCGCGCACACACACGCACACACACAAACTGTTTCTGCCTGCAACCAGACATACATGCACAAAAGATATCCAAATGAATTGATTGGCATCTGACATTTAATAATTAGTGGTTTCAGAACATCTTTTCTTTTTAATTTAAAATTAGATAAACTGAATATCAAAAGAAAATGAATTGAACCTGTTTTATTCTTTTGTCTAATAATAATGATGATGAGGATTTGCATAAGTCATCCTTTTATCCTAAAGAGATTTAGAAAATGCATTATACAGATATTTTCTTTTCTGCTCCTATGTAAGTTATAGCATATACAAATATCACCATCTTTATTTTAGAGATAGAGAAACTGAGACACTGAACTGTGTAATGACTTTAAAAAGACAGAAAACCAGGATTAGAGTTCCTAATTTTAGAACCAGATTTTACATTGGAGGCAGAAGTAGAATGTCCAAAAGAAATTTTTCTGCTGTTCTTTGGTCTTAATCAGCTTACTTGCTTTCCAGCTAGATTTTAACACACTCAAGAAATCCTAAGAGCAAAGTGATTGTATTGAGCCAGGAAGGGAGGGGAACAGTGCCCTTCGTTCATGTTTGGCAGAGCTGGTTTGATAAGAAGAAAGTTTGGGAGGGGTGCCTGGCATGGTCTTGAGTTCAAGCCCCACGTTGGGCTTCGAGCCTACTTTAAAAAAATAAATTAAAAAATAAAAAAGGAAGAAGGTTTGGGAGTAAGAGGAAATCTTTTTGAATGTAAACTGGTACTATTGCTTTTTTTTTGTGGGCTGAACCAAAAATAAATTGTTCTGAGGAGCAAAGTTTCTAAAGGGAAGAATGATAGTCATGATCTTTGCTTTCTTCCCAAATTCATTGCAATGGGAAGACAACATAAAATAGTTACCCTGACTTCAAGCCCAGCTTTAACCTTCTGATGATTTGAAATCTAGGTATTTTAAATTAAGCATTTTTATTATGCTTTAATTTTAAAAGACACATGAGTTTAAAAATAGCTGTATTTCCAAGATGCTGAAACAGTTTTGTAAATTTCATGAATTGTTTACACTTTTCCCTTTCATACTTCCAAACAGTTTGCAAATAGCTAAGAAATTCTTTGTGACAGTTTAAGCAGCCTGCTGTTGATGCAGTGCCTAACATGTTTTGACAGACGTGGGAGCTTTCCAACACATAAATTGCTATTGTATTTCAGCACAACTCAAATTTCAACCACCTGCATTAGAAACAAATGCAAGATACTTTTTTGGCAACTGGTACTGTTTTTGGATTTTTAGAAGGAACTTTGCAGGGGTACTTGTGTGGTTCAGTTGGTTAAGCATCTGCCTTTGGCTCAGGTCATGATCCTGGGGTCCTGGGACCCAGCCCCGTATGTTGGGCTCCCTGCTCAGTGGGGAGTCAGCTTCTCCCTCTCCTTCTGCCCCCTCCCCACCACTTGTACTAGCTCTCTCACTCTCAAATAAGTAAATAAAATCTAAAAAAAAAAAAAAAAAGGAACTTTGCAGTAGATGAGAGGAGTGGTTATATATATATGAAAATATAAATAAATAAATAAATAAATAAATAAATAAATAACATAACATAACATAACATAACATAACATAACATAACATAACAT
>NW_027397063.1:47430242-47481908 GCF_003265705.2 Callorhinus ursinus
AATAAATAACATAACATATCATTACATAACTTAATATATCATTAAATAAAATAACATAACCACACTGACACGTAGAGTCTTAGGTCTAAGGAGGACTTAAATATCCAGTCAGTTCTCCTTTTCCCAAGCAGTTTACCTACTTTTGGCAGACATCATTCGCATGTCATGTTCTCAACCATTCCACCAGCAGAGCCTCATCTGTTGGATTATGTAATTATCTGTAAAGATATTCTTTTAAAATCTAAATAGCCATGAGATATGGAAAAGTTTGGTGGAAAGAGAATAGGATCTGGGATCAGAAGGACTTATTTTCATGTCCTAACTTCATCTCTGAACCTGTGTACAACTTGTAATTTTTTTAATCATTGGAAACTTTGTTTTCCTTATCTGCAAAATGGGAATAAACAGCTTCATTAATTATTATAAGAAGTAAATGATGTAAGCTATGTAAAGTTTCTAGTATTATACTTGCTACCAGATATGGATGTTTTTATTTAGTCCTTATATAAGCAGTATGAGAAAGCTATTACCTATATTTTATAGAAGAATAATCTGAAGTTCAGAGTGGTAATATGGTTTCTGTGAATTTCTGTGTTAAGTAAAAAATAATCACCAGGACAGCCAGATAACCTCTTACTTATTAGAGCAAGTAAACATTGGAATCTTCGCATGTTTTCCAACATTTCAAATCCATCTCCCATTTATCCCTAGGGTAGGTGTGGTGCCCATTTTTTCACAGTCCATATACCAAAGGTAAATGAATTAAATAAAAATAGAATCAAGATTGCCACTGTAAATAGTTCTTTATCACTGAACGCACAGACATTAATGGCAAGTATTAGTTGAATTTTAAACTTTGATTAACAGTTTTCATAAGTATGTATTAAACACCTGTCTCCCCCTCTAGACTGAAAGTTTCAGGAAAGCAGGGAACACATATATATGCTGTATCCCCAGTGCCTGGCACATAGTAGTTATCTCTAAATATTTAAATGAATACTATTAATTGAGTAATATTTTTACAGTGGTATAAAATTCTACTTTTTAATACGTATACGCTTATTTCTATTTCTGGAATTTTTCTTCATAATCTACATTTTCTTTCTTTCCTAAATAAAATACACGCTCATTGTTAAGGAAGATTTAGAAAATGCAGACAAGATAAAGAAAAAAATATTCACCATGTGATAGTTTGCTGTTTTGCTTTTTTAAAGGATTGAAAATCAATTTTAGTTGGACTTCAGTAAGTGTAGATGTGGTCCCTGGGGATTTCTTGGTCTAACCACAGGGTTCTTCCCATTACAAGACATAAAACTTAATAATGGCATTGTTTGCTTTGAAGTTTCAGCCAGATGTCCCAGGGAAAGATGACAGAAACTCCCTCACATTGTTTTATCATTTTGGTAAAATTTGTTTAGGGAGTCACTCCCCTCAGGAATATGAAAATTAATCTTTTATTTTGTCTATTGATTTTCCCACAGTGAAGCAGGAATATTTATATATATATATATATATATATATTATAATACGTCTATTTGGTTGAGGTTAATTTTAAGTCATCTTTGGACTCTGAAAACTTCAAGCAATTTCTTTTAAGAATGCTTACATAGGTAGCTAGTATTTCAGCTCTGAACACTAAAGTTTGACTAAAAATATGTATCAGCTGCATTTATGAATGGAACAAGAATTTGTCTCAATACTAAATTACTGGATCATAGCCTTTAATTTCAAAAAGTTCCATAGTGACATATATATATATATGCCTGGAGACAGGATTCTTTTAAAACTTGTTAATCAAAAAAAATTTCCATGACGTATCTAAGGGCGAACTTACTTTAATTTTGCTTTGCTCTCTATACCCATTTTTTTAATCATACAGCTTTTTTCAATTATATCTTTTGATTCACTTCTGTTATTTTCAATTCTTTTTTTTTCTTAGAACATCTAAACATCTTTTTATAATGTTGATTTTTAAAAAGTGAAGTGGTACAAATATACAATTAAATACTCAAATAAAACCAGAGGACATTAAAAATCAGCAGTTCCCATCCCTCACCTCTCTCCATCCTTTTCTATATACAGTTCTAATCTCATTTAACTCTTTTTGCTATAAATTCTATTACTTAGCTCCATGTGTTAAAGTAATATTTTTATACTGCTATATATTGATATATCCATTTGAAATATGACCTATTGAGGAGCTGGGTTTGAGGATCTTAGCATCATCCTGCTTTTTTTTTTATTATTATTATGTTATGTTAGTCACCATACAGTACTTCATTAGTTTTTGATGTGGTGATCCATGATTCATTGTTTGCGTATAACACCCAGTGCTCATTGCAATACGTGCCCTCCTCAATACCCATCACGAGGCTAACCCATCCAACCCCCCTCCCCTCTGAAACCCTCAGTTTGTTTCCCAGAGTCCATAGTCTCTCATGGTTCATCTCTCCCTCCGATTCCCCCCCTTCATTTTCCCTTCCTTCTCCTAATGTCCTCCATGCTATTCCTTATGTTCCACAAATAAGTGAAACCATGTGATAATTGACTTTCTCTGCTTGACTTATTTTTAGATAATCCCCTCCAGTTCCATCCATGTAGATGCAAATGATGGGTATTCATCCTTTCTGATGGTTGAGTAATATATTCCATTGTATATATGGACTACAACTTCTTTATCCATTCGTCTGTTGAAGGGCATCTAGGCTCCTTCCACAGTTTGGCTGTTGTGGACACTGCTGCTATGAACATTGGGGTGCATGTGCATCTGTATCTTTTGGGTAAATACCCAGTAGTGCGATTGCTGAGTCATAGGGTAGCTCTATTTTTAACTTTTTGAAGAAGCTCCGTATTGTTTTCCAAAGCATCATCCTTTGCATTCCCTGTCTTCCAGAAACTTTTGGTTATATCAACAGTGTTTACATCATTATGATTATATAAATATTAGTCATTACTGAGCCAAAGAATATACTATTATTTCAGTGGTGTACTACCTTTAGTTTGTTTTGGAGTTGGTAATTGCTTTTAGTTTTGCTTGGGTTTCTATGTGCCTAAAACAGTCATTTACTAAATGGTTCAACAGAGCTGGGAAATGCCAAGTAATAAAATTTCCTCAAACATTCAAAGATATCATATAGTCTGTAGTTTGATTTTTATTCTTCTTGTAAACTACCTGCTCCCAACTCTCTAACTTTATTCTCTGCCGTGGACTCTTGCTCTCCAAGCCTGCCCCACAGCTGCTGCCCTGGAACTTCTTAGTAAATCTTCCACATTGAACCCCCAGTTTCCTATACCATGTCTACCTCTCTCTTTCATTTATTCTGCTGAAATGTGCCTCCAGTAACCTCCCAAGAAGGGGGAAGGGAAATAGGTAGTAAACTTCTGAATTATAAGCTGTCTGAAAATATCTTTATTTTACCCTTCCTGCTTGACTGGTAGTTTGAGTGAGAATAGAGTACAAGGCTAAAAATCATTTTCCCTGGGAAGTTGGAAGACATCATTCCTTGGTCTTTTAGTTTCCAATCTGGCTGATGAAAATTCCAAATGCTATTATGATTCTCTTTCCTTTGATTGTGTTTGTTATTTGTTTTTGCATTATTTTCTGGAAGGTTTTAGAGTCCCTTTTATGCCTCTTGTTTTGAAATTTTTATTTAAGTCATTAGCCTAGTCATTCTGAGAAATTTTCATATGCATAATTAATTTCTCTCTAGTTTTTCAGACTTTTATTTTTAAGGGGGTAGCATGGTGAAATTTCATAATTACTGGATTTTGAACCTTTCAAATAGATCTTCAAAGACTATCATAGTAGTTTATCTTATCTTTTCCATGTTCTTTTCTGAGGTATTTACTTGGCTTTACCTAGTAGCACTTCCAATTTTTAATTTCAGTTATATTTTATTTTTTTTCCACTCTTTCCGCTTTTATTCAACACAATATTAAAAGTGCCAGCCACAGTAATTAATCAAGGAAAAGAAACAAAAGGCATGCAAATCAGAAAGGAAGTAACAAAACTGTCAGCGTTTGCAGATGACATATGATATACAGATAATCCTAAAGACTTCACCAAAAAATTCTTAAAACTAACAAATCAATTAAAGTTCCAGGATACAAAATCAATATACAAATATCTGCTGCATTTCTATACACTAATAATAAGCTATAAGAAAAATTAAGAACATAATCCCATTTAAAATTGCAGCAAAAAGAGAAAATACCTAGAATGAATTTAACCAAGGAGGTGAAAGATCTGCACACTGAAAACTATGAGACATGGATAAAAGAAGGAGGAAGAGACAAATAAATGAAAAAATATTCCATGCTCTGGATTGAGAGAAAAAATGTTAAAATAATACTACCCAAAACAATCTACATACTCAGTGTAATCCCTTCTAAATTCCAAAGGCATTTTTCACAGAAATAGAAAAAAGAATCCCAAAATGTATATGGAAACACGGAAGACCCCAAATAGCCAAAGCAATCCTGAAAGAGAATAAAGCTGGAGGCATCATGCACCCTGATTTTTAAACTATATTACAAACCTATAGTAATCAAAATGGTATGGTATTGGCATAAAAACAGACACAAAGATCAATGTAACAGAACTCAGAGACCAGAAATAAACCCATGTATAGATGGTCAGTTGATTTATGATGGTGTCAAGAATATACAATGAGGAAAGGGCAGTGTCTTCACAAATTTGCATATCATCCTTGCACAGGAACCATGCTAATCTTCTCCGTATCATTCCATTTTTAGTATATATGCTGCCAAAGCAAGCACAAGGGCAGTCTCTTCAATAAATGGTGTTGGGAAAACTGATTTCCATGGAGATCAAGTTTGACTAATTTTATACAACTCTGAAGTGGATGAATATCTGTAATAAAATTGTTTGAGAAGATGCATACTCTAAGAGAGATACAGGATTGCAAATTTTCCGTAGATTTTAAATGAAGGCCACTGAACTTCACAAAAACAAAATCTTTTTGATCTTCTATCATGTTTTCATTATAGTGACTCCATTCTTCATGACTGGTGAGCTCCTCTGTTATTGTTCCATGAAACATCGGGTCAACTGGTCTACAAGGCCTTGAGTTGGGAACAAACGGCCCAGACCCGGCACAGTCCGACAAATCGCTAGGTATTCATCTGCTCTGGAGTTGGTTGCTAGGGAAACCAGGCCAGACTCCAGACTCAGTCCCGCAAGGTTTTCTCCCGGCCTCAGTTATATTTTAATTTAAAAGTCTATTTCTTATTATCTTTCTTTCCTAATAGCAGTTATGCTTATTTATTTGTCTTTTAATATTTATTATTCATTAACATTTTTCTGTTATTTTTAGCTGAATGCGTTTCTTTTTTTAATCTTTTTTTAAATTGAAATTCAATTAATTAACATATAATGTATTATTTGTTTCAGGGGTACAGGTCTGTGATTCATCAGTCTTATATAATCCCCAGTGCTTATTACAACACATACCCTCCCCAGTGTCCATCACCCAGTTACCCCATCCCTCCACCCTCACATACCCTCCCCAATGTCCATCACCCAGTTACCCCATCCCTCCACCCTCCTCTCCTCCAGCAACCCTCAATTTGTTTCCTATGATTAAGAATCTCTTATGGTTTGTCTCCCTCTCTGGTTTCATCTTGTTTCATTTTTTTTTTTTTCTCTCTTCTCCTATGATCCTCTGCCTTGTTTCTTAAATTCCACATATCAGTGAGCTCATATGATAATTGTCTTTCTCTGATTGACTTATTTCGCTTAGCCAAATACCCTCTTGTTCCATCCACGTCGTTGCAAATGGCAAGATTTCATTTTTTGATGACTGCATAATATTCCATTGGATATATCTACCACATCTTCTTTATCCACTCATCTGTCAGTGGACATCTGGGCTCTTTCCATAGTTTGGCTCTTGTGGACATTGCTGCTATAAACATTGGGATGCAGGTGCCCCTTCGGATCACTACATTTCTATTAGTAGTGCAGTTGCTGGGTTGTAGGGTAGCTCTATTTTCAACTTTTTGAGGAACCACCATACTGTTTTCCAGAGTGGCTGCACCAGCTTGTGTTCCCACCAACAGTGTAGGAGGGTTCCCCTTCCCCTGCATCCTCACCAATATCTATTGTTTCCTGACCTGTTAATTTTAGCCATTCTGACTGGTGTGAGGTGGTATCTCATTGAGGTTTTGATTTGGATTTCCCTGATGCCGAGTGATGTTGAACACTTTTTCATGTGTCTGTTGGCCATTTGGATGTCTTCTTTGCAGAAATGTCTGTTCATGTCTTCTGCCCATTTCTTGATTGGATTAGTTGTTCTTTGGGTGTTGAGTTTGATAAGTTCTTTATAGATTTTGGATACTAGCCCTTTATCTGATATGTCATTTGCAAATATCTTCTCCCATTCTTTTGGTTGTCTTTTGGTTTTGTTGACTGTTTCCTTTGCTGTGCAAAAGCTTTTTATCTTGATGAAGTCCCAGTAGTTCATTTTTGCCCTTGCTTCCCTTGCCTTTGGAGACATGTCTAGCAAGAAGTTGCTATGGCCGAGGTCGAAGAGGTTGCTGCCTGTGTTCTCCTCCAGGATTTTGATGGATTCCTGTATTACATTTAGGTCTTTCATCCATTTTGAGTCTATTTTTGTGTATGGTGTAAGGAAATGGTCCAGTTTCATTCTTCTGCATGTGGCTGTCCAATTTTCCCAACACCATTTGTTGAAGAGACTGTCTTTTTTCCATTGGACATTCTTTCCTGCTTTGTTGAAGATTAGTTGACCATAGAGTTGAGGGTCCATTTCTGGGTTCTCCATTCTGTTCCACTGATCTATGTGTCTGTTTTTGTGCCAGTACCATACTGTCTTGATGATGACAGCTTTGTAATAGAGCTTGAAGTCCAGAACTGTGATGCCACCAGTTATAGGTTTCTTTTTCAACATTCCTTTGGCTGTTCTCGGGGTCTTTGCTTGTTTATCTGTCTTTTAATATTTATTATTTATTAATTTTTTAGACACTGAGTCTTCTCTTGATTCTCAATATATATTATATGTATATAATATATATATGAAATTTTCATCTGTTCTCTACACTTAGTTTTTTCTTTTTTTACTTTTTTATTGTAGTTTTGTTTTGAATTCCTTTAACTTCTTTTTACATTGAAAACATTCTTTAATTATTCTTTAAATAATGTTCGTCTGTCCATTCATATTCCAGAAGTACCAAAAAGCTCATTAAGGGTGAGTGCCTTGTGGGAGAGTAGTCTTGTGAGTTGGTAGATTAGTTGCTTCTATACTGAGCAGGAAGAAAGCTAGCCTTTTAATTCAGGGACCACAAAATGTCCCAATAAAGACTTCTTTTCTTGGGCTGTAGAGTTCTACCCATGATGACACCGTTTCTTGCTTCTTGTCCAGGATGCAGAACTGAAGATCCCTACTTCCAAATTCTAGGCAAGAGAAGGAGAAGGCTCCCAAGAGTGTGCAGTTTTTAGACTCCTTTGCATCCCATTTTCACTCCTACATGCCCTCTTGCTCTGCACAGTGCCCCTGTCACATAGCCTGGTGCCTTTCAGAGAACAGACAACTGTTGTTCTGCCAGTGCAAGGGGATGTGGGGAATGATCCTCTAACTATAGGCATGGGAAAGGGGACCTGGGATGTTCCAAATGCCCTGTATACAGTCTTCCAACTAATCTGTCTTTCCACTCCTCATCTGACTCACTTTCCTGGTAACTGGTGCCTCCAGTAGTTAAGCTTATCAAAGGCTTTGGGGCAAATTGCCTCATTTTTTTATAGTTTACCTGTAGCCACCTGGATTGTTACTTTACCCAAGCAAATCACTTATTCCTTCTTTTGCTTTCCATCCTCCAAATATTTATTAAAATCTTTCATACATCCTATTCAGATTTCCAAAACACTTAAAAAATGTCTTTGGGTCTTGAGGTGATCTCTAACTCTGCCTTGTTAGTATGATACTAATCATACTCCCTTTATCTTATCTGCAGAAAATTTTAAGGCCCTACATTGGTCCTTCTGTGTTTAATTTAGCCTCACTCTGTTTGGCTGCTATTTGAAATCTCTCCTGAAGTCCATGCTATTAAGCTTGTTTGCGTGGTTCTCCACAACCTTGCCTGCTGAGCTGTGGTGGGAGCTTCAGACACTATGAAGTGTTGGAGCTCCTTAAAGAGGAATCACCAAAGACCACTGTTCCCAACAATTTCCCTAGGTTTTCTTCTTTTTAAAATATTTTTTTTATTTAAGTTCAAATTATCATATAGTATTATTATTTTCAGGGGTAGAATTTAGTGATTCATCAGCTGCATATAACACCCAGTGCTCATTACATCAAGTGCCCTCTTTAATGCCCATCACCCAGTTTCCCCATCCCCCCACCCACTTCCTTCCAGGAACCTTCAGTTTGCTTCCTATAGTTAAGAGTCTCTTATGGTTTGCTTATGGTTTTTATCTTATTTTATTTTTCCTTCCTTCCTCCAATGTTCATCTGTTTTGTTTCTTAAATTCCACAGATGAGTGAAATCATATGGTATTTGTCTTTCTCTGACTGACTTATTTCCCTTAGCATAATAAACTCTAGCTCCATCCACATCGTTACAAATGGCAAGATTTCATTCTTTTTGGTGGCTAAATAATATTCCATATTCCATTTTGTGTGTGTGTGTGTGTGTGTGTGTGTGTGTGTGTGTATACCACCTCTTTTTTATTCATTCATCCATCAGTGGACACCTGGGCTCTTTCTATGTTTTGGCTATTGTGGACATTGCTGCAATAAACATTGGGTGCATGTGCCCCTCTGAATCACTATTTTTGTATCCTTTGGATAAATACTTAGTAGTGCAATTGTTGAATCATAGGGTTGTTCTATTTTCAACTTTTTGAGGAACCTCCATACTGTTTTCCAGAGTGGCTGCACCAATTGCATTCCTACCAGCAGTGTAAGATAGTTCTTTTCTCCACATCCTCGCCAACATTTGTTGTTTCTTGTGTTGTTAGTTCTAGCCATTCTGACTGGTGTGAGGTGGTGTCTCGTGGTTCTGATGAGTTTTCTTCTTTTTTTCTCTTCTTCTTTTCTCCCTTTCTTGCTTTTCTCCTGGGATCATATACAATACTACCGGCCCCCCACTACTTCCTGCCAGATAGTTTTCAGCAATTCACTGTCTCTTTCTGGGTAGAATTGAAGCATTTACTGGTCTGTTTAGGTGTATCAGACTGACCCTGGAGGACCGTTAGAACAGTACTCACATAATATCACAGATGGCTCACTTTTTCCAATGCTCAGGTTTGTACAGGTATTGTTCTTTGTGCTGGGAGGGAAGAGATAAATGGTAAGGGTGTTTCTGCTTCCTTAGTCCTGAGCATAGCACTAGTGGACCAATGATTACATTTCAGTGTATGTAAAACTTTATAGTTAGGGGATTTCCAGCGAATGCTGGCAATGGTGATTTTCTGCTTAATTTTCAATGTTACTTCAAATTCTGGTCATCTTTATGTCTTACTAAATACTTTTAAGAGGGAAGTCAAGAGATATTTTTAAGTTTTTTGCAAGACACCATTTTAAATGTAACTTCATATAGTTTTATTTAAAACAGCAATGTTATGTACAACATTTCCATATGTTTACCAAATCTGATAAGTTCTGTTCAATTTCCATATGTTCACCAAATCTGATAAGTTCTGTTCAGTAAGAGTGAAGTCACATTTTGGAGATAGTTGCTAATATAATACAAAAATAATTGGTTGGTAATGCTTACTATGTGTAGGTTCACAGCCCTTTCAGGAGCTTTCCTGTGTAATCCAAAATCGGCCCTGTATGCATAGAACAAGGAGAGACCAAAGAGGCAGGCCACTCCAGGTTGGTAGGTGGCAGTTTTGATACTAGCAAAGGGAGCTTACATATGAGATTTCTCATGGGCAGCAGCAAGATGTATGGATCCCTCCACTCGCCCTCCAAATCTTTGACGCTTATCTAGAGGCCCTAACTGGACTCCATCATGTATACCATGCAGGTGTTTTCAACATCACATCACCATCTCAAGGTTATGTCCTTGGAGCAGCCTCTGGGGGAAGGAAAGGCAAGTAGAACCCAATTCCTAAGACAGTGGACTGGATGAAGAGTCTCCTAGAGTCGGGGTCCAGCTCACAGGTCAATTGGCGGTCATGTCTTTTTGATCATGTTCCCCAATGCTATGTTTCAAGAGGGACAAAAACAGTTACTTCCTGACATTTTGCCTTCTAAATTTTTAATGTCATGCAAAAGTCCTACAGCAAAATATCAGTTGCAATGTTTTATAAAAAGAAAACTCAGTATCTATGAAATTAGGTGTTAGAAGGAGAAAAGGAACAGATATGGAGAAAACACATTAAAGTTTTATTTTTAAATTCCACTAGGGTCTATTTGAGTATACTTTTTAGTTAGCTAAGGTTGTAACTGCTATTACAGGCAAGAAAGAAAATTAAAATAGAGAGCGGATTATGCCTCATAAAGATGTAAACAAGAAATGCCTAATAGGAAAGCTTTAACACATAAAGTATCTCTAAATGTTATTTTCATTGACCCTGTTAGAATAATAGTACCATTATTATGGTGCACTAGCTAAGAGCAGACAACACCTTAGTGTAATATTGGGTAAGTTATTTAGCATATCTAATTCTCAGTTTTCTCCTTTGCAAAATGCACAATCATAGGTTTGTAATAAGGATTAAATAAGGCAATGTTACAGCAAGTGGTAGCTCTTGGTGCATAGTAAATACTAAAAAATGGGGTAGGTTTTTGTAAAAAAATAAATTCTGTCTATTAATATTCTGAGAATTTTTTTTTAAAGATTTTATTTATTTGAGAGAGAGAGAGAGCATAAGCAGGAGGGGAGTAGAGAGAGAAGCCGACTCCCCGCTGAGGGGGGAGCTTGATGCGGGACTCAATCCCAGGATCTTGGGATCATGACCTGAGCTGAAGGCAGATGCTTAACTGACTGCACTACCCAGGCACCCCCTGAGAAATTTTTCTTTTCATGGATTTCAGTTTGTAGATTTAACTGTGTTTTCCTTTCTTTACTTTGGTAGCCCATTGCTATGTGTGTTCTCTGTTCTTACTTGCTCACTAGAACTAATAAAAGAAATGGTGTTGTGTTGATTAGACAGCAATGAACTTTATATCCATAATTCTAAGAATACTGTGAGTGCATTGTAAGTATTTGTTGAATTAATACCAAAAATTAAGCCAGCCCTTCTTTATTTATTGAAACCACATGAGTTTAACCTGTAGAATGTCTGGGTAATGCTTAAGGATTACCAGTTATCCCTAAACCTCACTCTTCAATATTAAATACAGATGAAAGCTATTGATGTAGGTAATTTATCCGTGCAATTATGGGTTGGGGATGTTTCCCCTGTTCCTTAGGTGAGAAACAATTTAGATATTCTCTATGAAAAGATTACCTCCATTTTTCTTTAAACACCTGCAATGGAGAGTGTTATACTCCTTGTACCTCTGTCCAGTAGGTAATGTTCAAGGCTCTGGGCTCATTGAGAGTTTTGAAGAATTACAACACATACTCCCTGTCTCTAAAAGCTTATGAGACTTTGGAGGTATAAACTATAGGACTCAAAAACTTTGAGTGCATTAATTGAATAATACACCCAAACTCTACAGATGGAAGAGATAGGGTTGAACAAAGAATATTTTATAAAGAAATTGACACTTGAGTTGGGCTTTGAGGGAAGGGTAGCCATTGGCTGTAAAGGTAAAGGTAAATGAGAAGAGGAGAGAGAGTGAACAAAATAGAGGCAGGAATGGAATGAATGGTACATTCAGAGTTCTTGAAGTTATTGTAAATCTCTTTTCTGTTATTCTTACATGCAGTTTGTTAGCAGTGAGCATATTTTAATTTGATGGTGTTTCTGGGAGTGATATGAATATATTGCCACTAAACAATGTTAGGGTGGAAAAACATGATAATGCATGTGAAATAACCAAATCTAGAATTCAGGCATATCTAGAGGCTCAGTATAATTTTTTCCCTTCAGGTTTTCCTTCTCATCCTTGGTTTGAGCTGTATTTATGACTTTTATCCTCCCTGTAGTCTTTCAGTGGAAATCCACTTATTTCAACTATACCAGAAAAATAAAACTAAAGGTGATTCCCGTTGAGGGGAGTTAGAGGTTGGGTTCTCTTGGAAGCAGATTCTGATGTGAAAGGAAGCCTGGAAAAAGTTTGTTAGGAAGTGCTCTTAGAATCAACATCTGTGAAAGAGAAGGCAAAGAAGCAGGGTGCAGCCCAAGAAGAACTTTAGTCCTGATGCAGGCTTACTGAATGTCCCAGCTAACCCTGCAGGTTCTGAAATGGGGATGACATTTCTTAGCACGCGGTGGTGTGGCGAGGGACCAGCAAGGAGGTAGGATTGGGGTTGAGACAGCTTTCTATAGCTGAGGACAATTTCTTGAGAGGACTTAGACCTCTGAGCTGTTAGCACTCTCTTTCCATTTTTGGAGGAGTAATCATTAGTCCTGAGCAGGGTCTGGCCAGCACATTGAAGCATCTCCTGCAGGAGGCAAAGCCATTTGGTGGAGATCTCAATGCCAAAAGTGTAGTTTTGTCTGGATGCAGATTGAGATAATGGTGTAGATCATCCAGGTGATGTCGCCAATGACTGTCTCCAAGGGCCACTACCACTTCACTGGAATAAAGAGGAGCTGTGGGGCCTGTGTTAGTTGGCTTGGGCTGCCGCAACAAAATACTTCCGATGAAGTGGCTAGACAACGGAATTTTATTTTCTCACAGTTCTGGAGGCAAGATCAGGGTTTCAGCAAATTCAGCTTCTGGTGAGAGCTCTCTTTCTGGCTTGCAGTTGGTGGCCACTTTCTCACTATGTCCGCACTTGGCCTTATGAGCTCCTTTAAACTTAATCACTTCCTTAGAGGCCCCATCTCCAAATATAGCCCACACTGGGGGTTAGGGTTTCAACATATAAACTTGGTAATGATGGGGAGGGGGCACAAACATGCATAACAGAGCAAGTAGTTCACTCAGATTTTCACATATATTTCCTTATGACACTGGAGAAGTATAAATTATAAATGATTTTTGCTCCCCTAAGGAGGTGGGCTTTTATTTTTTTTAACCTTGAGTGAAAAAACAAATAGTTAAGCAACAAAAAATAACACTACTCCCCCACTTTCATCAATCTCTTGCAAATTGTCTAGAGTGGCTTGTTAGTAAAAATAATTATTATTCATTTACTCAGTAAGTATATTTTAAGTGACTACTGTGGACCCATGCATTTCAATTTATATTTAATTTACCACCCATCCTCATTCAAAATTACTGACATACCTTATGAAAATTAGAACAGTCTCAAATAGTTATTATGTTTAATTTTTAATTTAAAATGAACTTTTATTAGTGCCACCATTAAAAAACTTTTTTGTTATGTATAACATGAAAATTCCTAGTTTTATAGTTAGAAATAACAGTAATTTGATTTGCTTTTCAGAGACGGGGGATAGATTACAAAACACTTAGTTGAATTGATTGATAATTGTGGAAAACAAATTTTTGTGATTAAAATGATTGGGTTAAATGAAATCTTTTATAAACATATGCATCACAGTATGCCTCCATAATATTTGACCTTTTAATTATCAAGCATATGCTCTGCTCAACTCTTGATGGATTGAGGGGAATTCACTACAAAGAGAGAGCTCTGTTTTATGACAGTGCAATATAGAAAGACACTGATTCCTTTGACATCTGGACATAAGAGAAAGAGGGATTGAAATCTTACCCTGTCAATAGTGGAGAAATATTTTATAGTTTGGGGGAAGTTGGGGGGAGTGTTTCGGTAGGGGATGGGGAACTGAGATGAGGAAGTAGAACAAAAATTTTTACACTACAAAAGTCTGAATATGTACTGAGCCCTTCCATGTCCTATTTGACTTTACTTTCTCTTTTGTGTTTAGCAGTTTATATATAATGATAGATAAGGTTTTGAGACTCTCCTCTAAACCTGACCCTACTGGCAAGTTGTTCATAAAATCCACAGCTCCCAGACATTACACTGGGGATCAAATCACATTTTAATCTTTTGTTTCTGGAATATTTCCGCTGGAGGGTAGAGAACAATTCCATTGTTATCTTTTCTGACAGCTTTATGTGTTCTGTAGAGGCTGATGAGCAGTAGAATGTCTTTTTTTCTCTTTTCTTCATTTCTTCATATGCCAGCTTTTAAAAATTCGTGGTTGAAATATGTGACTTGTCACGTCCAGACACTAACATTATCCTCCTATCGAATGTGGGACGCATCTAGTCATACTTCTTAAATGGATTCTAACCCGAAGGATAAAACAGTCACTTAAGTTCATCTTTTGTGAAGTTCATATAAACTAGTTGGAATTCAGTCCTGCTGAGGGTGTTTCATATACATCTTCAATTATAAGCACTCATCTTTGTGGTGTAAATGCATATTTGGAAAACCATGTTATGCTGTGATATCTATATATCATTATGTTTATATTCTTTCAAGTAATATGTCAGACAGTGGCACATTGTATGGTCAAGGGCTAAAATTTGTGAAATAGCTATAACAAAAAGAAATTACTTGGAGCAGAACGATAAGGAAGATTCACGGAAGACATAGATTATGAGTAAATCCTTAAATGATGGAAATATTTATCCTGAAAGTGAAGCCACAAACAAGTGTGGGAGCAGGACTAATTAGACTGTATTTTGGAAACCATGGGAAGATGGGTCTAATTCTAAGTTGTCCAGAGGCAGTGCATAGAAAGCAGATTGATCTTTGTCTGGTTTACCATTTTACCTCCGATACCCAGCATGAAATAGGTTCCCAAGAGGTATTTGTTGAATGAATGAAAGGATATAAATTCAAGTAAGTGAAAAAGCCAGAGGTAAGGTTGGGTGGGTCAGGATTATCTTCTGACCACCTTTAGATAAATATTTGACTTCGTAAGGGAGGCTTGTAAGTCATTTCATTCAAATGACCACTTGCCCTTTTCTGCCTGACAGCCAGATATACTAGTGACTTGACGTTCAATCCCCTTTTCATCTACAATCTTACAGCCTCAAGCAGATAATGCCGTTTTGCCATGATGAGAATCTTGTACAAACTAGTGTTTTCTTCGATTGAACTTTTGAGTGTGAAAGGTTACTGATATCTAGAGCTTAGAGCAAAATCCAAAAGAGAAGCTGAAAAGACATGAGAAAAATAAAAGTTCCCACCAAACAAGACATTTTTCTGTTGGTCTGTGCTTTACACATCTTCTCACCACAAAGACATGCTTAGGAGGCAAATTGTTGCTTCATCAGGAGAGAGTTTTGTTAGCTAGGAAGGCACCCAAGCAGGTCAATAGAAATATACTGTGAGCTGACTGGTACTTTCACCCGTCTGACTTTCATACCCAAAGCAAGTGTGGAAGTAGGTTTGACATTCTCTGATTCAGGTGAAACAGTCAGAGAATATTATACCTGCCTTAATCTTTGTAAAGGTTTAGAACACACCAGAGAAAGATTACTATAATAGATTAACTCTTCCCTACCTATATGTGTGACCTACTCTAATTCTTTCCCCATACTATTGTTAGATGCATGGTTGGAAAAGAGGAACCTTAATCAAATTGGCCCTACTTGAAATCTTTCAACATAGCCTGTGGCCTTCAGTGTAACATTCAGTCATTAGGATAGAGTACAAAATTCATCAGGCACCCCACATCCCCCTACTCTCCTTTCCTTTATTGAGAATTTATTGAGTGCCTACTGTGTGTCTGGGTCTGGACTCATTGCCAGGATCCGACCGGAAGTAAGGAATATAGACCTACAGGATCATTTTTCCCCACTTCTTAGCCTTAATCTCAAGGATATTTAAATGGACCCTTTTACCTTTTTGAGTAATAACCTTTGGTGTCCACCTCTCCTCCCTGTTTTTTGCTTGATTCATACTTTTTCTTAAAAATCCAGGCCCCTGCCCACCTGTCCCTCTCTGGGACCCGCAGGCTGATACACACACACTCTGCATTGCCACAAATGTTGTGTTTTGCTCTTTCATAGCCCTTGTGTGATGTGCTTTTCTCTGAGAGGAAAGCCTGTTTTTCATCTTTATCCCCAGCAACTTGCACAATGCCTGCCACATAGTAGGTACTTAATAAACTTTAGTTTCCCTCTTCTGTTATCTTAGAGGTTATCCCTTTTATGATCAAATCTTGTTTTTCAAGAGATTACTTTGATGATGTGGATTTTATTTGTTCCTGTAGCAAACATTTCTTGAGAATCTGCTGTGTCAGTCATTACGTTAGGCACGTTTCACTCTCCATTTCTTCAGCCACAATGGTGTTGAAGAAACACCCAGCTGAGATGTGATATTGTCAGTCTTATATATTGGCAGAAATACTTCTCAGACTCAGATCAACGTGACTACAAAATCCATGCTCTTTTTTTTATGCCCTGCGTTTTCCTCTGGGATACAGCATAATATCCTGTACATTTTATGTAGCAAATAATATCCTGCAGTTTACATTCTGTCATAATAAATTCCGTAAGACCTCCAAGTTCACTTGTCACTTGATTATAATGAGCATATTGTTAAAAATCCCTTTTACAGTCAGGATCTGAACATAAGAAAACAGACACTTAGGACTTTTTTTGTTTGTTAATAAATAATCAGATGGAAAAACAAAATCAGGCATTGCAGCAGATGGAGGAAGGAGAAAGGGGCAGTGTACTCTCAGCCCTTCTCCAAGCTCCTGGATCAAATGTACCAGGAGCTGGTTTGTTGAGAAGCTGTTTCATTTCTCTCTTCAATCACTCTACTAATGGGGGTCCATGGGGAAAGATTTCTTTCCCTCTTTCATGTCCCTGTTATAAATTTTATATAAATGCAGGAGCTTACTTGGTCTGTATATGTTGTGGAAACAAGAATGGATTGAGGAGGGACTGAGGCAAACATAGAACAGAGTTAAGCTATGGCTAATTTTTACCAGTATTTGTGCAGCAGATTAAAGATAGCTATAAATTCTTTGACATTCTTCACATAGAGAAATGAGGTTTATTTCTCCTTCCCCTGAATTTGAGCAGACTCTGGTTGCTCTGACTGATAGGATATAGTAGAAGGGATGCATTGCTGATTTCCCAGCCCTTAATACATTGATAGTTGCTACTTTCTGGGTCTTCACTCTTGGAACTCAGACCTATCCCGTGTGAAGTACAACATGGTGACCACGTAAAGAGCATGACAGTATGGAGGGGGAAGGGGCCCACTGAGCCTAGTCTTCTAGAGTTCCTTTCAAGGAGCCACCTTCAAGACCAGACCAGCCACCAGCTGGTCACTTGATTGACAGCAAGTGATGCTACATTCTTCTGGGAGCAAAAGAATCTTCCAGATGAAACTTTCCTGAATTCTTCAACTATATTAATCCACTAAAGTTTGAGGTAGTTTATTGGAAGTAATAGGCTACTGGAACAGTTTGTACATAGTAACAATAACAGTTATTTCAAGTGATTCCACATCTACTGCAGGACTCATTGAGGCCAACTGGATATATTGTGCTTTCTTTTTCTTTGATGATTACCATGCTAGCCAAAGGGGAAGATACGGGTTACTCATGTGTTTTTTAAAAAAAAGTACCTCTCTAACTGATGATAATCGTCCATATTTATTTACCACATGGAATTTTCCAAACCACATTTACATTTATTGTCTCTGGGTATTCTTATATGTCTATCACGGTCGTTTGGCAAGTATGGTTTATGCCATCTTGCAGATGGTGAAGCTGAGGCACAGAGATCTGGTTACTTCTCTATGGTCACACAGTTAAGATTCTCAGAGCATATTGCATTTTTCCTTTGCATAATTCTAAATTTAATTACTTTTAAGATAATTATCTGTTTAAGGTCCATCATAACAACTAGACTCTAAGCTCCAAACGGTCAGTGAACTTTTCTCGTTCACCATTTTGTACTTAGAACTTAGTCCAATGCCTGACAGAGAAAATGCTCACTTAGTATTAGTTGAATGAATAAGTTAAAGGAGAATGTCAGAGCTTTGACTGAAACCTAGGTTTCCTGATTCAGAAGTGCAGTCTCTTTCCATTATACCAATGAGTGATGAAAGGGCAGGAGCCCTCCTCTCCCCATGTTCCCTTATACAGCAGAGCATGTCTTTGTGAAGGAAATATGGTTTTTGAAAATTTTTCCTAGTAATTATGATATGCCTCCTGTTGAGAACTAAAACACAACCCTATTATTTTTCCTCTTAATCACATGTTATTATATATGAAGGAAATGCTCTGGGAAAATACAATGGTTTTATCCTTGGAAAGAAAATATCTGAAAGCTAAGGGTTCTACCTTCATAGTTAGATGAATGGAAGATTGAGGGCATAGAGAGAATCTGAGTTAACCAGTCATCTATGATATGAGAAGACAGTGCACTTTTAGGAATTTTAGCACTTCTTAGCTAATACTGGAGCTCTCATAAAGGTAACTCAGTAAGTTGCTTCCACCATTGCTTTTCTTAATGCTTCTGAACTCTAAAAGGCCCTTCAACTAAATATCAGGTCCTAACAATTGATAGTGAGTGATCCTCAGGAGCTGCCTGCAGGCCAATACACTGGGGGAGTAAGGAGCTGCCTCCTAAGATCCCTTTTCTTGTCTTTTGTGCTTCTCAGGGTTCCCAGCCAATTGAGCAATGGGAACAACTGGTCAACAGTTCAGGGACAGAGTGCTATGAACCTTGTGTTTCTGGCTAGCCCAACTCGCACATGGGTTTGTAGATTTGAGTGTCTAGGATGGATATGGTTCTATAGATCTATATCCTAAAGATATGGTTCATTAGTCTGGAGTAGGCTAAAGGAATACTGATACCTTAACATAAGTGGAATAATATTTCTCTTATGTCTTACACTAGCAGCAGCTGCTTCTTTCTAGAGTCAAAACTAGCCCCTCCAAAGAAAAGGAGAGAAAGGAGGGGGAGAGGGGCGTAGAGAGAGAGAGAGAGAGGAGAGAGAGAGCAAGAGAAAAGGGAGGGAAGAAGTAGAAAAGAGGGAAAGGAAAAAGAAGGGAAATAGGAGAGAGGAGAAGGAGAGAGAGATCAAGAGGGAGACTGACCTTAGCTCTAAGAAAAATAGCTTCCCAACAATGTATGTGTATACATTCACACACCTCAGTGAAAACATTATTGGATTACAGTTACATGTAAAATAAGGTGCTTTAAGAAGCTTGACTAGTTCTAGTAGACAACTGATGGTATATCAGATACCAAACACCAAATTACAAGATAGACATTGTCACATAGATTATCTCAGCTGTAACTAAAGAAATAGAAGAATCATAGCATCCTGAGGTTGTTTGCAAACTGTGTTCTGCACCTTTCAGTCCTAAGAGAAGTGCCACTCCTCCAGAGAAGTTGTACTGAAAACCATAGGATGGTTCTTAGACACGAAGGGATGGTTTAAATATGTGTTATATAACTTTCTTACTAAGTTTGGGAAGTGTGCAACCTTTTAAAGATGTTTATATTTCATTCCAAAGTTAACTATTAGAAGTATTTGGGGAAAAGCAATAATTATGCTAAAAATACACAAAAGTTCATCTTTCAATAACAAATTCTGTTAACATTTTGGATTATCTCCTATTTTTCATTGTATGAATCTTACTAAAGCAACATTCTATAAAAGGTACAACTTACCTGTTTTGTCCCAGTCTAGGCAAAATGCTCTTGTTTGCAGTAGTCCTACGGAGTCTAGCAAGCCAATAACTCTATACCCATTTTAAAGGCTACTTCAATGTGGAACTTTAAAAAAAGAACAAAAGTATCTATTGCAAATGATTGACACAGACCCTGTAATGACCTATGTATGGTTTATTATAAAAATTACATTGGTACAAATGTATTTTATAAGTTATGAGTGTATAAAAGAGTCTACTATGAACTTTTTATTCCTCACCACCAAAGAACATATAGAAAAACCCTATGAGCTATGGCTAAGAAAGTAATCATTGTTATAATCCATTCTGGATTTTTATTCCTCCAAATTTCACTAACCCTCCTTGACATGCTTTACACCATTTATGTACTATGCTGGTTTATGATGTGATGTACACTTTTATTTGAGAAAATTAAGATCCTTAATTAATCTTTGAGCACTTTATAATCAAAGTTACTCAAAGGAGTCTTTATTTAATTAATCAGAATGCTTCCTCTTCTCCTAATTGGTGTGCTTTCCTCTTCTACATTTTATAGATGCTGTATATTGCATTACACACCCTGGCAACATCCGCAGTACACATTTAATGCTGTAGCTTCCCTTCTCACCTCTCTGCTCTCTTATTGTTACCATTTTATTTTCTTCTCAATCAGCATTTCTTTTGTATATCGAGGAAAGTGGATGTTTTAGATATTTTATAGCAGGATAAATAATTTCCTCTATAGGATTTGAAATGCCTTGTGAGTGGGTGATGCAACATGTATAGTTTATTGCCCCACTCCAGCCCATCCTGTCCCACTCTGCAGCAGCTTAGTGAAGTGATACTGCTTAAGTTCTTATATGGTATAATTTTTTAAGGATTGCTTTGTATTTTGAACATCATCATGTAGTTATGGCCATATAACATATTTTATTCTTCCTCTTTGCACATAACATTTTACTGTACCCTAAACATTTTTGTACTTCCCATAAACTTAGAATGAACCAAAGGTATGTAATATTAACTTTTTTCTTTATAAAATTACCATAAATCCAGGGTGCCTGGGTGGCTCTGTGTTCTACGCCAGTTGGTTAAACAACTGCCTTCAGCTCAGGTCATGATCCGGAGTGCCAAGATCTAGTCCTGCACCGGGCTCCCAGCTCCACGGGGAGTCTGCTTCTCCCTCTGACCCTCTCCCCTCTCATGCTCTCTCTCTCAAATAAATAAATAAAATATTTAAAAAAGAAAGCCATTTAAAAAATTAACATTAATCCATTAAAAATTGCAAATAGAGAAAAGAAAGCAAAATTCCAACACTCTTTTTTTTTTATTTTAAAGATTTAATTTATTTAATTGAGAGAGAGAAAGAGTTCGAGGAGGGGGAAGGACAGAGGGAGAGAACCCTGAGCAGACTTTGCACTGAGTGTGGAATCTGATTCAGGGCTTGATCCCATGACCCCAAGATTATGACCTGAGCCAAAATCAGGAGTTGGATACCCAACCAGCTGAGCCATCTAGGCCCCCCAAACACTGTCTTTCTTTATGCAATATAGATATCTTTGTATCTTGCCATTTACTTTGCACCAGAAATTTTATGAATAAATATCAATAATTGTTTTTATTATTTAAATATTTTTAAAAGATAATTTTTGTTTACAGAACAATTAATAACAATGTATTACACACTTTAAGCCATATATAGAAGTAAAATATATGACAACAATAGTACTAGAGTAAGGAGATGGAAGAACACTGTTATAAGCTTGTTACACTAGATGTAATGGGTCATTATATCATTTGAAGGTAGACTGTTAAAGGTAGTTAAAGATGTATATTATATACCTGAAAGCAAGCATTAAAATAACACAAGTTGTTATAGCTAATAACCCAACTAAGGAGAGAAAACTGAATCATTAAATATAATCAATTAATCCAAAAAGTCAGGAAAAGAGGGAAAAGGGAACAAAGAACAAATGAGTCAAATAGAAAACAAATGATGAGCTCAAAGATTTAAACCTAACCATATCAATAATTACATTAAATATAGGTGGTTTAAACATCCCCATTTAAAAGGGAGAGTCAAATTGGATAAAGAAAGAATAACACACACACACACGCACACACACAGGAATATTATGCAGCTGTAAAAAAGGATGAAGTTAGAGGCGCCTGAGTGGCTCAGTTGGTTAAGCATATGCATTTAGCTCAGGTCATGATCCCAGGGTCCTGGGTTCAAGCTCCACATCAGGCTCCCTGCTCAGTGGGGGAGCTCCTTGCTCACTTTACCTCTCTCTCAAATAAATAAATAAAAATCTTAAAAAAAAAAGAAAAGGATGAGGTTATACCATTTGCGATAATATGGATGGACTTAGCAGGTATTATGCTGAGTGAAGTAAGTCAGACTGAGAAAAACAAATGTCATATGATTTTACTTATATGTGGAATAAAAAAACCCCAAATGAATAAACAAACAAACAAAAGGCAGAAATAGACCTATAAATACAGAGAACAAACTGATGGTTGCCAGAGGGAAGGGGGATGGGGTGATGGGCAAAATGGTGAAGGGGAGTGAGAGATAACAGGTTTCCAGTTACAGAATGAATAAGTCATGGTAATAAAAGGCACAGCATAAGGAATATAGTCAATGATATTGTAATAGTGTTGTATGATGATGATGGTAGCTACATTAGTGGTGAGCATAGCATAACTTACAAACTTATTGAATCACTGTGTTGTATACCTGAAGTTAATATAACAATGTATATCAATTATAGTCAAATAAAAA
Organism: Callorhinus ursinus; assembly: GCF_003265705.2. Classification (NCBI taxonomy): domain Eukaryota; kingdom Metazoa; phylum Chordata; class Mammalia; order Carnivora; family Otariidae; genus Callorhinus; species Callorhinus ursinus. Next base: position 47,452,718 of record NW_027397063.1, read on the forward strand.
ATTTATAGAAAGGAAGACCCAACTATATGTTCTTATAAAGGAAGAAAGTTCCAGAAAATAGAAGACAAACTGCTCATTTATAATGCCAGTACTTCATCATTGCTGTTCTTTAGTTTGCATTTATTCCTTTCTAGTCTTTTTCATAGGTATGTTTTATGTTGTTGCTGTTGTGGAGGGTATACAGCTTTCTTTCTGTTTTCTTCACTTAAAGTATGTGGTTGTATGGAAATGGGTTAAAATTCACTGTTTCACAGTAGTCCATTCTCTAGCATTTATGAATTCAGAACCAAGTTACAAATATTAGCCAACTAAAAACTTTTCAGTGTTGGCCTACTCAATCAGCAATAAGGTGAATACAACGTGAGAGGGGATTCTTATTCTCAGAAATTAAAAATATCATTCCTTACAAGGACCTGTCCTTGGGTAAATGGTTCATAACAGTATTCAGCAATAAATGTTGATGACTCAGTGGTCCAGTTAGATCATATAGTCTTAAGAATTTAACTATTTTGAACTAACTGTAATCTTTCTTTGATGGTTTAGAGAGTTCTTTTGAAATGTGTTCATCATGTTTAGGATTATCCTATAGCATCATTTATCTCTGAACTATGAAAACACAAAATTGCCTAATAATAAAACTTCCAGTTCATAGACCATTGAATCAACCATATTTGGATAAGCATCTATATGTATAGCTTCTAGGTTAGCACTTAACATATAGTATTCACTTGTGAAAAAATAGGGTTTTTTTTAATTCATTGTGCTGTCTTTATATTTTTATTTCAGTATAAATGTAAAACATTTATAATAAACTCTCAAAGGTTCAACTACACATTCTTAAAAACATTACTTGCATAGTTGAAGTGGAAATGTTTATAATTTCAAAGGAGAAATTTCCAGAAATGAGATTAGTAGGTCTAAAGCTGTGAATGGTTTTTATAGCTTTTGATGCATTTTGCCAATTTTATTTTTCAAAATGGTTGAACTGACTTGCCCTGCCACCAACAATATATGAGTATAGAAGTTCCATTTAAACTTTATCAGCATTTGATGTTGCCACCAATTTCAGTTTTACCCCAGCTATCAAGTTTCTTATTTAATTTGAAATCATTGATAAAGAGTTGAGTGTGTGAAGGCCTTATACCTTTGAACGCTTTGTTAGAAAGCTGTGTTTGTGATGTACTGAGATCTGTTTATTATAACACACTCCTGTTTAGCTTAGTCAGGATTATAATAGAATAATATTTTCCCTTTTGAATGAAAATCACTACATATTACCTCCAATATTAAAATTAAAAAGATGATGGACTCTGAAAAACAAACTGAGGTTTCTGGAGGGGAGGAGGGTGGGGGGATGGGTTAGCCTGGTGATGGGTATTGAGGAGGGCACATTCTGCATGGAGCACTGGGTGTTATGAACAAACAATGAATCATGGAACACTATACCAAAACAAATTATGTAATATACGGTGATTAACATAACAATAAAAAATTTAAAAAAAAAGTAATCCATCTTTTAGCAGAAAGAAGTTCAGAAGGCAATTGTCCAGGCTGGAGGTTGAGGCTGGGTACTGACATCTTCTTCACATTCACCTCTGCAGGAGTGTTCTCAGTCTTGCATGAGCTCTGCCTTCATCATGGCAAGCCACCAACATATCAACACAACCCTGAAGTTCAGGTGAGCATGGACCCCAAGTCCCTTCTCTTGGATTGTTTTAGCACAACTACGAAGAACAGAAAGGAATGAATTTGAGAGGCAGTTTAGCATTTGTGCTGAATTTTTTTTAAAAGTTATACATGAAGAGGTCGTAGCATTCAAATATATAAAAAAAAGTATAAAATATAAAGCTTGTCCCCACTGCAGTTTTCCTTCTCAGAAATAAGCAGTGTTACTTCTTTATGCACTCGCAGTTTCTGCTCCTGCTTCTCTCACTCTACACAGATGATGGTATTCTATCTGGCTACTTGGAAATGATCAAAAGCTTTGCCCTCTTAGCAGGGACTTAAGAAATGGCAGAGCCAGACTCAAAACTATGTGACCTTCAGAAAAAAATATTTCATGTCTATGAAGTTTGATTTTTTTTTCATTTGTGAAAATGGAGGAAATGATGATTACTTTATAGCTTACCTCAAAAAAAATAGATCACTTAATACAATGACTGGAATATAGATGGTACAATAAATGATAATTATTGTATGTATCATTATTAAATGTATTATTGCTATTTTTAGTGATTTTATTACTGAGAGATTGAAAACAGAACTGATTAGAGAAAATTCTAAAAGCATAAACAAAGAGAAGTACCCTCAGTGAGGAATCTGGTTCTAAATATCAGAGGAATCCAGGAAGAGCTTTAGTTGACTGCGAATCCCTGTAGATGTTGAAACTCTCTTTGGTTCTTATTCAGGTCGCTTTTCTCTCATAATAAGGACATTCCACAGCATCTCCTCCTAGGATGAAATTTTAAAAACCCCTGGTTTAAAATCCCCAATCTCTTAGCTTCTTTTCTCTCAGGTTATGTTAAAGAAACTTACTGAATTTATTGGACTTAGTTTAAGTCTTTCTGATCTAAGATGTTAGCTGTACTTATCACTCTGGGCATTAGTTATGAAAAATTGTTAATGGGAAACTCCCCAGGAAGAGAAGTGATTATGAAAATGATAACCATACTTTGTTCATGCAAGGCCCATGAGAAAAAGCTCCATGAGGGTAGGAAATGTGGTTTGTGTCACCAAGCCATGCCTGATGATTAGCAAAGTGCTTACACAGAATATGTACTTAGTAAGTGATTACTTAGTAATGCATTTCTAAATCACAAAGCAATGGACACCTTCACTTCAGCAACTTGACTGTGGCTGGCCTGTGTCCTAATTATTCTACCTACTAAACACCCATGGTCCTTTAAGTGTTCTTAGGACATGGTTATCTCCGACCTTTTTAGTCCCTCTCCTCTAGATTTTTGTTACCCAGACTCATTAAGGGACAAAGATAAAGAGCATCTCACCCAACAACAACACCAACAACAAACCAGACAAGTCAAATGAAACTCCAAAAGTCTTGCACCCTGTCCAGACAGGATGCATTAGTTTTCTCCCTTGTTCTCACTGTTTGTACTACATTCACTATTTACATTAGCTTTTTTCAGTTGTAGGACACTTTCTTCAGGTAAAGAAATCAGATCTAGAAATCTTCTATTTTAGTACTGACCCATTTGTTTTTCAACATCAATTGCCTGCTTTTCCCTGCACTACCTGCCACTCCCTTACCGCCCCCCCCCAAAAAAGAACCCAGACACAAAACTGAAGAATGTACATTCTCCTCTGGAAATCTCTTTTGTTTTTGTTTTGTTTTATTTTGTTTTCTCAGTAGGGGAAAAATTGGGGGCAAACATAAATATCATCTTTAAGAAGTTAAACTGCTTTTAAAAAATAATATATGTAAGCTGTAACAACAGTGATGAATCTGTGCATATTAAACTGATAAAATCCCTTTCTCTCTCTTCCCTCTTTCTTCTTCTAAGTTACTTCTTATTGTGCCATTCTCTTATTTTTAAATTCTATCATAGGCAGAATATTCTTACTCCAGTTGCTGACCATGACACTAGTCTTTCTACTTTTTCTGCATAAAAATGTAATTGCCATTTATAAGGACATGTAAGAAGAAAACCTGTAATATATATTATATAGGTAAAGACTAAAGTTGGGATACTATTCATAAATAGGAAGTAACTCTCAGCAAATTAATCAGTTAGGATCATCCTAGTGTTTCTTTTGTGACAGATAATGAAGGCTAGCAATTTAGTTTCTGTTTTTACCCCATGTCTTTCCCTGTTTCTGTGCTGTGTCTTAGCTTCTGTTTTTACCCTGATTGTCGTTAATGGAGTGATTGATACACAGTGATACCAGGAAAGTTGCAATTGATTTTTATTTACATTTTTTTCAAGAATATTATCTCATAAATAGTAATTACTGGAATAAAGAAACTCTTTATTACAAGAAGCTAAGTAATATTGTTGCTAATGGGAGGATGCTTCCAATTAATTCACTAATTTCTCTCTTTTCCAAACTTAAAACTCAGTTCCTCTCTAGTTTTTTTTTAACATTGCCACTTTTTTAACATTAAAAATAGAAGTAAGTCTATTGTATGAAAATAAATGTGTGTATTACAAAACGTCTAAATACAAGGATATCCCTCCCGAAGGTGAGTCTGAATGCTGTAGACAATGTTTTGGAACATGCTGAAGCCTCCTTTGTCTGTTTGACACCTTTCCACACTGTTAGGGCAGGGGTGTGGGAGAGGAAGAGGTGAAGGAGGCAGTGGTAAGGAAGGCATAGAGCACCTATTTTAGCATCCCCTTGTGAGCACATATTTTCAGATGAGTAAACATGAATGTATGCGGGACAGAATATTTGAAATTATGACTGTGATTGAAAATTTGAAACCTAAGTTATATAGGTTTTCTTCTTTACCTTTACGATTTTCTGAAACCATTAAGTGTAAAAAATACCACAATTAAGTCTCTTTTGCTTAAATAATTATTTTAATGGTAAACGCATCAGCTTAATGAGTATTCTTTTACTAATCAAAATGTTACATATGCTGAAGAAGAAAAGGTAGGTTATGTCAGCTGGCAAAGAGGAATGTTGCTCAATTTTATGTCTTGTTTATTCAATTAAATTAAATCCCAAAGCCTCAGCTATTTTAAATGTGCTTTGGAATGAAGTGGGACATACAAATAAATAAAGCTCAGGCCATATATTGGGCTACTGGGGGCAGTAAGACAGATTAATAGAAGAGATCTTGGTCAGAGGAGTAGCAATTTCCTCAGTGACTTAAGAGTGCATTTCATAGCAATAAAGATTGTTTAAGTTAAAAACAAGTCTCCACTTTTGCTTACTATCAGTTTGTTTTATTAAAACAGAGGCAAAATAAGGAATGCCCTAGCACTGACAAGTAAGTCCTAAAGGACAGAATGAAATAGCCATTTGTGTTTCAGACAAATTCCTTGGTCTTGAATGGCTGTGAAGACTGATTGTGTTAACACTTAGTCTGGTGTTCAGCATATAGTGGTGAATCAGTGTCACCTAAACGAGTGGATGTGTGAGCAGCTGACAGAATGAGGAAGGGGATTTAAGTGAGTCAGTGGTTGATGTTAGGGAGAAAGTGCTGTGATTCTTCTCTGATGGTTGTGAACCTACTTTGCCTCTCAGTTTCGGAATAATTGCAGACAGTCCTAAAGAACCTCAATCACATTTTTTGCCTTCATTCACATTTTATGTAATAGCTGAATCATTTAGAAAATGGTGCAGGAAAATAAAGTAAGTACTCATGAACCCAAGAATCCAAGAACCTAAGGACAAGAACTTGACCTCTAAATGTTGAAGCTACTTTTGTTTGTTGTTCCTTAATCCCCCATCCTTCTGCCATTTTTATATGAGTAACTATTACGTCTTTTTCCCCACAGATTTTTACCAGATATTTATAGTTTTACCACATATTTATGTTTTTGTGTTTGTCTTATTTTGATTTCTTGAGCTTTATAAAAATTCTATCATACTATAATTGATATTTTTGACTTAAATTGTTGCCTGTATCTGAGTATATTTATTTTTAGCACTGTATAATATTTATGAAGTGATGACCTATTCTCTTTTTATGGACATTTGAGTTGGCTATGGTTATTTTCATTTATTGATTGATTGCTATTACCATGGTGCTATAAATATACTCCTAAAGTGTAAACTCTATACAAACAGGGATGTTTGTCTATTGATTTTTTTAACTTAAAAAGGTGCCTGGTTTATAATGAGTGCTCAATAAATACTTGTCATTGCTGAGTGGAAAAAAAGAACAGAAAATATTGTATGTGATGTCTAAAGGTGTCTGTGCAAGAGGTTTCCTGTTTGAAATTTGCTCATATATCCCTCAATAGAATTTTGAAAACCTGTGTCTCTTCATACGTTAAGTTGATATCTAATTTTTTAACCACTGTTTAAGTGATAAGTTACAAATTACAAATTATAAATGCTGCAATTTCTGGTATAGTTGTATATTAGCATTTTAAATTTAGACTGCAGTATCATTATTTTAATTAGGTCCAATGGAATCCAAATGCCATTGTGATTTTTTACCCACCCTCACTGATTTATAAAATGCAGATAAAAAGTTTTTTTTTAAAAAAGCAGAAATTTTATATTTTTTCTCCCAAACTCATATTTCTATTTCACTATTCCCACATAATTTTATCATAGTGCAATATATATTTGCACTTGGATATTTTTATTGGCCTCCCTATTACACTTTGCAACAAAAGTTGTATATATAAACCTGATTTTTAGCAAATTTCATGTTCTTTTAAGACTTTTTTAAGTGTGAATTTTTTTCTGAATTTAGTTTTCATAACAAGTGTTATTAGTACACAGTTGGTTTAAAACCGTTTCAAAAAATAGTTATTGAACATAAAGTAAAACTTTGGAAATGCATCTCTTTAGATGAATGGGACTATCATTTTTCTATTTGTTCCTGGTTCTTGGGTGACTATCGCTGACTACTAAAATGAGGCAGGATTCGTGGAAATTCACAGTAAGAAAAGATATTTATTAGGCCACCAGTATGCACAGTGTTTACATAAAGTGTTGCAGGGATCATTGCTAAGTACACATTATATATAGTAAAATCTGCTTTCTATTGTCATAAGAAGGAATCAACAAGTACAGAAGTGGTTGATAAATGCCAGAAAGGATATTTATTACTAAGTAAAAAAACAAAAAAAACAAATACCATTTGTAAGTGTCCAGTGATTTTTTTAAATGCAAGGAAATGTTTTTCCTATGAATAATAAGTGTCTCAGAAAATATAAAACACTTTTTACCTCCTCTGTATGTTCCATTTTCTCAAAGATGGAATTCTGAGACATTAGAAATAATATAAACATTTTCATTTTTAATTCTTTGAAATGAGATTTGGAGCATATTGTTTTAGTTCTCTGGTGCTTTTAAAAATATTCTGGATATAGTAATTCTGTGATAGACTGATAAGGCATGTAGACCTTATCTCATGCTTATTGCTATCATTTGTATTTCTTACTCTCACCTTGTTTTGTTTTCCTGTCATGGATGAGGGGTCTCTACCTCAGGTCGTGTCTTCTTCCATAATTGCAAGGCATGGGAAAGTGAGGCTACTAAATGACAATTACCATTTCCCATAATCCCACCCTACAATGTATAAGTATTCACTGGACCCTAATATGATATGTGTGTGTGTGTTTGTGTGTGTGTGTGTGTGTAGGAGTATTTCTAATGCCCCCTTTGTCCTTAATAGAAACACATTTCTACAGAAGACTAAGAAAGATTCAAAGCCATACAACCCACAAAGCATCGCTGATGTTATCATCATTAAAGGAGAATTCTCTGTCACTAATATTTTGGATTGTTCCCATTATTTGGCTTCCTTCAGTTTTGCTGTTTAGAAGATTGCATCATTATGAAATTGAAGATGAGTGAGGGGTATTTTTTTTTAACAAAATGGAAGAAAGGATGATTTTGTGAAAGTGATTGTCCTGACATGTGAAGCCTCTACTAAAGATACATTCTCAGACAGATAGCTTCAGAATGCATACATTGCATATGGAAGCTGAGAGTCTGCAGTTTATTCCCTTAATTGTATCTGTGCCTATGAGAGGCTCCTCCTGTACTCCAGGGTTATGCATGCCCAATTTGAAGACTTTTGATAAATACCTGGAAATAGATTGCTTAGTCATGGGATATGCCCTTTCCCCTTTACAAGATAACTGCCAATTTGTTTACCTAAATAATTGTCCAAATTAACACCAACCAGATGGTATAAGAATTCTCATTTTCTCCATGTCTTTGCCAATACTTATTACCAGATTTGTTAATTTTGGGCAATCTAGTATATATAAAATATTATACCTTGTTACTAAATAGCATTTCTGTGATTATTAATGTACTAAAGAAATTGAACATTTTCCCTTGTTTATTTGTCATTCATTAGTCCTCTTCTTTGCAAAGCCAATATATACCTTTTTGCCTATTTTTCTAGTGGATGTTTGTCTTTTGTTATTATTTCATAGGATTTATTTATATATTCTGGATTTTAATAATGTATTTGTTAAATATGTTGCAAATATCTTCTCCTAGTTTTGGCTAGGTTTTTTCATGTTTTTTATGGAATCTTTTGATGAACTAAAGTTCTCAAGTGCAGTCTAATTGATCTTTTTTTTTCTTTGATCAAAGCTTTTGGAATTTGTTGAAAAATTCTTTTCTACCTAAAGTTTATAACTATATCTTCCTCTTACAATTTTTGTAGAAGTTTTAAAGTTTAAAGTTTCTGATTTCACCTTTAAGTCTTTATTTTTTTTAATTTTATTTTATTATGTTATGTTAGTCACCCTACAATACATCATTAGTTTTTGATGTAGTGTTCCATGATTCATTGTTTTCATATAACATACCCACCCAGTGCTCCACACAGTACGTGCCCTCCTTAATACCCATCACCGGGCTAACCCATCCCCCTACCCCTCTCCCATCTAAGACCCTCAGTTTGTTTCCTGAAGTCCATAGTCTCTCATGGTTCATCTCTCCCTCCAATTCCCCCCCCTTCATTTTTTTCTTCCTTCTCCTAATGTCCTCCATACTATTCCTTATGTTCCACAAATAAGTGAAACCATATAATAATTGACTTTCTCTGCTTGACTTATTTCACTTAGCATAATCTCCTCTAGTCCCATCCATGTTGATGTAAAGTTGGGTATTCATCCTTTCTGATGGCTGAGTAATATTCCATTGTATGTATGGACCACATCTTCTTTATCCGTTCATCTGATGAAGGGCATCTTGGCTCTTTCCACAGTTGGGCTATGGTGGACATTGCTGCTATGAACATTGGGGTGCATATGGCCCTTCTTTTCACTACATCTGTGTCTTTGGGGTGAATACCCGTTAATGCAATTGCTTCACCTTTAAGTCTTTAATCCATCCAGAGTTTTTGTTTGTGGTTTGAAGTAGAGGTTCTAGTTTAGTTTTTCCCATCAATCTGCCATGCTGTTTCTATTATATATCAAGTTTCATGCTTGTGCAAATCTGTGCCTGGACTTTCTTGTTTTTTGTTTGTTTGCTTGTTTTGTTTTAGTCACTTTCTATCCCTATGCAGATACCACACTCTCTTTACTACTATAGTATAATAAGTCTGGATATCTATGGCAGATTAGAGATGGCAGCACACTTTTGACACATTTCCCATCAGACAGTAGAGTCTGTTCTCCTCTATTGGGAATTGTTCTGCTCTTTGCTTTGGCCAGTGGAATATAGCTCCACAACTAGAAGGATAGCTGACAGTTTTCAGTGTGGTTCAAGGGATTGTTGTGCTGCCAAGAAGGAAGTCTAACTGCCCTGCTGGAGATGTCAGATGATGAGAACTTTACGAGTACATGGAGAGGGAGAGAACAGCTAAATCCACTCTGCTGGCTGTTCCTGACAAGGTACCAGGCATTTGAGTGAAGCTGTTTTGGACCATCCAGACCAATTTGCATCCAGCTGAGTACCACTGAATGATCCCAGTAGACATCACATGAAGTAAAAAAATAAGTGAATAAAATAACAACCTAGCTGTGATAGTTTCCTGATATGTCCAACTGGGCTGGGCTACCATCCCCCTTTATTCAGTCAAGTACTAATTTAGGTATTGCTGTGAAAGGATTTTACAGATGCAGTTAAAGCCACTAATCAGTTGACTTTAAGTAAGGGTAGTTTTCCTGGTAGGCTTAACTTAATTTGCTGGATTACCTTAAATGCAGGCCTGTATGTTTTTCAAGGGAGAAAAGAAATTCTGCCTTCAAACAGCAGTTTATGCCTATGTCCATGGAATTCAAACCTCCATATAATCTTTCCTTCCTGATTTTCTCCCATACAGACTTACTTAGGCAGCCCCCAGAATTAAGTAGACCAATTCCTTGAAATAAATAAATTTTGTAATAAATCTTACTGGTTTTACTTCTTGATTGAACTTTTACTGATATACTAGCCAAACCCTGCCCACATTCCTGATCCATAAAATTATGAAATTAATTAAATACTTGTTTTAAGCCACTAAAATTTGTGATAGTTTCCTACAAAGCAGTAGAGAGTCAAAACAATATTAAAAAGGGCAACTAACTTCGTCCTGCCCTCCCTTCCTCCTTCCTTCCTTCCTTCCCTTCCTTCTTCCCTTCCTCCTTCCTTCCTTCCTTCCTTTCTCTCTCTCTCCCTGTTTCTTTCTTTCTCTCTCTCTCCCCGTTTCTTTCTTTCTCTCTCTCTCCCCGTTTCTTTCTTTCTTTCTTTCTTTCTTTCTTTCTTTCTTTCTTTCTTTCTTTCTTTCTTTCTTTCTTTCTTGAATCTTAGCTATTCTTGGTCTTTGCTTTTCCACACAAATTTTAAAATCAACTTTTTCAGTGTCTTTACAAACTCTCTTGATATCTTGATGGGAATTGTATTGCATCTAAAGACCAATTTTAGGGCAATAACATCATTATGGTATTGTATCTTCCTATCCATTTATTTTTTTTCATTTATTTCTTTAATGTTTTTCAAAAATGTTTTAAGTCTTCTCCAATAGGTCTTCTATATTTTTGCCATATTTTTCTAGGTACTTTAAATTGCTAATGTTATTATATGTATTTTTTGAAATGAAAATTCTGTTGTGGGTGGGGAATGGTTTTTATATAGTAATCTTATATTTCTGCAAGCATGTTAAACTCTCTTACTAATTTGAGTACTTTGCCTGAAGAATCTTTTAAGTTTTCATTTTCTGTCATATTTGTACTCCCTTCTCTTAACCCATATCTTCCCTTTAGAAACTCTTAAGTGGAAGGTAGATGGTAACAAAAAGCTGATTTTAAGTTTACTCATGGCCTGATTTATACATATTGTAGTTAGTGGTATGTATACTTTTAGAGTACTGATGTATGTTCTGTTGGACCTTTGGAACTTAATCATGTGCAAGAATATGTGTTGGAAAGGTTACAGTGCACTCAGAGGTTGATCCCAGCTTTGCCACTGATGAGTTGCATCACGTTGGACACATTATCTAACTTTTATAGACTTGCTTTTTTACCCTGTAAGGTGGGGATTAAAATAAGCCTGTATCATGGGGTTGTCTTAAGGACAAGATTTAGTGAGTGTGTGCATTCAAAATTCTCATCACTTTGAAAGCACTCAGTAAATGGTGATTATTGTGATTGTAGGCAAATAACCATCTATATTTAATTTTAAAAGTGTTTATTATTTTTAACTTTTATATGATTGAGATCATACTTTATTGTGAGATTTTAACTTTTGAGTAGTGTTTTCTTACCCACATAATCTGGGAAGGCTGGCAAAAAGCAGGTGAATTTGATCTTTCATATTTCCCTTCCCTTTTTGGATACCCCATACTTCTGTTCAGTCATTTTCCTTTTGTGTGCTTAGTGTTCTCATATGATGACATTCTTAGGGGAATGAAACTCATAAAATGGTTACAAAAGAATTTGTGATTTATGTGATCTCCATGGCAGATTGTTTCTTCAAAGATTATTCTGTGTATGTATGTGTGTATATCTCATCCAATATACTCTTCTTACAATTCGATGTTGATGTACCTTCATCAAGAGGTGAAGAGTCTTTATTACCTGCCCCTGAAACTGGGTGGGCTTTTGTAAATGTCTTGACCAGTAGAATATGGGAGAGTTATGCAATTTGACTTCTGCAGCCAGATCATGAAAGGCATTAGGACTTTTGCTTGGCTATTCTCTGGACACTTACCCTTGGAACCATGTTGTGAGGAAGTTCAGGTCACATAGAAAAGGTTTAACAGTTTCTTCAGGTCTTCATTTCCTTCCAAAAATCCTGTCCTGTAAAACTTAAATTTGTATGACTTTCTGTTAGTAATTTGTCTTCTGTTACAGGGCTCTCAGCAGAGAACTTAAAAGGATAGAAGAAAATGACTTTTTTTTAAGATTTTATTTATTTATTTGACAGAGAGAGACACAGTGAGAGAGGGAACACAAGCAGGGGGAGCAGGAGAGGGAGAAGCAGGCTTCCCACCGAGCAGGGAGCCTGATGGTGGGGCTCGATCCCAGGACCCTGGGATCATGACCTGAGCCAAAGGCAGATGCTTGACTGAGCCACCCAGGTGCCCCGACATTTTTCTTTTTCTACACCTTTTTATTTCTTGGTGTTGTTTTTTTGGTGAGTAGAGTCTTTCATTTTGATTAAGAACCATTCATCACTCAATTTTTTAATGATAGTAAGCAGTAGGAAAGAAGGAGGCGAGGTAAATTTGTCAGCCTAATTTACAAAGATATCATTGCATGAAAGACCAAAGACAAGATCTTTGTGTTTGCTTTCTATTTTTTAATGTTTCCAAGAATAAAACATATATAATGCAATTAATTTTTCAAAAACTATATTTGCAGCAGCAATACAACTCAGTTTTGCCGCTTAGCTTTGATGAAAAGTTTTTGTAAATTAAACTAGTATTTCTTTTCAAATGTAGATTTTCCAAATTATACCCTTAATGACTTTTAAAAAAATAAGATTATGCCAGCTAAGAGAACAAAACCACCTCAAGAAAAGCAACATTTTGGAATTGAACTAATAATATATAAAGTGAAGTCAAAGTGAAAATATAGGATTGGGGGTACTTGGGTGGCTTAGTCGGTTAAGTGTCTGCCTCAGCTCAGGTCACCATCCCAGGGTCCTGGGATGGAGCCCCAGGTTGGGCTCCCTGCTCAGTGGGGATCTGCTTCTCCCTCTGCACTCCCCACTCGTGCTTTCTCTCCCTCTCTCTCAAATAGATAAATAAAATCTTTAAAAAAAGGAAAAAAATCTAGGATTATAAGAAATTCTTCCTTAGGGGAATGTGTGTGTGTGTGTGTGTGTGTGTGTGTGTGTGTGTGTGTGTGAGAGAGAGAGAGAGAGAGAGAGAGAGAGAGAGACAGAGAGAGAGAGTGCATTTGTGCATGTGTGTTTGCATTTAAACAAAAATTGTCCTGTCACTGTCTTTCCTTTCAAATTGTTCTGATCCTCAGACAATGGAGAACAAACATAATATGCCTGCATGACTCATTCTAAAACCAAATCTTAAAGGGAGACATTGAAGAAAAAAAAATAATCTCCATTTGAATTTGTTTCTTTTCACCATTATGCACTTGTCTTTTACTCAGACCAACACCTCCTGTGGTTTTATTTCATGAGTAAGAGTGCACAAATGATTATATGTGTACTATGTGTTAGAGAAAGGATTATTACCTTGGAGCAACACTCCAATAGCCTGACTCTAGTAATGTCAAGTTAGGCTTATAATTCAAAAATGAATATTTAAATGATGTTTTAGATGTTTTCTTTTTTGATTGCTTTATAGGATTAAAAGCCTGAAACCAGTATCTCTGTTTTAGTAATAAGGGTCGGCCAAAGGTGAGGGGAAAAAAACAAGACCCAAGCAAGGAGCTAATAGCAGATAATACTGGTATATTTAGTTGGAATATTCAAATTTGATCTTACTTATAAATGCATTAAATGGTTCATCTGCATTTTCTATTGAGTGTCAGAGCAACATATAATTAAGAGAAATTTTTTGTAATTGTAGAGTACCCTATCATAGCTTAATAATCTTCTTATGCTTTGTTTAATGTTGTTTAAAATGTTTCATTTTGTGGAAAGGTCATGCTCCCTTTCAGGGGGCTAGCTGTGTCTAAGGACAGGTTTCAAAATTATAAGGGGCATTTTTATGTAGATGCTATAAATTAGCAAATAAGTACTAGCTGGTTATCTAATAAAAAGAGTAGATTACAGTAATTTATGCAGTTGAAGAAAGGTAAAAATGCTAAGAGAAAAAAAACTTAATTTTTTTTTCATCTGTACCAATGGTATCTATTGCTGTGAGTATTTTTCCATCTGTATTTGGCCTTAAAATTACAGAAAAATCATGCAACAGTTATAAAGGAGATTTAAACAGAAAGATAAGAGGAGTCTGTTAAGGACTGAATTGTGTCCCTCTAAAAATCCATGTTTTAATCCCTAACCCCCAGTGTAACTGTATTGGAGTTAGAGCCTTTAAGGGGATAATTAAAAGAGGTCATAAGGGTGGGGCCCTAATCTCTTAGGACTGGTGTTCTTATAAGAAGGGGAAGAAACACCAGAAATATGTGCACACAGAGGAAGAGCCAGGCTAGGGACACAATGAAAAGACAACTATCTGGAAACCAGGAAGAAAGGTCTCACCAGAAATCAACCCTGCCAGCACCTTGATACTAGACTTCCAGCTTCCAGAACTGGGGACAAATACATTTTTATTGTTTAACCCACCCAACCTGTGGTATTTTGTAATGGCAGTTCAAGCCAGCTGACACAAGAACTGAGTAGGATCTAGCCCCAGAAGTTTTAATATCAACTCTCTAAATTAGTGTTAATGAAATCTGCATCAGCTGGACATATCCAATCTTGCTTTACCTTTACATTTCTGACTAATTATTCTGCTACTCAGCTGTGTATCAACATTTAAAACAGTTATGCATAATAATTATTAGTTTATGAAATATTTCACATTCATTTGATTTTAGGGAATGTGATATTCTTGGAAAGTCATATTTTAATCACCCTGATATTTATCCTAATGAAATCATTTAGTATAAACGCCAAGAGAAATCTATGGATAAAGAGGTAACATGTTAGCATCTTGCTTTGCAGCCAGTGAAACAATGGAAGGAAGAGGGTTTACAAATAGATTAGAGCCTTGCTATTCAGTGTGTGGCCCCATATATCAGTGGCATCAGCATCACTTTGAAGTTAGAAAAGCAGAATCTTGGGGTGCCTGGGTGGCTCAGTCGGTTGAGTGTCCGACTCTTGATTTCGACTCAGGTCATGATCATGACCTCAGGGTCCTGGGATAGAGCCCTGTGTTGGGCTCTACACTCAATGTGGAGTCTGCTGGAGATTCTTCCCTCTCTTTCTCCCTCCCCCACTCTCTCTTTCAAATAAATAAATTAAATAAATAAATAAAATCTTAAAAGAAAAGCAGAATCTTAGGCTGTACTCCAGACCTACTGAATCATGATAATGAATTATCACTTCACATCTGTTAGAATGGCTATTATCAAAAAGACAAGAAATAACAAGTGTTGGTGAGGATGTGGAGAAAAGGGAACCATTGTGCACTATTGGTGGGAATGCAAATTGGTACAGCCACTAGAGAAAACAGTATAGAGGTTCTTCAGAAAATTAAAAATAGAGCTATCAGATGATCCAGCAGTTCCATTTCTGGGTATATATCTGAAGAAAATGAAATCACAGTAGCCAAAATATAGAAACAACCTATATGGACAAACAAGTGTCCATCAACAGGTGAATGGATAAAAAAAGATGTATGTGTGTGCATATATATGTGTGTGTGTGTGTGTGTGTGTGTGTGTGTGTGTGTGTGTACACAAATGGAATATCATTCAGCCATTAAAAAGGAAATACTGCCATTTGGAACAACTTGGATAGATCTTGCGGGCATTATGTTAAGTGAAATAAATCAGAGAAGGAAAAATATTGCATGATTACACTTATATGTGGAATCTTAAAGAAAGCCAAACTCATAGAAACAGAATGTAGAATGGTGGTTATCAGTGGTTGGGGGGTGGGGTAATGGGGAGATGTTGTTCAAAGGGTACAAACTTCCAGGATAAGATGAATAAGTTCTGGGGATCAATTATACAGCATGGTGACTAGAATTAATGATACTATATTATATCCTTAAAAGTTGTCAAGATAGTAAATTTTAAATGTTCTCATCACAGAAAAAATGTAATTATGTGAGGTGATCTATGTGTTAACTAATATATTATTGTGGTAATTGTTTTGCAATATATATGTGTATCAAATTATGACATTGTACACAAATGTATGCAGTGTTGTGTGTCAGTGATTGACATAAATCTCGGGGAAAAACCTCACTGCAAAGCTACCATAATTAAGATAACAGTGGCACTGGCCAAGGATAGACATATAGTCCATGAAATAGAATTGAGAGTCCAAAAGGAACCTTTACATTTATGATCAATTTGGACAGAGGTACCAAGGCAATTCAATAAATAAAAAAATTATTTTTTTAGTAAATTGAGATAATTACTATCTGCATGCAAAAAAATGAAGTTAGATCCCTTCCTCACACCCAGAAATAACTCAAAATGAATTATAGAGGTAGGTATGAGTTAAAACTATAAAACTCTTACAAGAAAATATAGTAATAAACCATGTGACTTTGGTTTAGGCAAATCTTTTTTAGATATGACACTACAGTGCAAGTGACATTAGAAAAAAATTAATTGGACTTCCTCAAATTTAAAGTCTTGTGCTTCAAAGGATACCATCAAGAAAGTGAAAATATAACCTGTGTAATAGAGGAAATATTTGCAAATAACATCTGATAAGAGATTTGTAGATCTGGATTATATAATGATCTCTCACAAGTCAAAAAGACAAATAATCTGTTGTAGAAATGGGCCAAGGATCTAAATAGGCATTTATCCCAAGAAGATATATGGTTGCCTAATATACACATGAAAAGATGCTCAACATTATTAACCCTTAAGGAAATATACCACTGGGGTGCCTGGGTGGCTCAGTGGGTTAAGCATCTCCCTTTGGCTCAGGTTATGATCTCTGGGTCCTGGGATTGAGCCCCGTGTTGGGCTCCTTGCTCAGCGGGGAGCCTACTTCTCCCTCTGCTGGTCCCCCTGCTGGTGCTCTCTCTCTGGCAAATAAATAAATAAAATCCTTAAAAAAATAAAAAGGAAATGCACCAAAGCCATAATGAGATATCATCATCACACTCACTATGATGCCTATAGTAATAATAATAATAAAACACATAGATAATAGTAAGTGTTGACAAGGATGTGGTTAGAGAAATTGGAACCCTTAAACACTGTTCATAGGGATGTAAAATGGTGTAGCCACTTTGGAAAACAATCTTTCAGTTCCTCAAAAGGTTAAACATAGATTTATCATACAACCCAGCAATTCTAGGACAAGTACTCCAAAGAAATGAAAATCTATGTTCACTCAAAAACTGAATACAAATACTCATAGCAGCATTATTTATATGCAAAAAGTAGAAACAAGCCACATGTCCATCAACTGATGAGTGGATAAATAAAATGGGGTCTATTCATACAATAGAATATTATTCAGCAATATAAAGGAATGAAGTACTTATACATGCCACAACATAGATGGACCTTGAAAACATTATGCTAAATGAAAGAAGCCACTCACAAAATACAAAAAACAGTAGATGACATGCCCTCCATAGGCAAACCTATAGGGTCAGAAAGTAGATTCATTGTGGCCAAACATTGAGGGTTTCTGGGAGGAAATGGGAAGTGACTATTAACTGGTACAAGATTTATTTTTGGAGGGATGAAGATACTCTAAAAATAATTGTGGTTGTGATTTCACAAACCTGTGAATAGAGTAAAAAAATTGAAATGTACACTTTAAATGGGTGAATTATATGCTATGTTAATCATATTTCAATAAAGGTATTATGTTAAAAAAATTCCCAGTGTTATCTTTCTTGATTCCAGACCAACAAAAAATTCTACCCAGGGACTTTAGAGCCATGATTTTATATATAAAAATTTGTAATCTGTCGAGTGTATTTTGCTTACTTTTATTTTATTTTTGTTTTTGCTGTAAACTTTTCAACTGTATGCCTAACATGAAATTGTCCTTAACTTCTTTGTGTCTTTAACTTATTATTTAAAATATTATTGTTTTAGGGCAATTACATTAACTGTTGGCTATGAAAAAGGTAAAGTTAAAAGCTAAAATATTTTCTAGAACTATCATTAAAACTCTTATCGGAAAGTGGAAAATAATGAGAAAAATATAATTTGATAAACTCAAAGAGGAAAATTTTATAGAATCTATAAATTAGGGTCAAAGAAACTACAGGAGCATCTTGAAACTGAAATAGCAATATTGTGTCAAAATCATAGAATTTCATAGATAACTTTAGCTCTAATTTAGGTGCATCTACCAAGTATAAAAAAAATCCCGTCTATATCTTCCAAATTGATTGACCTCCTGAAAGGAATAACAAAGAGGAGGTCACTCAGAAGTGCAGGTCTTTTGATTTCCTTCTTTGGGTAATGCCTTTGTTACCCCTTAGTACGTCATTGTAACTGAAGAATACAGTTCTTTGTCAGGTATGGCAGGCTGAATCATTTGGAATTTCAAATCCATCAATGCTGTCTAATTTTAAATAGTTCTTTTTGGATTTTTTTTAAATGAGGCTATGCCACCTGAATGATAGGGCTCCAAGTTTATGTTTCAAATTTTTCAGTGTGTTGGACCTGTTCAGAATCCAAAGCAAGACACCAAGAATAAGACTTTAGCCATTTGCCTAGTTCCAGACTACATAAATCACTTACTTGAATTAGCAAAAAGAAATAAGCAGTCAGACAAACAAACCAATAAATAAATAAATAAGACATACTGTGCCAGCAAACATACTACCTTTGTCCAAAATGCTAGAGCTTTGGTAGCCTGGAATTTGTTATATTCCATTTATAGGATACTGTTTTTCTTCAGCATGAAGGTCTGACACTGCTAAGTTGTTGAGTAGGGTACTAATTTTCCCCAAGTAGGATGGATGGAGCATATTATGACTGATAATCTAGATCCCTGGTACCATTGCTCCATTGTTACAATATGCTTATTGACCAGTGGTGTCTAACTAGCTACTGGATTGCTTGTCTGTTGTTATCAGGTAACAAATTTCAGGTATCTCAGTAGCAAGATGTGTGTCTCTGTTTACATCAATGTTCAACATCTAGCTATCCTTAGCTTTATGAAAACAATATCCAGATCTGAGTTTTTAATTCATCTGGGGAGAATTCTAAATTATAAAATGTCATTTGGACATGTGTTACTCCTTCATCCTAGGATTGCCGAGGCATTATCTAGGTTTTGTTATCTCTGTTTCCTTTCAGGTATATTTATATGCTCTAGGCTGCTAGCATATTAGAACCCCCTCCCACCGCCACTGAAGGTTGTGTTCTCTCATCTCAGTCCTCATAGGAGTGCATAAACTCATATGGATGCAGCTATTCTAGCTTGTCTTTAGGAAAAGTAATTTTATCTCACTGAGGGTAAGAGTATTTTATGTTTTTTTTAATGAAAGGAATTAAAAATTGACACTAACTTATAAGGCTAGTCAAGTGCTAGACTGGGGCTGGGGAACGAGATAGGCAAACATTGCAGTTAACACATGGTTAATCCTTCATTGCTATTTTAGCTCCTGCCTGGAAAAGCCTCTGGAATTCATGGCATTGAGATAAGGCTGTGAAGAGAAGGACATTTAGTAAGACAGAGATACTTGGGTTTTCATTACAACTCTGCCTTTTAACTGGTGCTGTGGTTCATTTCATAGAAACTCTCTAAACTCAGTTTCCTCCTCTCATCCTAGTTACTGCAGAGTATGGGTAGTGGGGATGAAATGGCACAACCCAGGTTTAGCACGCAGCAACTATAAAAAGTGCTCCACAGAGTGTTCATTCCCTCTGTGTTTCTATACAATCTATAAGACATCCTCTGACTTCCCTTTTTCCTCTGTACACAAAGGTGGAGACAGGGCCAGGATTTCACTTTTGCTACAGGGGAGTGTTTACAAACAAATATGAGTGCCCGTTGGGAACACTCCTTTTCCTGGCTCCCACTAACAGCAGTTTCTTACTCTTCTCGAAGTGAAGTTTTAGCTGAGTCATAATGAGATATTTCTCTCATCAGTTTATGCAATAAATATTTGTATTGGAGGTAGAGGGATGTGGTTGGCTCCCTGAGTTCTGAAGCCTTCTGGTTAGCAAGTAAGGTGTACAACATTTTTGTTGTATTGTCTTATCTTCTCTGCTCTTAAGATTCCTGGAAAGATAACATGTGCGCATACATAAGAATGTATGCATATTCACATGTATATATGCCATTTTATTTTAATTAAACACAGAGACTGACATAAGCTGCTGTAAATTATCATGATTTTGCATACCTTTTTGTTTCCCATCGGAGGCTGACTTAAACCACCTTAGAATTTTACATGCTCTTTAATCCTGTTGCTAACCCATTGCCATCCACCTCCTCCCTTGTAATGATTGCTCTATGGCTCCCTGAAAAACTAACACTCTAGCCCTCCTTCCCTCTGACGTCTTTCTGTAACACTTGCTGGCTCACTCTACTCTTGGTCTCTGAATGTAGACATCCTATTACTACAAAGTTTTAGCATACTTTTTTTCTAAAAAGCCTTACTTTACAAATCTCTCATGACTTGGCCACTTATTTGAGCCTTAAGTTGTATCCATACTCCTAATTGTTATACCTATAACCCTAGCTGCATGCCAGGCATTTCACATTTTTCAAATATAAAACCAAGCTCATTTCATTGCAATGCCCTTCTAATTTCTAATCTATTTCTTTCCTATAACAAACACTCACAAAAATGTCTGGTTCTTAATTTTTGTTTTTGTTTTAACAACACTATCAGTACCTGAAAACCTTGGAGGCTTATGTTAGAGTGATTCTGTCATATCTGATTTTTGAATCTTACTTCAAATACCTTCCTAGGATTAAAAGTTCAGGAACTGAACTTTTTAGGCTAACTTACCATATTTACCCCTTCTTGGACTTTCTGTTTATTCAAACCTATTTAGCAATTAGCCACAGAACTCATTCTGCTTTTTAGAATACACTGTTTAATATTGTCATGCTTTTTAGATACCTGTTCTCTAAAACTGGAGAACTCCAAACTCCTACATGGCATTGTTAATGATCCAATGCACCGAGGTTCCTCAAATTTGGTGACACCCTGCTTCTAGAACAGGGCATTTCCTGTTGCTTCTCCCACATTGAAGATATATACCACCCTTCTTTATATTTTTGAGTTGGACTGGTCTCAAAGTATATTCAATTCAGTAATAAATCTCATTGATGTTATGTGATCTGGTGATTAAATTTAGTGTGGTGACTAGATATTTTATGCATTTTACGTTCTAGTAAATTTTAAACATTTTCTCGTATTTTATATATCTTAACATGCTAATCAATAAGAATTGAATATTATAGCTAGTTTATCTTATTTGTCATGTGTAGTTTAGCTTTTTGACATCTCTAACAGAGAAATGGTTCTGGAACTCGAGATAAAAGTGTCAAAGCAATATTTTGCCAGTTTGTCTGTTTGAAAGTTGGGTTTTTGCTCAATTCCTAATGAGAATTAACATAACTTGCTTCTTTTTTTAAATTTTTTTTAACGATTTTATTTATTTTGACAGGGAGAGAGAGAGAGACAGCAAGAGAGTGAACACAAGCAGGGGGAGTGGGAGAGGAGAAGCAGGCTTCCCCCGCAGAGCAGGGAGCCCGATGCGGGGTTCGATCCCAGGACCCTGGGATCCTGACCTGAGCCAAAGGCAGACGCTTAATGACTGAGCCACCCAGGCACCCCTTCTTCTTTTTTTTTTTTTTTAATCACTGGCATTTTTCTGAAGGCCTTGACATACAATATACAATAGGAACTCAATCAAAGTTTGTTGAATAAATGAGTAAATGAATGAAGAAACTCAAATTCAATTCAGATATTCAGAGTAGGTAGAACTGATGTTCTTCAACAAATTACTTTAACAATATGGTAATTTTCCCACTTGTGGTTGAGTTTCTGGAGTTTAATTCAGTCAGAGAGATATCTATTCACTCAAGAATAAATGAGGTAAAGTTATGGGAAGTATGTAACACCTGTCATTAGTTTCACAAAAACATCCAAGGGTATTATCCGAATACTTTAAGGATTGTGTTGTCTTCATAGCACTGGCCATTAGGATCAACTACACAGCCTCTATGTGGTGGGTATCATGTTGGCTTTTAAAGCCACAACAGTCATCTTTGTGAAGGAATTCTCTTCTAACCTGCAGTGGTACTCCTCACTGTTATTAATTCCATTGCTGAGAATTACAGCCAGCTTAGTCCTGAGCCACGGGTTGTACTATGTGCAATATTCTTTCTTAATTGTCCAACTGAATTACAAAATACATCTTGATCAAGACAGCAATTATTTCAAGTGGTACTTGTACCTGTAGATTTCATTTTGTACATATCCCCAGTACCTGAAGTGTGTCAATTCAGATCTCACTCACTGATATCTGCCTTAGTCACACTCATCTTTTTGCTCCAATTTATTAAACACCTATCTTAAAATATAAAACACAAGTGAGAAGAAATGAAGTACCATTTTGCATTAACCACAGAATGAATTTCATTTCCTTAATGTTTGGAACCAATATATGAGGCAAAGTTATGGGAAGTATGTAACACCTGTGCCTATATTTGGGAAGTTAATTTGAATTGGGGTTATTTTCCAATTTTTCTGGGACAGTAACTTGATCTGAATTCTATTTTCTCTTCAAGTCTTGTTCCCTTTGTCTCCAACATGGAGCTGATTTGTGTCATTTTAATTTTATTTTTATTCTCATCTAATATATACTTGTAATTATGGTCTCCCTCTGTAAGTGGTTGTGTTTTTTTTTTTTCAGTTTAGGTTTTTTTTTTTGGAGGCGGGTGCTTTTCTCCAGTAATCATAAGTAAAAGGCTTCCAAATTTAAGATTTTCCAATACGTTAGTATTCTATTTCATCCATTCTTGAAGGAACAAATTCTTCATCTTTATTGTCAATAAAGGTACCATTTTGTCAAGGGCCTACTGTTTGTCCTTTGATTTATATGCACTGTTTCATTTAATCTGAGGTTATCTAATTTAATAAATGAGTAAAAGGAAGGCTTAGGAAAATTATATAACCTGTCTTAGGTAAGGAGCCAGATTTTCCCCAGGTTTGGTTCCAAAATCTCCTGCCCTTTATATTATCCCAGCATCTCATAACTAACAGATATATGTAGTTGTTCTTAATGTTTGACAAGAGTCTTTGCCAAGTTTAATAAGTTTGACTTATTGTTGCTATATATTAACTCTTGTGAAAGATAAATGTTTTAAAAGATATATTGAGTTTATTTAGTAGTTTCAATCTTTTGGTGTGTTTTAGCATGCAGTTGAAATATGGTGGCCATAATTCTGAATAATTGGTCTTGGTCATGCAGAATGTCTGGGAAATGAACAGAGTTAGCTATCAGAATGTCATCAGTGAATCCAGATCTTAGGAAATGGCAGTACTGTTATATTAGAAAAGGTCAGAATTGTTATTTATAGCATGAGTTAGTCATTGGACAGAATGCCTTGTTATTAAGTCCTCATAAAGGGTAACACTGGTAGGATACAATCTTGGGGAATTGTAGGTACTATGTAGACTTATCACACTGAAAAAGATCTTCAAAGCTCATACATGTCATCCCTGTCTTCTGAAAGAACACAACTTACCTCAAATGTAAAATGGGAATTTTATTTGTCTTCTAAAGGTAATCAAATGACTGGGAGGGGAGACTTCTGGCAGATGAATAAACAAATCCTTGGTACTATGTTCTGGTTAGGAGCATCCAAGTACCATTTTGTAATCTTGACCAAAAATAAAAAAAAAAGAAATTAAATATAATTGTTGCAGTCCAGGTGAAGAATCTCATTATTTAGAGGATGTTTTGGCTCTTCAGGATTCTTGGAAGATTCTATTGCTGGTGAGAAAGTATGTGAACTGATTCTGTGCTGTTACTCAGTAAGTAAATATAAAGCAATTATTTTTATCCCAAGTGAGATTGACTTGTACTATGTGGTCATGAATCTTTCTCAGACAAAATAAGAATCCTACTAACCTTCACACTTTTGTCTGGAAGCTCAGTTGAGCTCTAGAGATCCCTTTTCAGACTTAGTAAGCTGTTGAACTTTATGCTTCTGTGAATGAAAATGACAAGATTGATGTGTTTCAAAGAATGTTGTCAGAGCATAAAGATATATATGTGTCTATGCAGTGTGTGTGTAGGTATGTGTATGTGTGCATATAATGTGCCCTCTCTTCTTTAAAACATGTCAGGAAATATTAGTCATTTTTGAGTATATGCAAGAACAAAAAAAATCCTAGCTAAAAGGAATAGTTTTTTTTTTTCCAGAAAGGTAAAGCAAGTGTCTGAAAACTGAGCCTGTAATAGAATTGCTTTTTTCAACAGAATTATAGCATAATTACTGAAGGGCCTTAATCTATTTTATACTGTTCTGTTAGAACTTTCTAATATTTTTTATTCTCTAGAAGATTTTACTACAATGAACTTAGAACAGGGGTCACATTCCACACATTTGACAAATAACTAACAAAAGTAATAATACTGAATGGGAAATGCTTGCAACTACATTCCACAGAATAATGCAGTACCACCCCAACCCTAACTTTAGTTATGCTAATTAATCACCTAACCCATCCAAGATTCGATTAAAGAATTCAGTAACGCACACCACAAAACTACCTACTCCCATGAAAAAAGTGTTTATTTTTAGTTATAGGTTCATAGAATCTTTTGGATCTTTATGTTCCCTAGCCTTTTTAGTAGAAGCAAAGTGAGTAAACATACCTATCCTGTCTAAGAATTTGTAGTTGAATAGATGCATGGTTATTATTAAAATACAGTTGATTATATATCTCAAGTAAAATGTACGTCAAAGAGCTCTTTGCCATCCACCAAAAAGAGGAAATGCCATTATGAGGAATTGATTATATTTAAGTAAAAGCTTTCAGGAAAAGTTTAAAATACTAATGATGAAAAAATTAAATATCTGTGTTTCAACACTCTGTTTCTTTTCTGAAAAGTCAATCTTTGTTTGCTGTCCTATACATCTAAATTGGACTGGTTTGATTTGACTATTTATGTTGGGAATTTTAAACTTAAGCGTGGGTAAAAGGCTGTATCAGTATTTGTTATGCCAGAAAATTTATGACTCAAACTTGTGGAGATTATTAAACTTTGGGCTGTCATTTTCTGCTTTCGGAAATTCTATTCTCTTTTGTTTTGTAGTAACTACAACTGTGTGACATAAAATCTTATTGCCAAACAAGTTAATAGCAAACTTTATTTTCATACTCTAAAAGCTTTCTGTTCATTAACTATTTAATAATGGAGAAATCTTTCATCTCTAGTCTCACATCTGTGTTCAGCTTATATTGTTTTGATAATTTCTGTGGAATAAGGAGTAGGTTGAAATTATTTTCCAGTTATATGTAAAGACAAACATTCTACCATTCTAACACAACTAATTTTATATTGTTAAAACTATGTGTAACTATTGCTCATATCTTCACATTTGACCATGTAACTCATTCCTTTACAGTACTGTTTTTATGAAATATAGATACATTATATGTTCAGTTTATAAGGGATAATAAGTAACATATTATAAGGGATAGTAATATAAGGGTAATAAGGTATCACTACTTCCCTTCAATGTCAGCGTAACCGTTGGTGATGCCCCACCTTTCATTCTAGAATTGGTTACTGTGCTGAAATTTCTGATTATCCTTCCCTCATATTTCTTTACAATTTTACTTACATGGATGTATTAGATATTTACAAATTTAGAAAGGTATATTTCTTTACACAGTGGCCTTTTTAAAAATCTCCAGTTATGCATGTTTTTTTGGTAAAGCTCATCTTTAAGGTTTTTATGTACCTGTACCAGCTTAAGCTTGCTCTAGGAATTTTCCTTTGTATATTTACCTTTTTTTCTCATCTCTCTTTGCTCTTGTTTTAAGTGTATCTCCTGTGTATGGAATGTGACTGGATTTTCTTTTAATAAGACCTTTGTGATATTATTTTAAACTGGAAATTTAAATTTATTTACCTTGATTGCTGATACACTTGGATTTGTTTTGCCATCTTACCATCCTATTTTGTTCTATTCTCCCTTCCTTTGGAGTCTCCCTCCTTTCTTTCCTTCTCTCTTTCTTTCTTCCTTTCTTCCTTCCTTCCTCACTTCCACCTACCCTTTCTTCCTCCCTCCCTCCCTCCCTCCCAGCTTTTTCAATATTCATTACCCCTTTACTGCTTGCCTTCTTTTGGATTGACTTTTGAATTATATTTAATTTTGCTTTCTTGTTTCTCCCATGCTTTGGAAGTTATGTGGCTGATTTCTATTCTTTTACTGGTTACTTTAGAAATTTCAACAGGTTTGTTTAACTTAGCATTAGAAATAGTTTATATTTATAAAATAAGATTCCCAAAGTAAGATTCTGGAATAAGGGATATGAGTGATTTCGTGGCTTTAAAAAATATACTGCTAAATTGTCATCCAAAAGTTCTATGAATGTATTCTACCATTGACAATCCATAAATGTACATTTTTCACATTTGTAGCAAATGTTGAGTATTGTGATTATTTATATATTTATTTATTTTTATGTTAATTCAGTTATGTACCGTTGTTCTTTTTTGTTGATATCTTTATACATTGCCTAACATCTTAATGAGTGAGATCTTTTTTTTCCAATTTAGCTATTTAATTGCCAAATTTTATGTGCTCACTATAAAATTAATCATTTATTTGAGGCTTGTAGTTTTTAGTGTCTATGCAACAGTCTTGAATTTGTTGGTTGATTTACCTCAAAAATTTTCTATGTCATCATGATCACACTTTTATTACAGAATCTACTATTTAAACATATATCTGTTTATGTCTTTCTCTCCCCCAGACTGGGGCAATATTATATTCAAATCTCTACTTACATTACCTAAAAGGATGTTCATGAGGGTAATCCTAAATGCCAGGTATAGTGGACTTTTTTTCTGAACTACCAACACTATCTTTGAGTGCTATAAATTAAGCCAGATTATTATTATATTTCAATGGTGGCTCCAAAGAGGACAGAAGTTAATATGTTTAGTCAATTTGCCCTATTTACCTTGAAGTCGATTGCTTTAATTTAA
Source organism: Callorhinus ursinus (assembly GCF_003265705.2). Taxonomy (NCBI): domain Eukaryota; kingdom Metazoa; phylum Chordata; class Mammalia; order Carnivora; family Otariidae; genus Callorhinus; species Callorhinus ursinus. The sequence goes on from NW_027397063.1 coordinate 47,479,633, forward strand.
ATGTTTTATTGTTACATGTACTTTATTGAATGAACTTGAGTGATAGAGGAACATTGTTCATATTCTTCCTATCCCCTGATTTTTTCTATAATATGATAGTTTCTTCTTAAATGCTCATTTCCATTGAATTAAATCATTTATAAAAGGAGTTCATACCAAATAGCAGCTACTATACTGAATAGAATTAAAATTTAATTAAGATATTTTCTTATATCTCATCATAGTTTTTGTAGTTGATTCTGGAAATGTCTGTTTCCATTTAGTTACTTCATTGACTTATTAGGATGTGACTATATAATGGTACTGGGGCAGGCCCACTTTTGATATTTATTTATTTATTTACTTATTTATTTATATTTGTAAATAGCTATTTTTTCTTTCCATCTATTTTATTTTATTTTACTTTATTTCAGTTTTATTGAGGATTCACTGACATATCAAATTGTAAAATATGTGAAGTGTACATCATAGTAATTTGATTATGTATACATTGTGAAAAAATTTCCATTTAGCTAATGAACACATCCATCACCTCCCATATGTATCTTTTTTGTTGAGAATATTTAAATTCTCTCTTAGCAAATTTAATGATACAGTGTTATCAACTACTGTCATCATGTTTTATATTAGATCCTCAGACCTTATTCATCTTATAGCTGAAAGTTTTACTCTTTTGCCACTTTCTTCCTATTTTCCCAACATCTCTAGCTCCTGAAAATAACCACTTTCAGCTCTCTGTTTCTATGAGTGTGGCTTTTTTTTTTTTTAAGATTCCACCTGTAATGCCATACAATATTTGTCTTGTATTTATCTTTCTGTTTGTTTTATTTCACTTGGTATAATGTCCTCAGGGTCCATCCATGTTGTCACAAATGGCAGTATTTCTTTTTTTCTCATAGTTGAATAATGTTCTGTTGTACGCATATACCATATCATCTTTATCCATTCATCTGTTTCCAGACACTTAGGTTGTTGCCATATCTTGACTATTGTAAATGATATTGTAACGAATGTGGGAGTACAGCTATCTCTTTGAAGACCTGTTTTCATTTCCTTCGGTTATTTAGCCAGAAATGGGAATGCTGGATCATATGGTAGTTTTAGTTTTAATTTTTTGAGGGACCTGCATACTGTTTTTCATTGTGGCTGCACCAACTTATATTCCCACCAAAGTGCACAAGGGGTCCCTTTTGTCCACCTTCTTCCCAGCATTTGTTATCTCATCTTTTTGATGATGGCCATTCTAATAGGTGATATCTCATTGTGATTTTAACTTAATAGTTATTTTTGATAATACAGTAAGCACCCATGAAATCCACACTCCAAAGAAAAAGTAAGATATTGACAGTAATCTACTTCTAAACACCTGGTTTTGCCCTTTTATTGACCCATCCCTTTACTTTCCCTTACCCAAGTTAACCATCATCCTGAATTCTCTGTTCTTTATTCTTTGTTTAAATTTTGTAGTTTTATTTCATCACTATGTATTACTAAAATGTGTGTGTGTGTGTGTGTGTGTGTGTGTGTGTGTGTGTGTATTTGGATGTTAAATTATAAGGGCTCAAAGGAAATGTTGAAAAAAAAAAGTTGGGGGCATCACATTGCCTGATTTCAAGCTTTATTACAAAGCTATGATCACCAACACAGCATGGTATTGGCACAAAAAGAGACACATAGATCAGTGGGACGGAATAGAGAGCCCAGATGTGGACCTTCAACTCTATGGTCAAGTAATCTTTTGACAAAGCAGGAAAAAATATCCAATGGAAAAAAGACAGTCTCTTCAATAAATAGTGCTGGGAAAATTGGACAGCTATATACAGAAGAATGAAACTTGACCATTCGCTTACAACATACACAAAGATAAACTCTAAATGGATGAAAGACCTTGATATGAGACAGGAAACCATCAAAATCCTATAGGAGAACACAGGCAGCAACCTCTTCGACATTGGGCACACCAACTTCTTTCAAGACACATCTCCAAAGGCAAGGGAAACAAAAGCAAAAATGAACTTTTGGGACTTTATCAAGATAAAAAGCTTCTGTACAGCAAAGGAAACAGTCAACAAAACAGAGTCAACCCGGGCGCCTGGGTGGCTCAGTTGGTTAAGCGACTGCCTTCGGCTCAGGTCATGATCCTGGAGTCCCGGGATCGAGTCCCACATCCGGCTCCCTGCTCAGCAGGGAGTCTGCTTCTCCCTCTGACCCTCTTCCCTCTCATGCTCTCTATCTCTCATTCTCTCTCTTTCAAATAAATAAATAAAAATCTTTAA
>NW_027397063.1:47482008-47545525 GCF_003265705.2 Callorhinus ursinus
AAAAAAAAAAAAAAAAAAAAAAAAAAAAACAGAGTCAACCCACGGAATGGGAAAAGATATTTGCAAATGACACTACAGATAAAGGTCTGGTATCCAAGATCTGTAAAGAACTTCTCAAACTCAACACCCAAAAAACAAATAATCAAGTCAAAAAAATGGCAGAAGACATGAACAGACACTTCTCCAAAGAAGACATACAAATGGCTAACAGACACATGAAAAAATGTTCATCATCATTAGCCATCAGGGAAATTCAAATCAAAACCACAATGAGATACCACCTTACACCAGTTAGAATGGCAAAAATTGACAAGGCAAGAAACAACAAATGTTGGAGAGGTTGTGGAGGAGGGGGAACCCTCTTACACTGTTGGTGGGAATGCAAGTTGGTACAGCCACTTTGGAAAACAGTGTGGAGGTTCCTCAAAAAGTTAAAAATAGAGCTACCTTATGACCCAGCAATTGCACTACTGGGTATTTACCCCAAAGACACAGATGTAGTGAAAAGAAGGGCCATATGCACCCCAATGTTCATAGCAGCAATGTCCACAACAGCCAAACTGTGGAAGAGCTGAGATGCCCTTCAACAGATGAATGGATAAAGAAGATGTGGTCCATATATACAATGGAATATTACTCAGCCATCAGAAAGGATGAATACCCAACTTTTACATCAACATGGAAGGGACTAGAGGAGATGATGCTAAGTGAAATAAGTCAAGCAGAGAAAGTCAATTATCACATGGCTTCACTTATTTGTGGAACGTAAGGAATAGCAGGGAGGACATTAGGAGAAGGAAGGGAAAAGGAAGGGGGGAGGAATCAGAGGGGAAGACGAACCGTGAGAGACTATGGACTCCGGGAAACAAACTGAGGTTTTTAGAGGGGAGGGGTGTGGGGGGATGGGCTAGCCTGGTGATGGGTATTAGGTGGGCACGTACTGCATGGAGCACTGGGTGTTATACACTAACAATGAATTATGGATCACTACATCAAAAACTAATGATGTACTGTATGGTGACTAACATAACATAATAAAAAATAAATAAATAAATTATAAGGGCTCAGTATGTTTTGAATCTTTGTTGATGTATGTATGTATTTGACTATGTATTTGTCAAATCATACTCAAACAAATCTAAAATTACTAAGTACCAAACTTTACTAATAATTTCAACACTACAAGCAATCAAGTAGAATGGGAACAGTAAGAAAAAAACCTGGTATGTATATGAGGACTCCCTAGTTCTTTTTTTCTGCATTGGACACACACTTTTTAGCCCAGAAAAATATATGAGGAAGAATCTAATGAGGTTTAAGGCTCACCTCAGGGTGTATGTGATATTCTCCAGAGAGACATGGCTCATAAATCTTTAGATTTTAGGTGTGTTTCCATTGGGCAATCTCTCAAATCATGGGCATTTTACTCGAATTATTCCAAAGGTAAAGATTCTTTTCCTAAAATATACTATTAGTCCAGTTTTGTTTACAAGGAAATTATACTGGATCATCTGCCTTATTTTCACCCAGGAACATTCTTCCTCACCCCACTAGTAATTGGATAAGAAATATATCATTAGCTGCTTTACCTCTTTACTTCATGTGATGAGAAAACAGAGTTGCTGCCTAGGTATTTTATACTATGACAACCCTGATCACACCGAGTCTGGACATTTGGATAAGGACCTGAGCTTGGAATTCCTGCCACAAGTTGCTGCTTTGTTTTTCCTGGGTCACCTTTTAAAATAACCACATAAGAGTTGAGCCCATGTAAAGTTAGTGACCTCTGCCCCAGCCACCTGTCCCTCCCCTGGCTCACTGAGCCTCATACCCACCTCGTCCCCTTTCTAGGATTTGTAAGTAATAAATATTGTGACTTTATTTCCTTTGTGTGAGTGTACTGAAACTGTGCAATCAAATCAACCTCAAGGTTTTCCCTTCCTCAAAATGTGAGTTCAGATGCTGAGGGAACTAGCTACCTGTTGATTTTGTGTGGCTGGCTTGTGTCTCCTCATTCAGCAGTTAAGAATCTGCATGTTCTTAATTTAATACACAAGTTACAGGGCTCCCAACAAACTTTTCAGACACTTTCTATGGTGTATCCAGCTAAGCTTGACCATAGAAGACACTTCCACAGAGATGACAAGAGAATGAGAGATCCATGCATTCTGCAGCTTCTAGGTGTATAAGTTGCTCCAAATGGTACTTTTCTAATGTATTATTATTGGTGGTCAGTGTGACAGTGTCCTATTGCACAATTTGATTACATTTATGTTGTCCATTTACACATTTAAACTTTTGCAGGAGTTTAATTTTACTTGTTTACTGACTAACTGGCTGCCTGATGAAAATGATTACATAAATATTACAACTTGGAATAATATTATAAAAGGTGATAGTGTTTGGTGTTCCAGTGTAAATACAGAAGTTGAATTTTTATGTGCGGGGACAAATAAATCTGTAAGCATAAAGTAAAAGGAAAGTGGACATAGGAAAACCTTATGAATAACCGAAAACTGAAATTTATTTGGCTTCTAATCTTTTTGATCTTGCTTGTCAGTGTATTTACTGTTTAACATAAAGTGCTGTCAATTAGTGGCCTTTTTCAAATGTAGCAGAGTAACCTCTTCGGCAAAATAATCAAGTTTTCTAAAAACAATGGAAATTAATAATTGGATGTAAAAGGCAGAGAAAAGATAAAAAATAAATGCATCATTCTAAGATATGCTCCTGAGCACAAAAACATGGTCACAAGTCACATAACTGCTGAGAATATTAAAAAGTGGAATACACAGTTAATATGATAAAAAAGCAGTACTTTTTCAGATGATAATGTTGGAAATCACATAATATCAATATATGATATAAAACATAAAAGGATAATTACTATATATATATTACTTAAATTTGAATAGAACTATTGACTTACTGAAAATGAATCAGCTCATTATATCTGTTTGTGGGAGTGAGAATTGCTTGACCACTTTTTCTTCTGTTTATCACTGAAAATCTATGATACAAGAAAAAAAGGTTTTCTCTTAATTTATCCATTTAGTGATTATTTTGTGAGCCATCGAGTGGACTAGAACAGGTGCAATGGCATCAAACTAATAGAGCACCAGCTATCTATGCAGCAAGAATTGAGAGTAATGGCACATTTTTGAAAGATAAGAACTAAATGATCATTCACATATTCCTTTATTTATGGAGAAGGCTGGCAGTCATCAATAGATCTCAATTCAAAGTTGAAGGACACAGTGAACAATGTGAATACTTTTCCATCACAGATATTTTAGTGTGCACACTTTTAAGTATGTTCTATGAAACTGTGCATGAGTGGGTAACTAAGACTTGGTGACTCAAACCCACTAGTTATAGGGTAATAGCAATTGCTTAAAATGTGAGCATGTGATTGAATATATCCCTGGATCTATTAGGAAGAAAAAGCCCTCCCTCCCAGTCTCTGAGGGGTGTTTTGAGAAGATAAAATCACAGACATTACCAGCTCTAGAAGAGAGTTTGCTTAAGAATGGAGCCAAAACAGAAATAGGTGTGAGATATGGAGAAGACTTGATCAAGTCTCAAGGATATTGTTTAAGCCAGTGGATTTATTTGTGATTGAAGCCACATTTGCCACAAATTTTTAGTTTTTATTCTTTAGCCCTTTGAATGTGGTATTTTGCCACTTGAAAAGGAAGGAATCCTAAGCACAAAGTATAATATGGTAATTAATACCCCAGATTCTTTTTTTTAATGTTTGAAATTAAATTAGTACTTAGATCCATTCAATTTTTTTTCAGTTTTTTAATTTTTTTTAAATTTTTTTATTGTTACATTAATCACCATACATTACATCATTAGTTTTTGATGTAGTGTTCCATGATTCATTGTTTGCGTATAACACCCAGTGCTCTGTGCAATACGTGCCCTCCTCAATACCCATCACCAGGCTAACCCATCCCCCCACCCCCTCCCCTCTAGAACCCTCAGTTTGTTTTGCAGAGTCCACAGTCTCTCATGGTTCGTCTCCCCCTCTGGTTTCCCCCTCTTCATTTTTCCCTTCCTTCTCCTAATGTCCCCAGATTCTTGAGTCATGCTAAATAGATTTAAATCCTGGCCCCACCACTTACTTACTATGTGGTCTACTAGTTGCTTTATGCCTCAGTTTCATTATTTATAAAAAAGGAGGACAATAACAGTACTTACCTCAAAGAGTTCTTGTGATGGCAAAAGGAGATGAGGTATATAAGTTACAATATTTGCAAATTAAACATAATGTAAAAGAACTCAGTATCTGGCATTTTTTAAAGGCTTAATGTTAATTTACATTATTTTTATCTTTATTGCCATTTATATATGAATTGTCAGCCATTAAAAACTTCATCCAAATCTGCATAAGAACCCACAAACACAAAAATACTTCCTAGAGCTGAATAAAACAAAGGAATGGAATGGGAATTCATTCTCTAAAATTCCAAATTGAAACTTTAAAGAAAGATTTCAGGGGTTGGATGACAGGACAAACAGGGCTGGCAAAATAAATGGAAAGTACCCGAGCTGGCACCCACCAGCATCAAGCCAGCTAGGCCGAAGGGACACAAGCAAAATGGCACCTGCTTCCATTCCCAGAGAGAGTTTCTACAGATCCTTGCTCCTCTAGCACACACTCTAAAATTAGTCAGCAAATCTTCTTGTATGACCCAGGCACTTTTTAAACTGCTGCATCCGCACTGGGTCTTGGGATGAGTGATATTGTGCACAGGTTCTCCTGGACTCAAGCCTCGCTGATTTTCAAAGCCAGACATTATGGGGGTTTGTCTTGCTGGTGCAGATTCTGAGGGCAGGAGGGGCTGATGTGGGGCTTGAACCTTTCACTGCTCAGGGAGGACCTCTGTTGCTGCAAGATCCCTTCAGCATGTGGGTTGTTGTGCTGGGGGGTTGATTCCTGTTTCTCTGTTCCTATTACCCTTCTCAGTATGGACTTCTTCTTTTTATCTTTAGGTGAGGAAGAGCTGTTCTTCTGGTTGTTCTCAGAATGAGTTGTACTATATATGTAATTGCAACTTTTCTGTGTCCGTGGAAGAAGGTAGACTCAGGATCCTCCTACTTCTCCATCTTCCCCTCTGTCTTCAGCCAGGGCCTTTATTAAAAAAACAATAATTTCACAATATTGATCTCCAAAGTGAATTCTCCAGCAACATATGTATACTTTCTATTACTTAAAAATATTTTCACTTTTAAAAATTAGTTCTTAAATGTCTCAAGAAGAGAAATACAACTTTGGTTTACAATAGATGGGAAATAATGTCTTCACATGTTTTCTTCACATGCACATACTGATTTGTTCACAGCCTATATCCAATTTTAAATTTTCATATAGTGAATCCTTTATGTGTAATTCCTCTCAGTGCTAAATATATCCATTCTCCACTTATGGGTACTTAAGTAGGAATTGTCATCAACTCAACAAGTAGTTCAAAGTAGGAAGAGTTCTCCAAAGAAGTAGATTTTTGAGGGGGTACATAGAAACTCTCTTTGTTTGTTTGCTGACCCAGGGGACTTTGGGATCTTAAGGTAACTTTCTGGCCTTTTTAGATTTGTCTCTCTTTATCTTAAAATTCCTGCAGGTAAAATATTCTTCATCCCAAGATTGAACTCACAGATCATCAAAATGAGAGGTGGATAAAAATAATAAAATAATATATGCCAATTGTATCTCATTATTAAAAAGATGAAATAGGTACATTCATAAATCAAACATATGTAGTGATAAAAAAGAATGAATTACTTCTACATGCAAAGAAAGAAAGCAGAAAAGTGCTATACTAACACACACACACACACACACACACACAGTGGAGGTGGAAATATTTCTTGGGAGATTCCTTAGAAGCCAAAACATAGGGGGAATAAAAGTCTTGCTGCAAGTCACACAGCTAGTTAGTAATGGAGGTGGGATTATAAAATTTACCTAGGAAATACCATTTGATAACAACATGCAGATTTTGTACAAATGAGGTCTGAGGAAGTCTCTCATTTTTATGTTTCTTTTGCCTTTACTACTTGGGGTGCATTATTAGTGGTATTAATAACCATCACTATCTGAATAACATTGTAAAAGCATTATTTATTCAATACTGATTTTTTTGTGCTAAACTAAAGATTCTATTTAAGGAATCATTTGTAATTTCCCCAAATAACTATATGGCTAAAATAAAATTCTAGCTTTGAATATTTAAATCAAGAAATATGAAAAGACCAAACACTGAGGACTATATTTGAACCATTTCTCATAAAAAAATCATTTTTCAATTTTATAAATTTCATAATGAATGAATTTTTTCATTTTCATTTAACTTTAAGATGCTTTGGTTTCATAAAAAATATTCCATATCACTTCACACCCATTGGAATGGTATTAAAAAAACAAGTGTTGGAGAGGATTTAGAGAAATTTGAATGCTTGTGCACTGTTGGGAGAAATATAAAATGGAACAGTCACTATGGAAAACAATATAGTGGTTTCTCAAAAAATTAAAAATAGAATTAGCAGATGACCCAGTTTTTTCCATTTCAAAAGAGTTGAAAGCAAGCCCTCAAAGATAATTGTACACCCGTGTTTTTAGCAGCATTAGTCACAATAGCCAAAAGCGGAAGCAACCCATGTGTCTATCAGTGGGTAAGTGGATAAACAGAATGTGTTATATATGTACAATGTCGTATTATGTAGCTTTAATAAGGAAGAAAATCCTGACACATGCTACAACATAGACGACCTAGAGTACTTTATGCTAAGTGAAATAAGCCAGTCACAAAAGACAAATACTATATGATTCTACTTTCACTAAAGTATAGAGAGTAGTCGAATTCATAGAGACAGAAAGTAGAATGGTGCTTGCCAGGGGCTGGGGGTAGGGGAGAATGGGGAGTTGTTTATTGGGTACAGAGTTTCAGTTTTGCAAGATGAAAAAACTTCTGGAGATTAGCATAATTGAATATACTTAACACCACTGAATTGCACACTTAAAAATAGTTAAGGTGGTAAATTTTATGTTATATACATTTTGCCACAATTATAAATAAATACAAATCCAAGGAAAAAAGTCATCCCAGATAATTGTAGTGTTTAGAGTTTAGAACAATTGTGCCTGTCTATACCAATGGTTCTCAAGGTGTGTCCCTGAATTAGCAGTATCATTTTAACCTGGGAACTTCAAAAAAATTTTTTCATTGAGTGTTTTATTCACCCTACTTAATAGGAAAAAACAGAATCTGGATTAATATTGGGTAAACTCTGGTCCCCACTAAAAATAAAATTCATAGTGTAGTGATTTTTTTTTGTAAAATGAATAAAATTAGTATAATGTCGGAATTCAAAAGGTGTTCAATACTGTTTTACGTTTACCTTAGAAGATACTTATCTATAAAATAAATAATTTCACTTTTTAAAAAATTCGTTCAAGCCAATAGTAATGCAAATAAAATTAGAAGATAGTGATCACTGTAAATAATGTTTAAAAGTTATACAGATTGTTTTATGTGGACAAATGGACATTCTCATAGGGTACTTCTCAAAATAGTTTTTCTCCTAATTTTATTGAGATAGAGTGATACAGTTGTTATATATCTGTTGTTTATACAGCATTGTATGTTTAAGGTGTATGACATAATGATTTGGTATACAGCATTTTATGTTTAAGGTGTATGACATAATGATTTGGTATATGTATGTACTGTGAAATGATTTCCTAAGCTTAGCATCCATCACCTCACATAGTTACATTGCATTTTTCTTGAGATGAAAACTCATAAGATCTACTATCTTAGCAGCTTTCACATATACAATGATATTGTTACACATGGACAAGTCTTTGGAGACACTGACCATGGTGCTGAAAATAAATTCTAAATGCTCTCTGGTGTTCCAAGTATTGCCTCTTTGGTTTCTAGATGATGAGAGATGAGAGGAAGGACACTATTGTGGTAGCATTGGGTGGCAAAGACCACAATGAGATACTTGAAGGGTTCAGAGCACCCAGTGAATATCATTTGGAATGGAAATATCTCAGTATTTCAACAACTGGCCTGGATGTACTGCTGTATACTGATGAAGATCAGTCCTAACTATATTTTATTCACTTTTAAAAGTTCATGAGCACATGCATCTGCCAACTTTAATTAGTTTTAATACATTACATTGGAAATATAACAATGTCATAAAATGTGATGTCTGGATTTGAATTAGATCAAGGTTTTGGAAAGTTGGGGGTATTAGTACAGTAATAGGGACTGAATTGTAAAATTTCAGAATAAAAATCAGAGTCGAGTGATCCAAGATAAACATGTAATCTCACAAGATAGTAATAGTTCAGTGGTTTACACAACCTACTGTTTAAACTGTTAAATTGGTCTGGAGAAGGGGGTGAAAACTGCTTAAGTACTTTGTGGAAGTTGCTAAATTAAAAAACTGGTTAAATGTAACCTAAGAAAATAATAATTCAAAATGATTACTTTCAATTACAAGTTTGAACATCCCGGTGAATAATGTTTGAATAACTATTTTTGTGTAGTATATATGTCATATTATCTTTCCAATCATGGTTGATAATTACTGTTAGTTTTACATTGACACACATAACTTACCTTCCTGTGCATTTATAAGGATAACTCTATGCTATATCTAGTAAAAAAGAGAAATATATTTTTCTTGTATCTAGTAAAATAGAAATATGTTTTTTTTCTCAGTGTGGAAAAATGTTAGTTTATTTTATGGCTCTAATGAACCCTCTAGGAAACTAGTAAAATATAACCAAAATAGTACTGAGAGTTTTTTTTCCTTTTATCTTGAATCCCTTGAGGGTAAATTACTGACAGTGTACCTCAACATTTCATAAAACTTTAGAATATATTTCCTACAATGAGGATCTCTTACATAACTAGACTACAGCCATCAGAATCAGGAAATTAACAGTGATACTTGATATCATCTAATAAGCAAATCCCCCTCAAGTTTTGCCAGTTTTCCCAATAATATCCTTTATAGCAAAGTATCCAATTCATGATCACATGTTGCATTTATTTGTCATGTTCCTTTAGATTCATTGCTCCAATAATTTTGTGAAATTTGCATTTGTTTTATGATTCCTCATGATTAGATTCATGGTATGCACTTTTGCCAGGAATATCCCAGAAATGATGCTTTGTTTTTATTGTATCTTATCAGGTAGTACACAATTTGTTAACCTTAATCACTTTATTAAGGTAGTATTTGTCATGTTTCTCCATTTTAAATCACTCTTTCTTTCCTATGTATTCAATACATATTTTATTTTGATATATTGGAAACCATGTAAATATCACATTGCTCAGCAAATAATTACCTACTAATCCTAACATCTATTGATGTTTTTTGGCTGAATTAATTATTTCAAATAAAGTTTCCAAATGGTGATTTTCTTTTTTTTTAAGATTTTATTTATTTATTTGAGAGAGAGAGAATTCAAGTGGCAGGGAGGGCCAGGGGGAGAGGGAGAAGCAGGCTGAGTAGGGACCCTGATCTGGGGCTCAATCCCAGGACCCTGAGATCATGACTTGAGCTGAAGGCAGATGCTTAACCAACTGAGTCACCCAGGTCCCCCCCCAGATGGTGATTTTCTAAATGAATTGTTCCTTCTTTATTTAGACATTGACATTCTACTATAAGTGACAGTTTCAGTAGTCTCAATTAATTATCAGTGTGGACTTTGGATTTCTATTTTCGTTAATGAGCGAAAATTAGTGACTACTGTTCCTGTTATTTAACTACATACTTTGTGTTAAAATCAACTTTTTTGGAATATAACATACCTATATGAAATAAAACTATTTTAAGTGTATTTTGAGTTTTGATAAATGTATATACACCCATGTAACTACCAAACCGATCAATATATAGATCATTTCTTTCACATTAAGTTTATTTATTTTTTAGTAATCTCTACACCCAACATGGGGCTCAAACTCATGACCCTGAGATCAGGAGTTGCACTCCAGGCACCCCCATTTCTTTAACTTTAAAATGTTCCTTCTTGTTCCTTTGCAGTCTACCTCTCCATCCGCATAACATGACCATGGGTAACTTCTTTTGTTTTTAGTCACTAAAGTACAGTTTTGCCTGTTGTGGAATTTTATATAAATGGAACTGCGCTATATGTACCTCTTCTGTGGCTGGATTGTTTTTCTCACAAAGATTTTGATGCATATCTGTGAAGTTGAGTGTATCAGTTTGTTCCTTTTTACTGTTGTAAGTTTTGCCATTTATATGCCAAAATTTGTTTATGCATTCACCAAATGATGGACATTTTGGTTATCTTTAGTTGGGAATAAAGCTGCCATGAACATTCATTTACAAGTCTTTTTGTGGACTGGATATATGCTATTCTTTTTTGGGGGCGAGTATTTATGGTTAGAGTTGCCAAGACTTGTGATTATATTTAACTTGATAATAAACTGCCCAACTATTTTCCAAAGTGGATATGCCATTTAATATTTCTACTTGCAACCTTTGAGAGTTCTAGATGTTTCAAATCCTCATCAATAGCTGATAATTTCAGCCTTCTTAATTTTTACTACTCTAGATTGTGTGCAGTGATATCTGATTATGGTTTTAATTTGTACCTCCCTTATGACTCAAGCATGCTTTTATATGTTTATCAGCTATATATATATCTTCTTTTGTGATGTGTCCATTCATATATTTTGTTCATTTTGTATCATGTTGTTCATCTTCTTCTTACTGAGTTGTAAGAATTCTTATATTTGGAAAACAATTCCTTCATTGTATATATATATTAGTATTTTCTCCTTTTTCTTCATTTGTCTTTAATTTTCTCGAAGGTGCTTTTGGAAAAGCAAAAGGTTTTTATTTGATGAAGTCCAATTCAATTTTTTTAAAAAAAATCTTTTTCTGTGTGTGTGTGTTCTTACTGAAAGATCCTTGCATATTCAACAACAGCCTTAGTGGGAGTCCAGGGCAGAATTCTGGAGCTTTTTCTCTGTGCTGTTCTGTGCTCTATAGGGCTCTGCCCTATAAATTCCATTTGCTTCTGCCTTCCAGAACTTTAATCTTTATCTCTTCAAGAGTTTTTCTTTTTTTAAGTTCCTAAATCATTTGAGGTAAGTTATTGACATGGTGCCTCTACCACTTCTGAACACTCTAGTGTATTCACTGTGAGTCTTTAATGCTCTGCTTAGAGTCCAGTCCAGAAAGTGTCTCCACACAGAAAGTCTGGATGAGTTTCGGGCTCACCTAATTGATTTCCCTTCTCTCAGGGATCACAGCTGTATGCTGAATGTTGTCCAGTGTATCAGAATAGTGGCTCTATATATTTTGTCCAGTTTGTGCTTATGGAGAGGGGGCCAGTCAGGGTTCAGGTGGAAGTTCTGTAATAGACTATCAGTTCAATTTTGAAATAGATATTTAAAAAGTAAAAGGTAAGCTGCAACACCATTCTTTCTTAGTGGTTGCGTCTTATAAAATTAAATCCCTCAATGCCTGAAGCTCTAAAATATACTCTTAAAAATCCTACCAAGCCCTGCACTCCTCTAGTTAGAGCTCTATGTCAGGTCTTCCTCCAGTCAAAATATAGTCTCTCAACATATGGTGTACAGAATCCAAGCAAATGGAACAAACACTTTAATATACCTTCAGACATCATGATATTAAATACATATCTACAAAATATATGGGAGGGTCTCCATGACAAATAGAAGTACGTACATACCCTTAAAGGATCTAGTAAATGACTGAGTGCCTTAGCCTATAATGCTGTGCAAACCTCAAGTTAATAAAAATTTGGAGATGTGTTGAGCTGTGATAATTAAGTGCAAGGAATAAAGCTCATCTTCAGAAAATGAACTTTTGCTTCTGTGAAACTTTTTTGACTTACACTTATTCCATTTCCCCCCCACACTTTTTAAACAAAGGTTATAAGCCGCACTATTTTTGAAGCATAAAAATTGTTCACTGTGGATTTCTTACCTTCTCTTTATCTAGTAAAAGTACCATATGTTACTGAACTCTGTGGTGATGACTGTTTTTTTATATACCATGTTATTATTACGACAAAAATTATATAGATTGCTAAGAATTTTGAATGAGAAATTTAACTGTCACACAGAAATTGATGTCCCCTCTAGATTCTCTCACAAGATTCTCTCACAAGATTGTTGGTCAAATTGTTCCTATCCCGTATTATTACAGCTAGACACACAAGAAAGTGTTTGAAGGAAGTTTAAGGTTACTTAACTTTCACTTTATATAGCAGGATAAATAAATTTAAATGGACTCCAGTTCACTGCCCTCTTTGTCCCCATTCCTTTCTCTTCCTTGGCCAGCTTAATGGGGTTTATGCAAAAAAGGAGGGAGGGTGGGATATTGGCTACAAGCAAGGTTAATTCCTAGTACATAAAGTGATCTGCACATATTTTATTTCACTGAACTATTGACTGTTGTTTAGCAGTTAAAAGCTTCTTAATCATCTGACTTAGTTTATACAATAATAAAATATAATAATCTAAAGAAGTATCTTTGTCTAACAATCAGAATTTTTTGAAGGTTCTTCAGAAATGGTAAGTATGAAGTCCAATATGTAGTGGTTTCATGATGACAGAAGAGAGTTACTTTCCATTTTCTGTACTGTATCACTAAACTAGTGCTTCTCAAATTTTCATGTGCACGAGAATCACCTAGAAGGTGGACTTTCTGTCAGATTTTCTGATTCAATTGGTCTGGATTAGGGCTGGGGAATTTGCATTTCTAAGAAGTTCCTGGGTGATGATGATGGTGTTTGGAGCAGCACTGCTTCAGGAAACCATATTATCAGAACAGAACTGGTTCTTTAGGCAGACTTTTATAAGTGGTAAATATATTTGCTAACTTAGCTAAATGCCTGCCCTTGAAAATGAATTATAAATACTGCTTTTCTATTATGTTTAAGTGTTTTAATTTCTGTACTTGTAACAATGATATTTGTTGTCATGATGCAGTTTACTTCTATTATAATTCTTTCCACAAGAGGTTCTTTATTCTAGGAAAGCCCAGGCTTTTGTAATCGAATACAAGTTTTATGTCTGCTTGTTTTCCTTGTCAGACCGGGTTTGATTTATGAATTTATCCTGAATAGATGCCTGCACTGTGATATGTAAATTAGAGTGCTATAAGTCAGTAATTCAGTTCAACTATACATTGTACCAATAACTTCTTTTTCCCCTTTTCTCTACAATACATTCTAACAATTTCATACCATGTGCCTTTCTTTCACACATAGATCATTATGTACGATTTTCCACTGCTAAATGGAAGTAAATTTAAATGCAGATTATTAATTAAAGCCTTTTCATCAAAAACACAACTTTTTAAAAGATCACTTTAACACATTCAATTATGATTATATGCTAATTTAGAGTTCTTGCCATTCCCTTATTTCTTTCTTTATTGTTTTCTCCTAACACACATACACATGTATGTGGGCACACACAATATACACGTGTACATACACCATTATTTAATCATTATAATAATATCATTGTATTTATGTAGTACTTACAGTTATAAATATAGTATACTGTAAAATGCCCTAAATTCGCATAAAGTAGAGTGATAAGGCATGTGATTTCCTATGTATCACATACAGGAAATAAGCATGGCTTAGTTTTATGGGACATTTGATATTTCTCTGGGTTCAACTGTTAGGCATGAAGAATATCAATCATACAATGACAATCCCTTTCACATTCCATAAATACACAATGACATATATTTAAACCTTTGTTTTCTAAAGGCAGTCTTAATGATAGTGATTTTATGACTTTTTTACCTTTCCAAAAGTAACTATTTTAATATCCATTATTGGTAAGTGAATTTTAGAATTACTGAGATAGCAAGTTAGAGTCAACTGTCACATACTAAGTGTCAGTTATAAAATGATGTTTTAGTATCAGTTATAAAATGATGTTTTTTGTTTTGGTTCATAGAAACCTAGGTTCAAGAATTTGAAAAAGGGATTCAAGTTAATTATAGAATAATAAAGAAATGAATTTTAAAAATTATAGAATGAATCATCTAATTTACAGAAGAGGAAATTGAATTTCAGAGGCTCTAAATGACATGTTCCACACATCCAATTTGGCAGAAAACCTGAATTAGAACGCAGGTATTGTGATTTCTAGAACTATGTTCTTTTCACTACCCATTTCAGAAACATAAATTAAAAAAAGAATTTTACTGGGCAAAACGAAATGCCTCTTATATTGGAAAACAACATAGAAGATGTTCTCTTCTTTTTATCTGTAGCCTCCACTCTTTAACCTTCTCATCATTGTGCTTGGACAATGAATAGTTGTAAGCTTAAAAGGAGCTATTAGCATTGCTGACTTTCGGGAGGATGGTAACAGTATGTAGCAATGGATTATTAAGTTATCATAATATGTCCAACATGAATAATCACCAAATCATAGTAATAAATAAAGACACCTATATATTGTAGTTCTCATCAATGCAAGAAATCACATATTACATCATTTACTTTGTAAGTATATTTAGCGTATTCATCACATTATACTAGGTACTGAACTCGAAAATATAATATTCTCGCAGAATAATTCATGTATGGAATTTCTGTGTTATTTTAAAATTCAGCCCATGAAATACACCAAGATACACTTTCCTAAGAGTAGAAAGTGAAACCAGAAACCAGACAATCAAATCAGGCAACATGAGTAGCATGATTTGAGGCAGCATCACAAACATTTAATCAAGGTAAAATTATGTCTAGAGTCTGACAAATATCCTCTTATTATCAACACGAGCCTACTCAGGGGGAAAATAAATTTTTAAAGGACTTCACATCTGAGTTTGAATGCTTCCAGCCTCCATGGTATTTGTTTTTTCCACCTTATTTAATCATTACTGAGATCTTCTTAAATCATTATCTTCATAAGCATTTAGGATCTTAGAATATTAACACTGCAAGGAATCTTTGAGTAGATATAGATCAACTTTCACTTCATAGATGAGGGAAGCCAACACCCAGAGGAAAACATGACTTTGAAAAGGCTGCACAGTGACTTGTAGGAGAACTGGCAGCAGAACCTCTGCAGATGACTTCCAGACTATTATGTACTTGGTTAAGACAAATGGAATTGCTGGTGTTCTGGGTTCCATGGTTACCCATTCTTTGTTTATTCCTCTGTGTCACTCTGACACTTAAGTCCTGAGCACAGGGGCTTTATATTGTTCTAGAACTTTCAATTCAGTGGAAACATTACCTTATTTATTATAGCAGCAGCTCAAAAAGAAACTTCTTTAATAATTAAAAAAAAACCATGAAAGTGATTGTTCAGTTTGGAGTGTTAAAGAAAGTTGAATAAATTGGTATCTATAAAAAGCTGCTTCCTATTGGGTTAGTACAAAGAGTGAACTTTGCAGAAGTCTATAATTAAAATCTAAATTTTCACTTAGTTTTCATATAAGGGGGCTAGGATGATGACTTTTAAAACAATGACTAAATGTCTTATCTTATTCAGTCCAACTTCTCTTTATTCTTTCTTCCATAAAGCTGCTAACATTACATTTTCAGGTCACTAACACAAACCTTGGGGCTTTGCCACATTGTGAAGCAAAGGTTGGGGAAGGGACTATGATCTAAATGTTAACATTTGAGTTCAAAGAAAAAGGGACACAGCCAATAGCTAAGGCAATTTATTTCTTTAATTGAAAAATACCAACGGGCAGAATCATGCATTTTAGAAAGGCAAAGACAAATTCACATGTGATCATTTATTACCAGCATCACAACAGAAGGGAGGGTAGAAAGTAGAGGAGGAAGTTGTAGACTTGGGGTGAGAAAATCTGTATTTAAATTATCAGTCTGTCTCTGACTGATGAGGTGACTTTAGGTAAATCACTAACCCTCCCTGAACCTCAACTTACTCATCCATAATGTGGAGACAGTTATATCCATCTTCTCTGCCTACTCAAGTATGCACACATAAGGAGTTATTATGATTATTGAAGATGATAATAAATTTAAAAATGCCTGGAATATCATGTGACATGTTAAAATGTACCTGAAATTCAACAGGTAAGACATAGGAATAATGTAAACTCATACCTGGATATTACAGACTAAGTATTCTGATTATCTCGACCCTGTAATCTGAGCATCAGTATTTTAACTCACTTGGAAAGTACCTTTGAGATTATGGCCAAGCAGTAGAATACATTTTAGTCAGATAGATGAATATAGTCCTTTCAGCAGTTGATACAGGTGCTTTATGAAGTGCGTATAGCCTAAGAAGAAAGGATATAAAGAGACTGTCTTTTGAATCATTTTCTCATTGGCTTGTACCAATTTTTAAAATGGTGTTCCAAAAGGGAAAAAGGGCTCTGGGATCTAATAAAAATCAGACAAAGAGAAAAAGTATTGTGAAAGAGGCATCAAATTTTCTCTGATTTGCAGTGAGCTGTGTCAGTTCTAGGGCAGACAGTATACTCTTTGGATGAGGGAAGAAACACTGTGGCTAGTTCTCATAGCATGCCCTGGAAGAGCTGAATCACCAGGAACGAAGTGCAGGTAATGATGTCATCCTGGGACTGGAAGTTCTTTCTCTGGGCCTATCTACAGGCTTGTGGCTTCATGGCAAATGAAGGGGTGAGATGAAACCAGCTCATGCTGTTTGCTCTGACACTCATGATTAAACAATGTCCGGAGACAACAGATGGGGAGTGAATATCATGTTTCCAGAATATTCTAGTCTGTTAACAAAGGTATCTACTGACAGTGTGATTATGAATTTTTCAAAAACATTCAACTGGTTTTCTTCTCAGTTTTCTCTTGTGACTATAGTAAATTTCCACAAGTGTATTTTGAAAGATTGGTTCCAATGCTATAGTAAACATTGTATTTTATGACTCCAGTGTTAAAAGGAGCCCCAAATATTTCTAGCAGGACCAGATTCAAGATCATACTTAGGTGAATGCCTATCTGAACAAAAGTGTCTTTCTCACTGATCCTTTTCAAATGATTGGAAGGGTCTTACCAGTGACACGGGTCAAAGTCAGAAGAGATCTTTGGAGCATATGTTGTTATTCTACTTCCCTAGAATGCTGAACCAACATTGAATATCTCCATGTTCTAATATCATTTGCAAACTGATTTTTTTCCCTCTAAGATTAAAAAGGATGATCCAAACCAGTCATCTTAGAATGCTTTGTACCAGTGAATAGATCTGTAACATTCTGTGGAGCGATAGAGATAGCTTTTCAACTTAAGACACAAACAGTGGTTCCCAAACATTGCTCCACAGGCCAATGCCAGCTCGCAATCAGCGATCATTTGAGGAAGCTTTTAGAAAGTATAGAATCCCAGGGGTGCCTGGGTGGCTCAGTCAGGTGAGCGACGGACTCCTGATTTTGTCTCAGGTCATGATCTCAGGGTCATGGGATCGAGCTCTGTGTGGAGCCCCATGTGCAGCTCGGCTTGGGGCTCCCAACTCAGCGGGGAGTCTGCTTCCTCCTTCACCCTCTACCCTTCCCCTGACTTGCATGCTCACTTTCTCTCTTTCTTTCTCTATAATCAATCAATCTTAAAAAAAAAAAAGTACAAAATGCCAGGCCCCACATTCACAGATTATGTTATAGTAGATGAGAATAGGGCAACGAGATCTATCATCATCTATCTATCTATCTATCTATCTATCTATCTATCTATCTATTTTTTTGCAAGTAAAGTGTGGTTTGGAAACTGCTGGTCTAAGGTGTGCTGTATAGCTTTGTACCCTTCAATGCACATGGGCATAAGGGATGGAAACTTATTGGTAAGATATAAGAAAATATAGGCAAGACCATATAACTGAATGATAATTACATTCAAGCATTATCAATTACAGCTATAGAGTGTTATATGAATGAGTTCTAAGGTTTCAAACTTGAACACTTGCAGGTATTCAGTTTAAATCAATGTTATTGTATGTCTATTATATTTCTGCCCTTGCACCCATTTGTATTTCGGGCTTTACTTGTATCTCAATGAAAAATTCAGTACCTGTATTTCAATCTGTAGCAGGATAACAAGTATTTCCATTTATTACTTTTTCCTGAGACCTTTGATATGTAATCCTGAAGCTATTGTTAAATTAAACTTCAATTTGGTAGGAATGGACATCAACATTTTAAGAGGCCATTCTATTTTATTCATTCATCAGGCATTTATTGAATACCTACAATGTGCCAGGCACTAGACAAATGAACAGTGACTCATGAATAATGTTCTTTTTCTACTGTAAGAGGCTACAAAATCAGCTCACCTTAATGGAAAAACAAGTTACTGCTTTAAAAAAGGACAACTTTAATAACTTGACACAGAAAAATCAATTAAAAGCCAGGGAATGAGAGAATGGGAAAGAAAACAGAATTTCAATATGGAAAAAAATATACATCACTTATTTAGAAATGTGAACAGATTAAAGGTAAACTACCTAAAATAAACCTTTACTTAAGTTACAAAATCTAGAATTGGAATTATAGATTAAATAAAATTCTGTGAATGGGCTTGACATTTAGTCACCTTTTGTCTTAAATGAAGGCTTTGAAGGCATTTTCATTACTTATCAATTATGTTTCGTTTCATTGGTTTCTGACTGACTAGCTAGCAGAAGATGCTTGGATGTGGATGAATAAAAAAACAGATAATCAGTCAGGGAAAGGTTAGTGAACAAGGTAAATTAGGCAGAGATCTGGAGTCATTATAGATCTAGATCCAAGGGAAATGCTATATTTTTACTCTGAGGTTTAAAATTCATATAAAAACATTTCTTTAGGAAAAAAAAAAGCCTGGAGCAAACTATAGGCAGTTTATCAACTAAGAATGCAGGTTGATTTGATCTAATTATTTAACCTCCCAGAGATTTTTTCCCCTTCATTTATTAAATGGCAATGACACATTCCACAATTTCAAAGATCTGAAGAGGTCTAAACAGCAAGATTTTTCATCAGTTTGGTACCAAACTCATTTGGCAGTAAAACTGGACCTGAACTGATGTTCAGTCAGAAGAAATTTATGATACTACTTATCCCGCTTTTCCCAATAATATTCCTAAGTTTGTTTTTGCAGCAGAAATGTTAATGTGGTTGATTATACCCAAATAATTGTGTCTCTGTGTGTGTGTGTGTGTGTGTGTGTGTGCGTGCGCGCGCGCGCGCGCGTGTGTGTGTGTGTGTGTATAAAATGGGTCTTTGGTAAAAATCACAAAATCATGGAAGGGTTGGTCTTAGCACTTTGTAAGTTGATTATAAAATCTATATGAAAGCAAAAGACCAAAAATAATGAAAGCATTTCTGGAGACAAAGAAGCAGTGTGACATGTTAATGGTAATAATGTTCTCTGGACCCAGACTGCCTGGCTTACAATCCCACTATGGCCCACCTACTTACTGTAACGTAAACATGTTACTTAACCTCACTATGTCATGGTTTCCTCATCTGTAGAATCAGGAATAATATATGATACAAAATGGGTTCATATGTGTTAATATAAAAAAAAGAAGGTTGGGAAAAATTGCCCTGTGTCACACATTAATTAAAGCAGAATGATACTGCTGTGGGGAGAGGACAAAACCAACTACAGGAACTCAACTGATATCCAAGAAAAGACTCATTCTTAGATCAAACTTTGGCTTCATTTTTGTTACATTCCTATGACTTACTTATTTTACAACTGGAAGTTTGTACCTCTTAGTCCTCTTCCCCTGTTTGGGCAACCAACAGATTGTTTCCTTTATCTATGAGTATGTTTCTATTTTGTTTGGTTCATTTGTTTTGTTTTTAGATTGTGTATGTAAATGAAATCATATTATTTGTCTTTTTCTGTCTGACTTATTTCACTCAGCATAATACCCTCTAGGTCCATTTATGTTGTCTTAAATGGCAAGATTTCATTCTTTCCTATGACTAATAGTCCAGAGTGTGTGTGTGTGTGTGTGTGTGTGTGTCTTCTTCATTCATTAATCTTCAGGGGACACTTGGGTTGTTTCCATATCTTGGCTATTGTAAATAATGCTGCAATGAACATAGGGGTGCATAGATCTTTTTTAAATTAGTGTTTTCATTTTCTTTGGATAAATACCCAGAAATGGAATTGCTGGATCATATGGTAGTTCTATTTAGATAAAACTTTGATATACCACTGAGGTTTACTTCAGATTCCTGAAGAAGGGAAGAAGTATTCGATAAATAGAGCTAAAAATGGGTCATTAATAAGGAAAAAATGAGATTGTGTATATCACACAAACTATACAAAAATCAGCTTTATATGGATTGAGAACTTTATTTTTATTTTTTTAAAGATTTTATTTATTTATTTGTCAGAGATAGAGAGAGAGCACAAGCAGGGCGAGTGGCAGGCAGAGGTAGAAGCAGACTCCCCGCTGAGCAAGGAGGCCAATGCAGGACTTGATCCCAGGACCCTAGAATCATGACCTAAGCCAAAGACAGATGCTTAACTGACTGAGCCACCCAGGCATCCCTGGATTAAGAACTTTAAAAAGCAAAATCAAAAACTTTAAAGCTTTTAGAAGAAAATACAGTTGCATGCCTTTCTGACCTTGGGTCAGAGAATATTTTATAAAAGGCTTCAAAAGCACAAAACTTAAAAAATCTGAACAATCAGGTGATGTGAGAATTAAGAGTATTTGTTTCTCATGATGCACTTTAAAGAGAGTGAGGAGAGTGTGAGAAGTTATTTGAAATTCTTATAGTCAGCAGAAGACTATAATCAAGTGTACATAGATACTATAAATTAAAATAATATAGAAAATTAACAAATGGACAGAAATATTAGTAGAAACATCACAAAAGATGTATATAGCCAATAAACTTCTGAAAAATCACCCAACATTACTAGTAATTGGGAGAATGTTGATAAAGAACATGATGAGATGTCATTCTCCATCACTCGCCAGTAGAATTTAAGAAATCTTATGAAACTGTCGTTGGAGAGGACATGGATCTTTTACACATTGCTAGTAAGAATGTAAAATGATACAACCACTTTGTAAATCAATTTCGGCATTGTTTTATAAAGTTGAATATTGCTGGATATATACCATCCTTAGGTATATATCCAGGGGAAATTCTTGCACCTATGTGCTGGAAGATGTAACAAAAACGTTCATCATGTCACTGTTCATAATGGCAAAAAACTGGAGACAACAAAAGCATCCATATGCAGTGGAATGAATAACTATATTATGAAATTTTTATAAAATGGAATACTATGCAGCAATAAAAATTGATCTGTAATTGGCATCATGGATGAATCTTAGCGTCATAATCTGAGGTGAATAAGGCAATAAAGCAAATCTTAGAAAATGACCTACTCTCTGGTACTCTTTTTAAGAAGTTCAAAAACAAAATCAGGCATATATTAACGTAGGTGTGTGTGTGTGGGTCATGAAACTAAAAACAAGTATCAATGAATAAAATTCCATATGATGGCTAGAATCCTTTTTCCATTTATCAATTGCCTTAACCCCTCTTCAGACCTCTTCTAGTCTTTTGCTTTAATAATGGCTTCAACTGTGACTTTTGTGCAGATGTTATCAACAGTAATATCTTGGATTTGTTGAATTTTATAGATCGAAATACACTTTTCTTTCCCCAAAAAGGCTTTATTACATACAGAGGGGAGGGGTTCAGTCTTTCTTGGCTGCTGCTTTCCTCATGGCTGCCAGGACATTAGTCAGCTCCTCTCTCTTCCTTTTGGCACAGATGTATGTCCACCCCTTTTCTTGATGAACCCCAGGGCCCGATTGTCCTTGGAGACCTTGGGCAGCCACATGCCACGCTGCCCATATGGGGTGAAGCTGCATACCTCTTGGATCATGTCCCGCACAAACTTGGTGTGCTTGGTGAGGTGCTGGTGGCTGTGCCTCGGCCTCCTCACATTCTTAGTCACCTTGTGGCCCTTGTTGAGGCCCATGGCCACAGGGTGGCACAGAGCCATGGTGGCTGCTCCTCCATGGCTCCCGCAGTGGACTGAAATACACTTTTAATCTCCATTTTTAACAGTAAATAAAATGATGCTCCAAGAGTTTGTGACGTGCCCAAGGCCATATAATTTAGAAGATCCAGAGAGTTTGATATCAAATCTTATAACTCCAGCTCCTTTTCTCTCAACATTATCTCTTAAGGTCCAAATCATAATTCAAAAGCCCAAATGTTCAAGCAGGTACTTTATTTATTTTTTACTTGAGTTTAATTAGCCAACATATAGTATACATCATTAGCGTCAGATGTAGAGTTCAGTAATTCATCAGTTGCAAATAATCTCAACATTTTGATAACAGCATATATCACTTTCCTACTCCTAAAATCAGTGTATCATCCTGCCTTGCTTCTTTCTTTAAATAAAGCCAGCATTATACCTGTCGGTTTTAAATCACAGATTTATCTTTAATTTTCCCTTCTACACTTTCAGCTACCAAGTCCTATAAATTCTTACCAATATCTTTTTGACTTCATCACCTACCTCACCTATGCGTTCTAGTCTTCAAAGGACCTGAACATACCTGTACTCTGTACTTCCTCCTTTCTCACCCTTCCCCTCCTGCTCTCTAGAATGCCTTTCTTTCTTCCTTACCTACCTTTACATTAATCTTAAACGCTTCTCATCCAGAAAGCTTCTTATCGCTACCCCAAACTTACAATTTCCCACCGTCTCTTCTCTCTTTATGTCTAAATTACTCTATCTATATTTTTCTTAAGCCACTTATGTTCTTTGTATTTTGTGTATCTACCTTACTATTCTTTCCATTACCAGATTGTTAGTGTTGTGCTGGCAGATACCATATTTCACTTGTCTTTTTAATCTTGGCATAGCAGAGTCATAGAATAGATAATAAATGTGCAATAAGTTAAATATAACTGTGAGGGAAACCTACAGGCTGAATTTGCCATAAGACAGGGAATTACAGCACAGTTTATATTTGACATGAGAGATAAGAAATGAGTATGTCATCTACTACTAACTATAACAAATCATTATTTATTGCAGTTTTTAATCAACTTATTATTTCTCCTTAAGGTTTTTTTCTAAGAAAGTTTTACTGTTTAATATAAGGGCACAGGATATTGGATAATTTGGACAGATACCCAGCAAAAATAGTTCTTGAAAAATATGTCTTTCAACTTGCAGGACCAAGTACAAAGCCTGGGGTTTAAATGCATCATGAATTCTGAATTATCTTTTCAAAGAAGCTGTTCATCTACTTTAGAAAAGTTCAGGCTATTCCTTCCTCACCAACACAGGCAATATATGCAAATAATGGAAAGACAATCTTCCCCCAGTGAGATGGAATAAGGAACCCTGTACTCATCTCTGAACCCAGTGCCATTAGCAAGCTGATACTGAGAAAGCGTGGCTTTACTTAACATACATATTTTACATTGAGTTCTGGGCAAACAGAAATTTTCACCATAATACTTAACTATTTGAATAAGAAATACAGCATGATTTCATGCATTCACATGAAAATCATATACATATATCAAAAGAGTGATCCTCTATTTATCATGATTGTGAAAGTTAATGATTTTCCCTGATCTCTTCCAAAAATTACAGATACCAAATCCTGAACAGCCTCCATTTTGAGAGTTTAAAGAATGGAAAATAAATTAGTAAGACTAAAGAGAGATTTTAACTTTTGAATTCTCTAATGCAAATTTATTTCTCCCCTTTATTTCTTTTTTTTTTTTAAAGATTTTATTTATTTATTTGACAGAGAGAAACACAGCGAGAGAGGGAACACAAGCAGGGGGAGTGGGAGAGGGAGAAGCAGGCCTCCAGCAGAGCAGGGAGCCCGATGCGGGACTCGATCCCAGGACCCCAGGATCATGACCTGAGCTGAAGGCAGACGCTTAACGACTGAGCCACCCAGGTGCTTTCTTCATCCATTACATTGCTTTTTTATCTTTACTTAGCCTGAATAAACTAACAAAAAAATTTTTTTAATTAAAATTAAAGCCCCAAATTTAAACATTATGAATCTGGTGAATTCAAAAACTCATGAGTTTAGATACCATGATTGTACCTATTGTAAGTACACTTGCTTTCTTGGAGAAGAAATGTGTCTATAGCTTATGGTTATTATGAAGACAGTCTTTGTCTTTGGAGTCAGATTGTCTTCAGTCACATATCAACTCTGATACTTACATACTATGCAACGCTGGGCAATTTACCTTACCTTTCCAAATTCAATCCCTCATTTGTAAAATTGCCATCATAATGATATTCATCTCAGTATGGTTTTCTGAGATTTAATTGAGATAATATAAAATCCTCAGCTTTGTTATGTTACAGAGTAAGTGCTTAAAAAATTATCTACTAAAACTATTAATAAGCAGGCAGTTCACTTTTGTAGTAAAGCCGGGATGGATGTAGTTTATAAACTGGTTACATAATCAGATCATCCTACCACTTCTGGATAACACACATGCAGCATAAGTAAAGATCATCCATAAGACTTTTTGCTGTAATCATTTGTGTCTATGGATCCTGGAAGTTTGCGATGCCACAAAGAGTAGGCATTAGTCTACACGTTTCAGTGAAGAATTCTATAAAAGCTACTCCCTTCATCCCTGCAGTGACAGTCCAAGGATACAGCTAAAATAAAATATTCCTTTTTTTAAAGATTTTATTTATTTATTTGTCAGAGAGAGAGAGCACAAGCAGGGGGAGTGGCAGGGAGAGGGGCAAGACAACTCCCATCTGAGCAAGGAGCTTGATGTGGGACTCGATCCCAGGACTCCTGGATCAGGACCTGAGCCGAAGGCAGATGGTTAACTGACTGAGCCACCCAGGCATCCCAAAAATATTCCTTTTTTTTTTTAATGTTCTTGTAGTGTCTTCTGTAGAGCTCCATTATACTTTTTACACTATAATTGTTTCGTAATGTCTCTTTCAATAAGACTGGAAAGAATAAGAGAGGGAAGGAAGAACGGGAGCGAGGAAGGAAAGAATAGCAAGAACAGATTCAGAAACACTTTATATTTTCCTGTAATTTTTTGCAGATGTTTAGAATTATCCTTCCACTGAAAAATAGAATATTTATTTTCTTAAATTTAGATAGGTGTTTGGAACTTTTTGGATTGGTACTAAGACTTTCCCTAATTTTTTTAAGGCATTATTTATATTGCAAACATTGGTAATGCCTATAATTATTTATATGCATTATTCTTAACTTTTGAAAACTATTGTATGCTCAATTCTTGCTAGTTATTGACAATTCTTGCCTAATGGAATACTAATAATATCTGTATTCTGTCCAAATGATAAGGCATTTCGTGAGATGTATTATAATAGTAAATAATAATAATTTCATATATACTAAATTAAGTGATACAAAGCCAAGTTGACAATGACCAAGAAGTTGACGGCCAATATTTAGAATAAACCTATAAATATAATAGGCTATCGGAAGAGAAAAAATAATAGTCATGCAATGGTTTAGGTGAACTTGGCTAACTTTGTTTTATGGCATGAATCCTAAGATCTCTGCATATGTTTTCTTAAAAGATGGCTTTCTTGAAAAACCTTTGCATTTTTCTGTTAAAAAAATGCCAATAGTCTGTTAAGCCTAGGTGCAATTGAATAATAAAGTATTATCTCCGTCCCAAGGAGACAATAATACTAAAATATGTTTTCTCTTTTTTTTAAGGTTTATTTATTTATTTTAGAGAAAGAGAGAAACAGAGAGCACGAGCAGGAGGGGCAGAGGTAGAGGGAGAGAGATTCTCGTGTTAGACTCCACACTGAGCAGGGAGCCTGATTGCAGGCCTCCATCTCATGACCTTGAAATTACTACCTGAGCCAAAACCCCGACTCGGGTGCTTAACCAAATGTGCCACCCAGGCACTGTTTTTCTTTAATAAAATGTCAATTTCTCTTATAGAGAAGATTAACGATACAAAAAAAATTAGAGCAAAACAGAACAAAATAATAGAAGATATTTTTAAAAACCTTTAATTTACCTTATTGTTTTAAGATTTTTTTGAAAGATTTTATTTATTTGAGAGAGAGAGAAAGTGAGAGACAGAGCATGAGTGGAGGGGGCAGGGTAAAGGGAGAGGGAGAAGCGGATTCCCCGCTGAGCTGGGAGTCCTTTTCAGGATTCTATTCCAGGACCCTGGGATCATGACCTGAGCCAACGCAGATACTTAACCAACTGAGCCACCCAGTCCCCCAAATTTACCTTATTTTAACAATGGAGTAAATGAGACTGAACATCATTTCTGTGCTGTTCTTCCACCAGAATATCATAACCTAATTTTAATTATGACAAAACATCAGACAAACCTAAATTGAGGAACATTGTACAAAATCAATAATGAGTACTCTTTCAAAATG
The DNA here is from genome assembly GCF_003265705.2 of Callorhinus ursinus. Lineage (NCBI taxonomy): Eukaryota > Metazoa > Chordata > Mammalia > Carnivora > Otariidae > Callorhinus > Callorhinus ursinus. Next base: position 47,508,449 of record NW_027397063.1, read on the forward strand.
TCAAGTTCATGAAAAGAAAGGGGTGAGAAAGCAAAGTCATACATTGAAGAAGAGCAAAGAGAAATAACAGATACAACATAGGACCTAAGATATGGTCCTTGACCAAGAAGACATGGAAAAACATAATGGTGGGAAAAAGGCATGGTAGAAAGAAACTGGTGGAATTTGAATAAAATCTGCAATGTAGTTAATAGTGTAGTACCAATGTTAATATCCTGGTTTTATATTTGTATAATGGTTACATATGGTTACATGTGTAACATATGTAATGGTTACCATGTGCTAACATTAAGGAAAGCTGAGTGAGTTTATACAGGAATTTTCTGTACTATTTTGCAACTTTTCTCTAAGTCTAAATTTAATTTAAAATACAAAGTTTAAGAAAATCTGTTAACTTTTCCCAGCTCCATAATTTGAATAGTAGAAAGTTTTGATTGGAACCAAAGTCCCTAGTTTTCCTTTCCCCACAGCACACTACATCCACATCAAAGTGGATATTCTCCAGTTTAGTTAACAAAGCAAGTAAGCTTTTATATTTTATTTTATATTATCCTGAAATATTTGCAACTTGCTTCAATAAATGTTCTAATCTTAGTATCTTAATACTATACTATAAGCAGAAAAGAATCCCTAAACAAGTAATGAGTTAAATTAAATTGAATTGTTCTTTAGAAATACTACCAGTCAAATCATCTAATCAGCAAGAGAATTCATATATAAATTTGGAGTAGATATTTCCAGTATGAATGAGTTATTGACCATGTTCTATCAAGGCAACAAGGCATATCTGGTGTTAAAAATACCATTAAAAAAAATCTCTAATGTGCAACAACCAGAGGAGAGAAATTGTGGGAAAGTGTCAAATTTGACTAAACCTATATATAAACCCATGGATTAAGATGAAAGTAGACATGACACGAGGTTTTCTCAAAGAAAAGTCTAAGTGAGACATAGCCTGAGGCTTAGAAACTTCTACATTGAGTATCTAATGACATCTAAAAAATAAAAAACCTTCCTGAGTAAGAGGGAGGTAAATTAACAACAACAAATCCTATTAAGGCATGAATTTGGGCTCAAGTCAGTTCACAAATAATCTAGGCAGTAAATATTTTTGAAACTTGTTACGAGCCGGGCATTCTGTTTTGCCTCAACACTGATACCAATTTGCCTCTACAACTTTGGGCAATTAATTATCTTAGTCCCCAAATGCCTAAAAGTGGAATAATCACCTTTAAATTTTGTTATTATTATTATTAATATTTTACATTATGAGAGTTTTTAATAAATGGTTAGTGTGTGGAAACGTTTTAAGTTCTTGGAAGCAAGGCATAAGTATTTTCTTAGTCACCATTCTGCATAGAAAGAAGCTTTTTGGTTAGCTGGGAAAAGCAAAATATATATATATATATATATTATATATGATACAAGCACTGTGGTTGAGCTTTGAGAAATAGAGCCAGCCAGGTAAAAAAGAAATCTGGAAATACTCTTCAGGATACCAAATTGGAAGAATAGAATTCCCTCACATATTTCCTCTTATCAAATAATAAAATGATACAATAAATGGAAAGTGAGGGTATGAATTCTTTGCTCAGAATTCCTGTCTTTGGTCTCAGAGATCCTTTGTAAGTAAAATGGCCAAGCTGAAAATACTCGTAAGCACTCTGAATACCTTTAAACTGTGATAGTCCTTGTGAACTCATAGGCAACATCTGTGTGTGCTTTTGTCCCCAATAACATTATTAAAACAGTAAGTGGAAAAATTACAAGACCACAAGAATGGTCCTAGAGGACATAGAAAACATGGCCTTTAATAGAAGAGGATTTTTTACAAACAGGCTGATTACACTCAGGATCTCTTGGATTGTCATGTTTGTCTCTCTAGGGAGGAGTCTCATCTTCTCAGAGTGAGGCAGAAACAAAATGGACATCTCTTGTCAAATCATATTTTAAACCATGTTAACTTTCCAGAACAGTGCTTGAGCCAGAGCATAAGTTTACCGAAGGCTTCTGAAATGGAATGAATAGATCCCCAAATCCAAGGACTATGCATCTTTATATATTTCAGTTGAACAATTATTAGTTTTGGCAGAGAATTTCACCCCCTGTAATTTCATGAAAACATAATACCCTGGGTTCTCTTAGTATTAAAATGTTAGACAACTTAACTAGTAGTCTTTTTTTCTCTAATTATTTCAGTAAGTTACCTCTTCCTATGATGTCACAGGAGATTTGTCATTAAACAAGGATCTCTAAACAAAATCCTTTTGTGAGGGAAGAAATTCAACAAACAAACAACGCAGCCATTCAGTGAGAACTGGATGCAGCTCAGGTTGTTTGATGTTTGTGGGCCTTCTCTGTCTCTTGTGCCAACCCAAATTTATGTATCAAAATTGAAATCCATGTGGGAGATCTACAGGGAAATCACTCAAATAAATCACAAGGTGAATTTTTAGAAGCATGCATTTTCTGGATGCAAACTTACTTTATAACCACTTTTCTTGTATTGGAAAGGAACTCTCTCCTTTAAGAGCAGATCCACCCGTTGTTTCTTTTTGTCTTCTTTCTTAACATGTTTTGAGTAATATTTAGCAATTTCTTTACCTAAATTAGCAAAAAATATTAGTAATAACCCCATCTTTGAACTTCTTAGTTTTCACATCAATAGCTAGTAACCCAAATATCAAACCACTGTATAGTCCTGGACCAGCAGCACTGATACAATCTTTGAGTTTGTAAGAAATTCAGTCTCAGGCCCCACTCCAGCTCTACTGATTCTGCATTTTAATAAGATCCTGAAGTAATCTCTTGTACATTAAAGTTTAGAAGCATTACCTTATTTTATTAGATTGGCAGATGTCTGCTTTTCACTTCACAGTTGGTAATTATAATCATCTTCCAATTCTGACAAATTGGAAGCTGAGTTATTATGTATATTATGTATGTATATGTACAACTGTGTTCCCAAGGTTTATAATTTAGAAACATACCAGGGATACCTATGTAAAAATTAAGGCTCCCATTGGATGTGTACAAATCATACTTTAATTATTTTTAAAGATTGTATTTATTTATTTGAGAGAGAGAGAGAGCATATATAAGTCAGGGGAGAGGCAAAGGGAAAGAATCCCAAGCAGACTGTGCTGAGCCAGGAGCCTGTCGCAGGGCTTGATCTTATGACTCTGAGATCATGACCTGAGCTGAAATCAAGAGTGGGACACTTAACAGACTAAGCCACCCAGGCACACCAATCATACTTTAAATTTTTTACATATTTAAGTATGTAAAAATTATCAGGGATTTCCTGTTGTCAGACATAAGTCCTTTTTTAAATTAAAATTTTTATTTTAATCCCAGTGTAGTTAACATTCAGTGTTATATTAGTTTCAGATGTACAATACAGTGGTTCAACAATTCTATACTTCATTACTCAGTGCTGATCATGATAAGTGTACTCTTAATCCCCTTCACCTATTTCACCCATCCCCTCTGATATGCTTTAGATTAAACAAGTACTCTCAGTTAAAGTTAAGAAACAAGACTTTTTTTTTTTTAAGAAATAAGCCTTTTCATTGAAGGATTATATAGTGCATTCTCTAGAGATTATAACATAGGTAAAACCAACATCCTTTACTTTATGCCAGACACTATAATTAGCTAAAAATTGAGCAAAAGAAAAAGCAAATCTCTGCATTCCTTCAGGGCAGGACATGTCTCATGATATCAGCTAAATACTAGGGATATGACAAATAATATATAGTGGATTCTAAATAAATATTTCTTGAATAAATGATTATGCTCAAGTGTAACTTTTACTTGCTTAGATCACGAGGTGAGGAAATGCCTTTCCCTCTAAGTCCCCTTCTGGTGGAATCATCTTAAACTCCTGGGCCTGGGTTCTTCCTCCATGGGATCCTTGACTGCCAATATCTTTCACCTCTTCCATCATGTATAACACTCTAAATTAATGAGGTGGTATTTCACTATGCAATTGTGACTGACTTTGCTACTACCATTCGAAAGTAAACAAGACATCGCTACTGGGGTTTGACATGGTATCATCTCTGTTTACACTGACCCAGGTATTGTTCCCACTGAGGAGACAGAGGACTTTCTCCTTAATAGATTTATTCACTTTTTTTTTTTATCTCCCAAACGAACAGCAACATTTCAGCCTTATAGCCTTCTCTTGAATAATTTGATAACTTGAGACATCTAGCAAAAACGTCCAGTCAATAAATATGTATATAATACTCATAATACTAAAAGTTGTTTTTAGATCACTCTTGGGGAATATTGGACATGAACGAGAACAAACATGATACTGACAGATGGTGATAACAATTAGGAGGAAATATATAAACAGAGATGTGATGGAAATAAACTGGATGTGGGAGGCTATTTTAGGTCAGGATGGTGACTGAAGATCCCTTTAGGAGGTAGTGCTGTTTGAGGTGTGTAGATGTAGAAACCAGAAAATTGCATGTAGGGGAAGAGTGAGGGAAAGAAAGGAATCAGGAATGGTATATTCTTTTTTAGCTTGAGCAGCTATATGGTCTGTTTTGTGATTTACTGAGACAGTGGGTTCACAATAAAAATGAATGAGTGAATGAATAAATGAATGAATTTGTTAATGAAAAAGTTAGTGAACCTATGAAAGTTTTCCTGTATCTGGGTATGAGGATATTTTAGTGAATACTCTCACATCACAGTGTCTCATTCAATGCTATATTCCTCGTAAATTCTACCAGGATGGAGTCAAAGCACCTTGATTCTTTCCTTCTTCAGTATGAGTTCCTCCCACCGACACCCCAATCTGGGGCATTCTCTGAGAGATTGGTAGTGACCTTATCCTCTCTCTTTATTAATTCCCATAACCTTACATTCATTCTAATGGGCACAACTAGTTCTGACAATCCTGAAGGTAGGTATGTGGAGACATTTTTTAGGATACTTATTTCACAGGATAGTACTTGAAAAGTTGGTTTAAAATGTGTGAGAAATGTCTCACAAATTTAATAACACAGTAAAACATTTTTGGTTCTATGAGCACATATGGAGCCATGATGCTGTCCATCCCCTCCTGCTGAGTTCTCCATATGGACTGACATGTATTGATTTCAGATGTAAGGAGTAGTTGTGTGCTCATGTCCTGGGATTCATGAATAGAATACAAAAGCTTAGTCCTTACTTGCAGAGAACAGTAGGATGTGTCATGGAAAAGTGGTATGATATTATGTGAATTATGATTTTTCAAGACACCAAATGAAAGAACCAAATTCAGGGTCACAGTGCTTTTCTCTAAGTACAGTTGTATTTGAATGCCTTTGATTCTTGTGATCTCTTAGCATCATTGTCCCATCAATTTTTGCATATTTGATATTAAGGATTGTTTTCTCAATTATGCTGATGATTCTTAAAGTTGAGCCCATATAGATAATCATATGCTATATCATTAATTAATGAGAATTTTTTGCATAAGATGATTTAATTGCTCTTTGATTAGGAAACATAAAAATCAGCTGTGGAGTTGTCAGAGCTTGGAATCAATGACTTAATTTAAAAAACCAAAATATACTACCCAATACTTAAAGTATGTAGCACACATGTGGCATTACTCTTAAAATTTGGTTGATTGCTTTATCCTTGAGCTTTCCTGAGGGTTTCATCTGCCTTGAAAATAACAGAATAATAAGGTCCTGACTGGTTTTACCTCTGAGGGAAGAGAAACTATATATGTCCTTCTCACACAAAATGGGCTTAGATTCATTGTTGAGTTGTTTTTGGTCTATGGATCTTAAAGGAAAATATATTTATGTTCCTGCACCCTGTTTCTAGATATATTAGAAATTTATCATGGCTAAGAACTGTATTTCCCCACTTTATGATTTAAAACTGCAATTGTCAGAGATTATTACTTAAATAAATTATCATTAGTAAATTTTATTCTAAATGATAGATACGAGATGTGTCTTATTAGAAGCACATTTACTTAAGGGACTGAGGTGTCTTCTAGAAGAAAATACACCATTTTTTTTAAAGTTTAAGTAATACAAAAAACATTGAAGTTCAAATAAAGATTTAAAGAAATTTTACACCACAATGAGTGGAGTCATAAGAGAAGGGAGAGCCAAGTGAACAAATATGACCCCTACAAATTCTTAGTTTCTAGTATAGTGATGGTCACTTAGGTTTGTTGCCAGACCCTGACCTCTTTGGGCTTATGTTTTAGCCTTATGTGCTAAAAGAAGTTTCACTAAAAAAACTCTATGACAATATTAGGGCATGAACAGCACTCTTTGTATATCCATATGGAAAAGTAAAATAATAAAATGGAGAAAAGCATTTCTTTATCACAAGACAGAATAAGCCTGGTCAGTATCACGTGGAGGGTTTCAAAGAGCACATCACTTTCTGACACCTAGAGCCTCCAACCATCAACTGCTTAGTTAGTAGTAGCCATATCTAAAAGAAGAAGTCCTAGTGGCACTCCAGTAAGGCAGAGGGACCCTGTTGGGAACAGAAATACCCAAACAAGTGGTTTATGACTAAATTCTTCCTAGTGATAGTGGTAGAACAATGGCAAAGTGAGGTAAACAAATTTTGATAAGTGACCTGGGTTTGAATTCTGTTCTATCCACTTAATAAATGGGTAACTTGGATAAATTATAATTTTGAGTAAGTTTTTTAATCCTTGTATATACACAAACACATATAATGTATATATAGTTGTATACTGCATACTTTATATGTTTGCCATGTAAATTAAATTGCACAGTAGACAGGAAGCATCTAGCATGGCACCTTCCTGGTTGAATGAGTTCAAAATATTAGTTCTCTTTCTCTCCTTTCCTTCTTCTCTGTATTGACTAAGAACCAAAGAGAAGAGCCATAAGGCGAATGGTAGGTAGAAAAGGGAATCTAAATGAAAAAAATGAACAAGAGAACATGAGCTACATGAAAAAATGAGAAAAGAGATGATTGAGAGACAGGGATGAGTTATTGAACACATATATTGCCTCATCTAATGATATTGGATACAGAGTTGAGAAGAGAATAGGTGATTGATGGTGGAAAAATATAAAACAGGAAAAATTTGCTAAATATACAATGATTATAAAAAGAACTGTTATGAGAAATCACGTCGTATTGAAAACCAAGAGCCTCTTAGTTTGGTAAGAACATGCAACACTACATAGGATACTGTCAAGAGAGTTGTATTAAGTCATTTGAAAAATAACATTTTTCTTCTCTCTTTTGATTAAATCCTCCTAGAAGCTTGGAATTAACAGGCATAGCATATCTCCCAAAGTTAGACACTGCACCAGAGAGTCTGAAAGAAGAACAAAAAACAAATAAAAAAAGAGTCTCAAAAAAACAAAAAAGAGAGAAAGAAAATAGACATGTATCACACCAGATAACTTACTGGTGATTGAAGCCAGTCCAGTATTTTTAAAAACAGGTATATAAAAAGGGATTGAAATTATAGGTTATGTGTTACAAACAGGATTTACACTGAAGGGTTCTAATCCATGTTCTAGAACCCATTTGGGAAAAACAACACACACCCAATAAATAATTTCTGGTGGTTCCTAGGGTGATATATTGATGTGGTACATCTAAATAATGATGAATTTATCGAGATAGTAGATTAGCATCTAAATGGAATTATTAAAATTCTTCAAATTATAGTTAGGTTCATGGAGACCATTTATTGCTCTTTGATCATGGCTTAGGCAAAAGAGTCTTGGAGTAGATATTTAAGATACAATTTTTGAAAGGTCACTGATGATTCATAGGTGTTTTATGTAAATGTAAAAGTGTTTTTCTCCTTTTGATTCAACTCACTGTAGTGTAAGATTTCTTTAAATCTTTATTTGAACTTCAGTGTTTTTTTTATATTACTTATTTGAACTTTAAAAAAATATCAGTAGACTAAAGTTAAAGATAAGTAATGGGCCATTATAAGTCAAGTCGTACCTTCTTTGTTATTAATAACTATAGATTGAATGCTTAGTTCTATGTCATACTCAGTCATCCACATCTGTATGCAGTGATTAAGCTAAAAAACTGGCTAAAAATGATTAGTGATAGAATTAGAGTGTTTCCCATGCTCCTATTATTAGGCCAATCATTTAAGAATATGCAAATGTATGGAAGTAATGGAGGGGAATTTAACAGATACATTTCACTTCTTTATAGCTGTCAGTAGTGAGGACGCATATTATTTCACTCCTTAGACAAAATTGTTAGCAGAACATGAACATAATAGCGGTTTGCAGTAAAGGCATTGTGCCGGAGACAATATCCTTCCCCCCAAAAAGCTTAAAGAAAATTTTAAAAAAAGTGTATAGGAGATCATCTTTTAGTTTTGCCCTTAGCAAACCAGCAAATGGGTTTTGTTAACCCAGAAAAGATACTTATTTTTCTTAAATTAAGGACAAAGAGTCCACCATTATTTCAAACTCTCCAGTAACATGGAAGATTTACATAAACAAGGGAAGATTCATTTGAGTTATTTCGTAAGAAATAGTGGCTACATTTGCTTCTGAAATGTATTTTGAATATAAATAAATTCGGTAAATTCTGCTTGTATCCTCACTTCCTGAACAAGGCTAAAACTGGGTAATTTTCAGTGGTGGCTACAGTTACCTCTTGGGTCAGAGGAATGAAATTCTACACCGTTGATATGGGAATAAATAAAACAGCACAGCGTCTATCTCAGGTTATAAGGTTTTTTTGGTACTTCTGCCAACTTGACTAACACTGAAAAGAAGAGGGCTTTTTTGAAGGGACACCTCCTGTTGAGCAACAGTGCCTCCCCTAATGTTATTTTTCTGTCTTCTTTGTTCTGTTCACCTTAAGCAGCTATTGCCAGGAACCCCAGTGTTCACCCCCTGTGGGAAGTTGCTACTGCTGAAAAGAATGCAGAGTCAGAGATTTAAGACGGTTTCCTGGCGCCTCTGGCTGAATTCCAGTTTGGCTCTAGCTTCTCTGGTGCTGCAGTTCTCAATGAGGGTATTTACTACCAAAAGACCTAATGCATTCAAGTCATTGAGAACGATGTGAAAGGCATTTAAGACTGAAGTGGATGAGGAAAAAAACACAACAGATACAGCAATAAAAGCAGTGCCAAACGGTGGCGGACACAAAAGCCTTATGCGTGAGGTCCTATAGTCCTCGTGCTTTCAGGGATGTCATTGCTTTTGACTGTTGCTGGGAAAAATCAAGCCACTGAAATGCCCACCAGCACATTTCTCCTACCAGCATTCCTACCTGCACATTCTGGCTTCCTTTGTGTTATCAACTCTTTCTTTAAGGGTAAATTCTTCACTTAGGTACTAGATCCTGCCCCTCTCTCTTACTCAGGGATGTTGCTCAAGCAATTTTCCTCTGTCTCTTCTATAGCAGCAGTTTTTTTTTCTTGCCTGGGTCAAGCCCATCAAACATTCGAATATGCTAGTATTTGTATCTTAAAAATATTCTTTTGATTTCAAACCCATTGTAGCTATCACGTCTTTGGTGCAAAAAGGTGGTTTTATGAAAGCATGGGGACAGGACCCGTGGGCAGAAAGAGCTGCGCTGGGGTCATGAGGAGTGACCAGTTATATACTTTCAAGTTGGGAGGGGGTTAAGGACAGTGTAATCTAAGGAATTTTGGAAGCAAGGTTTCCAGGACCTTGAGGGGGCTAGCTATTGTTAGGAAAAGGTCATTTATCCCTGTCTAATAAAACCTTAGTCATGAGACCCTTCAGATGTATATCGGTGGGTCATATGCTTGGGGAACAACTGCCAACATATATGTTAGGGGGTAGAGATAAAGGAATTTCTAAAGGAATTTTTTACATCTTAAAAGTAGACATACTTTATGGGGATCAGGCTAAGATTGCCTTTTGCCCTTAGCAGGGTATTAACATGGAGGCAGCTGAGTTCCTAGAAGAATGTCACTTTACAAAGGTGGGGAGTACTCAAGTACTATCTGAAGTACTTAGAGTAGTATGTGGCACAGCGTGTAATAGGTTTTAAAAAAGTGTACTTGTTGAATAAATGAATATATTTTCACTGGACTGAGTGAAAGATATACAACTTTTTTTTTTTTTAGAAGGAAACTTACCAGATTTCTTCTAGGTAGAAGAAAGGTGGACTTTTAAGTCCACCACATAACTCAGGCCCTTCAAAACTCCATCAAGATGCAGTTGATTTTTAAAGATAATTGCACATGATTTTTAATATTGATTCCAAGTCAGTATAACAGTACAAATTAGAGAAGGCTATTTAGAAGTGACCAGAGTATTATGACATGCATCACACTTCTAACACTTACATAGTTATAGCATTATTATTTGAATCTTATTTATAGAAAATGATGTTATTCTCTAGCTCCATTCGTTCCCAGTGGTGAAGACAGTGGAATTTTTTTTTAAGATTTTATTTGAGAGAGAGAGAACGAACAGTGGAGAGGGGCAAAGGGAGAGGGAGAAGCAGACTTCCCGCTGAGCAGGGAGCCTGATTTATGAGGCTCGATCCCAGGACCCCGAGATCATGACCTGAGCCAAAGGCAGACGCTTAACTGACTGAGCTCCCCAGGCGCCCCAACAGTGGAAACTTTTGCATTCTTGTCCCCAAACAGAAATTCACAATTGCACTCTAAGGAATGTATTTAATCATGACCATATTCATGATCATATTGAAATACAATATCACTTGATTTTAAAAATGAAGCTACTTAGAATCTATATTAAATAGCTCTCTTTGACATCGAGTTTTACTAATTAGGACCCAGCCCTGAACTAACATCAGAGAGCATTATCCTGAAATATCTCTGATATTCATACTTAAAAATGCTAATCCTGTCTTCAATTCCAAAGGCACAATAGAGATCTTGTAACACTCTGTTACTTGAAATCTGATGAACATGTATAATCTGCTTCTATCCTTTGTCATGAATCCTTTCCACTGTGTTGGAATCTCTGCTTCTGACACAAAAATTGTCAACCCATATGAACAGGCTTAGTTTAGCATATATATAGAAATCTCTGATTCCTGATATATATGTACTGTCTGCTAACCTAATTCTTGCAATAGAACACTTCTTGCTCTGTAATTTTATTATTTGCTTCTGTATTCCCTGCTTTGTCATTTTTAAAACATACAAAAGATCTTGAACATCCCTGTATCTAAGTCAGTAGGGCATATTTAAGTTATGCTTATAATCAGGAATTTCTGTTCCTCTGTAAATGAGAAAGAAATTCTGAATGTTTCTAACCTTTCAAAGTCAAATGTGTGTATGTTGTTTCTGAAGATCACTATCATTCCCCAAGTCTGTGCTCTTCTCATTCAAAGAGATTACGTTCCAGTTGCACAGATGCATCCAAATGCTTTTCACTTGACAGTGAATTGCTCATTCATCTGAGTGCTTTATTATGTCAATGTCCTATAATTATTCTTTAATTAAATAATGACACAGGTAATCTACTAGTGAAGATATTAAGGAGACTTAACATACAAATGAATTATGGGATGATGATACCTGAAGCACCATCTGGAATAAAGAGTGCGTAAGGAAATAAGATGTTACAAAAGAGTAAAGTTTTTTTGTTTTTGGGTTTTTTAAATTCTGTTCTTTTCTAAGATAAATGAATATAAGCTAAGACCTTGGAAAGTTGATTGAATGTCTTTCAGTCCAAGTTTGCCAATTCAACCTGAGAAACCTCTTCAGAATATCAAAACAACAGTACTTTTAGATTCTGTTGTTTTTGATGACTAGGTAGGCTAGTAATGTTTGAATTTTTTACTGTGTTTGCATGGTGTGATTCACTAAAGTTAAGAGGGCTCTCTTTCACTGGATATCTAACTTCTCTTTACTTTGGTGTTCTGTTTGTTGGGTTTTCAATATTAATTGATAATTAAAAATAAACACTTATGGTGCTAATTGTCCAAGGTACTTACCTATCAGCTTTTTTACGTTCCAGAAATGTGGTAGCCAGGGAGAAAGACAACAGTTCTCCTTTGAAATATGTTGAATACTATGTCTACTATTGACATTTTGTTAAAAGGAAAGAAACTCGGAGTATAGTCTTTGTTTCTCTAGCAATACTAAAGCCTTCTGGCAGAGGTTCTTCTCTTGTTGGCTCTAAGGCGGTATAATGGCTTCTCTGAAACTCACCGGCCTGTGAGACTGTTTCTCCATGAAGCTTATATGACTTTGCCATTGCTGGCCTTGGGTCTAAGAACCCTGCTGTGAAGTCTCTTTATCTGGTCTACTCTGGGTGCCTCCATGAGCATCTTTGGAACCAAGCAAGTGCAGGATGTCTTAGACTCTAAGATGTCTAAGACCCACTGTGGCTCTTTACTCTGTTGTACTTTTTATCATTAAAAAAAAAAAAAAATGAGAACTTACCCCTGCCCATTGAGTTATAGACTCAGTTATAGACTCAGTTGAAAAAACTGAAGGTTTTCAGAAAAGTTGTCTTTCTATGAAAGTGTCAAAGCCAAGAGCTTTTCCTCTAGGCCTATCTGATTAAACCCCAGCACTGGGACAGAAGGGGCTTCCACGATGAGAAGCCTGATATGCATGTTTTTTGAATGTGAAGAAAAGACACACTACTGTGTGTTCACAGGAAGGGTGGTAACAGTAGTATGAATGAAAATGTATTGATTGCATAATAAGCACCATGCCCCTACTATTTGCTTTAAATATATTGTTTCTACATTAATGATATTTCTGTGAGGTAATTATTATTATCTCTCTGTGACAGCCAATAAAGTTCAAGCTCACTGGGTTTAATCACTTGACCAAGGTCACACAGTAACTTTCAAAGGATGGCACTGAATCCACATTTCTCTGACACTTTCCACAAAATCAGATTGCCGCTAATTGTCACTAATTCCACTATTAAAGCTTCACTCTGACCCTGAAAAGCATACCCTGGTTACTTAATCTCTCTGAGTCTCTGGTTTGTTTCCTGTAAAAGGGAAACAATAATCTTATTCACCTCAGTCAATGCAAGTGAAGATGAAATGAAGTCATATATATAAATAGCCTTGTAAATTATAAATCACTATTAATAAACATCTTAGTAGTAGTGCACTATTTTGAAAAACAATTACGATTATTTCTCAAATGATTGTGGTACTGGAAGTAGTGGAGGTTATGAATAAACCCAAATCATTCTCACTTCAGATTGGGTCAAAACTGGGTACCAAAGTTATTTAACATTGATTTATTTAGTTAAAATTAATTAAAATTAAAACATAAGATTTATTTAGTTAAAATTAATTCCTGCATTTAAAAATACATTTGCAGAAAACATTTTTATATAAATCACCTGAAAATGTAAAATTTAAAAGAAATACAGTAGTTATGGAGCACTCAAGGTAACCTAAATTCCCTTATGAACAATGGACAAAAATTACCCTCACTTTGCTAAAATAGACCATTTTTCCACACAAAGGAATTTTTCCACAATAGAATTCTGATTTTTATGCATTACAATGGAGTCTGTATTAACCATGTTTAATCCAAGTCTTTCTCTCATCCCTTTTTCACCCAAATGTCCAACATCCATGACAGATGCAATTTAGAACCACAAGTTCTGCGCCACTTGCCTCTCAGTCAGCACCCTAGTCCTATCAAGGGAAGGAGGTAAGTGTTGTTTTGGAACATTGCCCTGATGAAACTACATAATAACTGATAAAAAAGAGTACATTGTCCTCAGTTCAACATGTGAACATGTTTTTTCTTCCCTCTACCCCATAACTCAATCTGTACATCATAGGTGAATCCATATTTCAAGCACCTTTTTGGGATATTTGCCTATAGTTTAATAGCTTGCTTTCTCTCTCTCTCTTTCTCTCTCTCTCTCTCCCTCTCTCTCTCTCTCTTTCTCTTTCTCTCTTCCTCTCCCTCCATTCCTCTTGATGATAGATAGAGACATAAGGAAGATATTAGATACACACACGCACACATACGCACACACACACATGCACACACATGCACACACACACACACACATCGTCCCCCAACCCTGACTATAATAATATGTGCTTTGACTTCCAATCCTAACTTTTCTGTTGCTTGAGCCCAATTAGTTTCAGAATAATTTTCTTTTAAACCTCATTTGGTACAGAACGTTCAAACACTGACAGTGGGACAACAGTGGGTAAAGGGAGCATGAAGAATCGATACTTGTGGTCAGAGAAAGAGATGAGGCTTTATGGGGCATAAGAAAGAGAGATTATGAGGCAAAACCTCTACCTAGATTCCTACCCCTCACCACATTGACACTACCCCTCTGAAAGAGGGTCAGAATATAGTAAAGATGAGCTAATAAGACTATATAGCTACACAGCTAAAAACTGAAACTGTACCTTTAGGAGCCCACTGGATTGCCCTATCTAGTATGCTGATATTTCTGGTTACAATGCTTCTGCTCCTACAGGTGACTGTAGTCTCTTATGCTTGGTATCTAAGGCAGATTTGTTGTTGACCAATTCTACGTATTTCACAAAGAACAAGTTATGTATTGTTAGAAACAATATTCTGATCCTTTAGTGTTTGTAACAGCTTATTGTTAGAAACTTCACTGAAATGTTTGTAAAGTACAACAAAGTGAGAACTTGCCTGGAACTGAAATTTGTGAGTCAAGGACTGGGTCACATATTCTAATGAGACACACTTTAACAGCCTCTATTAAAGAAAAAGGAATAGAAATTCAAAAGATGCACAGGTTGCATCAAGTCTTATGAGGGGGATGGCATTTCTGCTTATGTATTACAGGAAAATCCTATGTATAAAAAACATAGTAAAGTCAACAACCTGTATGTCATCTTACATAAGTCATTATCAATCATCATGCAGAAAAACCCTTCATTTTCAAAATATCTCAATCCAAAGTTATCCTTATTATTACTTTTTCAATGAAAGCACAATGCATGTATTTTTCAGTGTAGAAAGAGAAGTAGATGAATTTCATAGTGTAAAGTAATGTCTCATTTGCTATTTTAGCTTCTTTGGAACCACATCAAAAATCCAAATGAAGCTTGATTATTGTACTTAAAATATTGTTTTTAAACAAATAGGAATATTGAGAATATTAGCAAAATATTTGGCATAGTACAACCCATTTTCTTAAATGTTCCTTGATTATATTGTATTAAATGGTGAGTAAATAATTCATGATGCCAGATTTTAATGTTTTAAAATTTTGATGTTTAAATTTTTAAAAATGGATTTTTAACCCAAATAACTTAGTCTTAATAATCAAATTCTGAAAATCAAGTCATTAAGTCTGTCTACACTCTAATGAGGACCTTAAAACATCCACTGAACAGTAAGTGAATCACAGAAACTATCCCTCATACTGTGTGTGCTAGCACTTAGTTCAAATCCTAACTTTCTTAAAGATTTTTTTTTCATGAAACTAAAGTAGAAATAAACAGACAAAGACTCATACTTGGAGTTCCAGTAATTAAGTCAAGTTATAAAGTTATGACTCATGCCGTTTAAGGTAGCCCTATGCTAGAGCCAGATGGGCATGAATTGGCATATATCTACATATACAGTTTGTATTTTGAATCCCTGAATGGTATGTGATGGAGAAATGTGGAAAATTATCAAGCAAAAGAGTGATATAAATATGTTAGGAAAATCACTCTGGCAGTGAAAGTTTTCTACAGGAGTCAGGGGAAACTTTTACAAGACTGTTGAAATAATGCAGTTAGGCATTGTGGTGGGGGAACGATGGGAGAACTGATGAAGAGGACTCTCGGTGTAAAAAAAGACTCTCGGTCTATAGAACTTTCTGACAAATTAATCTGATGCAAACTTAGAGAGGGAAAGAAGCCTATGGTGAGGTCAGCTAAGTAGTGGTGAAATCCTCCTCCAAGATAGCACTAAAGGAAGAGGGACAAGTTTTCCGAGAAAATGACAAACCATATGATTGAAGGGGCTGTGGGATATCTTGTAGAGATGCCTGTTGAGGAGACAGAAGTTTAGATATGGCTGTAGAATTGAGGTCTGAGTTGGTCATCATTTGCTTATAGAGAAAAGTTAAAGTGATACCTATAATACATTAATAAGTGAGTTAATACATATAAAGCTTGGAATAATGACTGGAACATGGAAAGAACTCCATAAATGTTACCTACTATTATGATCTCTCAGTAAAAGTTTGTCAAGTAAGAAGAAAAGTGGGGCAGAAAAAGGCTTGTCCTCTGAATGTCATGTTATAAAATCAACACATAATAAATGAAGACGGAGATCTGAAAAGTCACTGCAATGAAAAATGGCTCCCATAGACTTGACTAGAGCTACTAACGCAGCTATCATTATTACCTGGAACAGTTGCCATTGCTAAGTATTTATTTTTTCCAATTTTATTATTTACTTTCTGCATCATGGCAGAAAAAAATAAACATCTGAAGCAAAGAAACTCCCAAATGTTGGAATAACGTGTTTCCACAGTATTTCCTTTTGGCTGCCTAATAGGTAATATGTATTGATTACATGGGCTACATCATTTGCATATTTTTATTCCTCACAGAACCTAGCACAGTGTTTTGGACATAGTATACTTTAAATAAATAAATTGGATGAAATGATGACTAAATGAATACTTACTGTGCCCATCGTTAAGTTGTAAAATGATGTTTCTTCCTTACCATTGCCTGAATATAAACCTGCTTGGTTAAATAACAGTGAAGAATTAATGTAGAGAGAATACAAGTAAAGGAGAGGGAAGACATTTAGATATTTAGGTTGAGGGGGTCAAGTTTTGGGGATCCAGATAAACTCGGATCTGAGGTCTGAAGGCAAAGAGTAGTATTTTTTTTCTTTTGTTGTGAGGTTTTATTGTTATTCCAGTGATCATACAGTATGATATTCATTTCAATGGTACAATACAGTGATTCAACACTTCCATACAATACCCAGTGCTCATCACATAAGTGCACTCCTTAAATCCCATCAACCTTTCACCCATCCCCCACCCACCTCCCCTCTGGTAACCATCCCTTTGTTCTCTATACTTAAGAGTCTGTTTTATGTTTTGCCTTTCTCTTGCTCTCTTTTTTATCCAATTTCTCACTAGTTTAGTTTCTTAATATCCACATATGAGTGAAATCATATGACGCTTGTGTTCCTCTAACTGGCTTATTTCACCTCGTGTCATATTCTCTAGCCCCATTCAGGTCATTGCAATGTCAAGATTTTATACTTTTTTTTTATGGTTAATATTCCAGTGTGTGTGTGTGTGTGTGTGTGTGTGTACTTAGTAGGAAAGCTATGTGTGTGTGTGTATACACTATATACATATCACTTCTACCATTTTTCTTTTTTCCCTCAGAAGCCCAGAGAGCCAGCTCTAAGAGGTACCAGGGCTATGAGTAAGCCTAGAGCCTATTTTCAGGCTCTTAAATTTAATACTATAGCCAAACTCTTCTAGATTAAAGGTTCGTCTGTTTCTGTTTTAGAATATATGCTATTGATAGCCACCTGAGAAGAAAATTCCCATTATTTAAATGTCTACATGATCATAAAGAGATTGCAGCTTTCCTACTAAGTACCTGCATGGCACCATGGAAACCAGGATTGATTGATTGATTGATTGATTTAGCAAAACGGTAAATAATACTTTATATATGAAGTACTTTGAGAAAAAAAAAACATGACACACACACAGGTCACAATTTTTCCCATTTACAATAATAACTGTATGGGGCTCAGTCATATGCCCTTCTTTACTAAAGATATCAGTGATAAGTTGTCATTACTTCTTGGTTGCTAGAATGTTACTACTTGTAACATGAGAGGTGGTTATGAGGAAACAGTTTTCTGCATAGTGAATTAACTTTTAGTTTCACACTTACTTAGTGTTGGTTATATGCCAACCTCTGTACAGCTTGAGTTTCAGGAGAGCAGGGATTTCCGCCCCCCTAGACATTGAGGATTTAGCTGTGAATTAAACCAAGACCAACATGGCATTCCTACCAGTAAGCATGCGTGGTAGTCATGCTTAATGAGCATTTAAGTCAATGAATGGGGATACTGAAGTGAATTTAATTCTTACTCTGAGCAGCAGGGCAGGATGTCTAAGTACTGGAGCAACACACACATTGTTGGAGGGACTCTGTGTTTGTTCTGGGTTGTCCTGTGTTGTGTTTGGTGGCTTCTAGTGCCAGGAGTCTCTAGACAGTTCGCACCTATTTTTTGGCTTGCACATGCATAGGGATGAGCAAATATAGGAAGGCTCCACTCTGTCTGGGGTGGTTATTCTGAAGGCACCCTTCTTATCCTCCAACTACTACATTTTTTTTCCCTTAGTCCCTGCTTAGGATGAGCTGAAAGACTCCTTCTAAATGTAGGACAGAGACTATGAGCAAAGTTAAGAAAGCCATTTGAGGGCTATGGACCAAAAATGTGACATTTGCAGCAACAATGGACATCACCAGTGCAGAATTGAGTGCCCACCAGAGTTTTACTGAATTAGAATATGCATTTTAACAGAGCCCCAGTTGATTCCAACGTACATTAAAGTTTGAGAAACAGTGTGTTAGGGCTTCTGGAAGATGTGGTTTATGTTCACATAAGTCATTTCCTGGGCCTGGGAATTTGGAACCAAATTGAGTGTATTAGTTATGTCTCTCTTTTACTATGTTAGAATAAGAGAAGTTTCTCAGTAATCATGTGATCTAACTTCTGGATTTAAACTGGAATCCATGGAAGCTTCCACAGAAACTGTTATAACAAACTGAAAGACACAAATTCTATTTTTTTTAATGAAATTGAATGACATTGACATGCTCTTACAGCAATCTGAATGGAGTGTAACTTGATTTGCTTTATTAACTTAAGCCCTCAAAATTAGAAATTGGCTCCAGTAGGGATTTCAAATATCCCGGAGGTTCTAAAAAGGTGAAAGATCTATACTCTGAAAACTATCGAACACTTATGAAAGAAACCAAAGAAGACACAAAGAAATGGAACATTTCCATGCTAATGGAATAGAAGAACAAATATTGCTAAAATGTCTAAATTACCCAAAACAATCTACACATTCAGTGCAATCCTTATCAAAATAACACCAACATTTTTCACAGAGCTGGAACAAATAATTCTAAAATTTGTATGAAACCAGAAAAGATCCCAAATAGCCAAAGTAATGGTGAAGAAGAAAACCAGAGCTGGAGGCATCACAGTTTTGGACTTCAAGCTCTATTACAAAGCTGTAATCATCAAGACAGTGTGGTACTGGTACAAAAATAGACACAGATCAGTGGAACAGAATAGAGAACCCAGTAGTGGACCCTCAACTATATGGTCAACTAATCTTCGACAAAGCAGGAAAGAAAATCCAATAGAAAAAAGACCATCTCTTCAACAAATGGTGTTGGGAAAATTGGACAGCAACATTCAGAGGAATTAAACTGGATCACTTTCTTATACCATACACAAAATAAAATTAAAATGGTGAAAGACCTAAATGTGAGACAGGATTCCATCAAAATCCTAGAGGAGAACACAGGCAGCAACCTCTTGATCTCAGCCACAGCAACTTCTTACTAGACATGTCTCTGGAGGCAAGGGAAACAAAAGCAAAAATGAACTATTGGGACTTCAGCAAGATAAAAATCTTCTGCACTGCAGAGGAAACAATCAACAAAACTAAAAGGCAACCCATAGAATGGGAGAAGATATTTGCAAATGACATATCTGATAAAGGGCTAGTATCCAAAATCTATAAACAATTATCAAACTCAACACCCAAAAAATAAAAAATCCAGTCAATAAATGGGCAGACACATGAAAAGATACTCAGCATCACTCATCATCAGGAAAATACAAATCAAAACCACAATGAGATACCATCTCTCACCAATCAGAATGGCTAAAATTAATAACTCAGGAAACAACAGATGTTGGTGAGGATGCGGAGAAAGGGGAGCCCTCTTACACTGTTGGTGGGAAGGCAAGCTGGTGCAGCCACTCTGGAAAACAGTATGGAGGTTCCTCAAAAGTTGAAAATAGAGCTACCCTATGACCCAGCAATTGCACTACTAGGGATTTACCACAAAGATACAAATGTAGGGATCTGAAGGAGCACGTGCACCCCAAAGTTTATAGCAGCAGTATCCACAATAGCCAAACTATGGAAAGAGCCCAGATGTCCATCGACAGATGAATGGATGAATGGATAAAGAAGATGTGTATACACACACACACACACACACACACACAATGGAATATTATGCAGCCATCAAAAAATGAAATCTTGCCATTTGCATTGACATGGATGAACTAGAGTGTATTATGCTAAATGAAATAAGTCAATCAGAGAAAGACAAATACCATATGATTTCATTCATATATGGAATTTAAGAAACAAAACAGATGAACATGGGGAAAGGGACTCTTAAGTATAGGGAACAAACTGAAAGTTCCTGAAGGGGAAGTGGGTGGGAGGATGGGCTAAATGGGTGATGGGCATTAAGGAGGGCACTTGATGTAATGAGCACTGGGTGTTATATGCAGCTGATGAATCACTGAATTCTACTCTTATAACTGGTAATACACTATATGTTAACTAACTTGAATTTAAATAAAATCTTAAGAAAAAAAAATATTCAAGAGGTTCTGAGGCAGGAATATGGGGGGAGTTTACCATGTCCCAAAGAATACATTGGTGCTCTGAGATGTGGACTAATTGCATGCCCAGGGCCCTGCATTGCACTGCCGCACCATATATGTGTTTTTTCAGCCTCATCACTTGGCACAAGCTACTGCACATTCTGCATTTCAGCTAGGTTTCTGCAAATAGTACAAAAAGGACAAGACAAAGTTCTCTTTCATGCCTCTGTGCTTTGAAACTACATAACTTAAATTATCAGAATAGGTGCTATTTCCTTCCCCTGAAACATTTACCTGGTGATATCATAGGCTTGTTTCAAAACTCAAATGGTATGATGCATACGAAAGGACTGTGTGGATTCTGAAGAGCTGCCCCATGTTAGGATGCTAGATGTGGGGAGATTTGTTGTTGTAATTATTGTTGTGCTTCTTAATAATTTTAATTAGTAATAGTAGCATTACTATTGCTATTATTACTACTGAAGCTACTGCTACACCTACTGTTGTATGAGTGATATGCTCGTAGAGTAAAGGGTCTTGGCGTAAGCTTTACAGCTTCCAGCTATGAAAATTTAAGGAAGCTATTTAATCTCTCTACATTTTATTTCCCCATCACCACAAAGAAATTTGCAGTGGCCTACCAATAGATTTTATTTTAGTTTGGGTTTTTCCGGAAGTGAGAACTGATGCCAGGGGAAGTAGTTTGGTTGGGGGGGAAGTCTAAAGAACGCTAGTGGGAAGTGGGGAAGTAATACAGGGAGGAAAGACTGCTGATAAGAACTGCACTATTAAACCAGCTGCCATGGTGAGCTTAAACCTGCAGGGCGTTGCTTGGCAATGTGATGATGGAAACAGAGGTGGGAGTGATGTGGCCACAAGGCGGGAAGTGCCGGCAGCCTCTAGACACTGGAAAGGGCAAGGCAAGAATTCTCCCCTCAAGCTTCCAGAAGGAATGCAGCCCAAGTGACACCTCATATTGAACCCAGTGAAACCTATTTTTGACTTCTGAACTCCAGAACTCTGAGTTGCTTTCAGCTACTAGGTTTGGTGTAATTTGTTATAGCAGTAACAAGCGCTAGTAGAGATTTTGTAAAAATAAATAAATAAATAAATAAGCCTGATAAAGTTATACCACCTGAAAGACAGGGAGCAGAGGTATTTATATGCCATCTCATAAGTGTTTTCAGTTAAAAGCTACTCCTTTTAGTCTTTATTCCTTTCAGATAAGGAGAAAGAACTGCTTTTCACAGTTGTCGAATAAAGGCCTTAGGCATAGAGGTGCAGAAACTGGTGGTTGGAAGTTACGGAGAAAGGACTAAGAGCAGCACTGACCATCTGATGCAGGAATTAAGTGCGATTATGTAAGCAAACCCATCTTGGCTGGGTGTCCCATAAAATGAGTGCATAAGAAATGTTACCTTCTGTCCTCCTTCCTTTCCTCTCTGTCAAAACCATACTTTCCCCTCAAATTCAGCTCAGGTATCACCTTTTTTTTCCTGAAATTTATCTACAGCAGGAACAGTTTACTTTGGTGTATTATGTGCATACTTCACTGAAATACTACTACAATTTATTTTTATTATTTATTTACATATTTATTTTGCTACTAAATTATGAATTCTTGAGAGCAAAGACTATGTTTAATTCATTTAGAGCTCCCATGTATAATACAGTGTGTCTAAAAATTCAGGCCCACAGGAAACATTTGTTGAATGAACAAATTTTTACTTTCCAAAACTCAGTTCCCATCTCTGATAGAGGTTACGTTTTACAATTATTTCACATCTTTGTGCAGTATCATCTAGGTTCTTTTATCATACTTCAGAGGATTCTGGATCCTTGCCTTGTTTTTACGTCAGCAACTTCACCAAGAAGTCTCCCCTAAGACAGAGAATCTCATGCCCTATGTCATCACCCCCATTTTGGAGTCATTTTCATTAGTCTCACTACCCTTCCTGTCACTGAAAAGTTACACTGAATAACAGAAACTAAAATTAGTGCTTGGGAAACATTTTTTTTTAAATCCTAAACATCTGTAAAAATAAGGAGGCTCTATCTCCATGGGATGTATTTTTATTTATTAAGTAGAGAAAATACTGAGCTACTCCTAGCAGTCAAGCTAGCAGAGTGCAAGAAGGTGTATACTTTATTCTTCTTTGTTTCCACAACATTTATAACTTCTACAAAGCAGAGAACAGCTGTTACACTGGCAATCTGCAGTATATTTTGGGCAAGTAGGGCAGCAGGGTGACTAATGTGCACTGTAATGGCATTATAAGTGACTCACTAGAGTACAATTATCAGTATAGTTGCCACATGCTTGGTTTATGATTAGGTTAATCAGTTCCTTAGCTGATTTCACTCTGTGTCTTCCTCTGGTACACTTTATTCTCTTGCTCGAGAACCTAGGCATAGACTTTACTTGAGGTTGTCCCCTGGTTAAATTTCACATGTCACCTTGCTACAAGTTGTTATTTTCCCTGGGTCTTGTTTGACCTCAGACCAATTTACAAACTGTTACCACTGTGCAAAATTCAATCAATGCTGAATTCCCAAGGCATCCATGCATCTTAGCAACCAGGAATCTCTCAAGGGAGCATGCTAGTTTCCTTTATTACTTTTCTTACACTTGTTATTCATGGTCATCAGGACACACGGGGAGGAGATGGTGTTAATTCTTCACATGGGAGGGGCATCTCATAGGCAACTCATGGGGTCCTCAATTTGCAAATCACCAGAAGAGAGTGCTTTTTGGAGCAGTTCATGAGCTATGGCCTAACATTAGAAATGCAATCAAGGCAATACCTTCAAGTTCTATTTCTTAAATTCCTTTATTTATTCGGAAGCAAAGCTGAATTTTCTTTTTTTAGCACAACTCTGATCATTTCCCACTCCTACTCAGAAGTCTGAATGAATTCCTAATTGTCTCAGACAGAATTTTAATTTCCCTAACATAGTAATCATGGTAGACAGACTGTAGAGTGTCTGCACTTATCCCCACCTCTGTGTACACCTTGAATATGGGCAGAGTCTGTAGCTTGTTGTTAACCAATAGTATATGGCAAAGGTGACGTTATATAATTTCCATGATTATGTTACATTCTGCTAGTGTAATACTCTAGAGACTCTTCTTGGCACCTTGAAGTCAGTGGCCATAACAGGGTAACCCACATGGCAAGAAACTGTGGTGGGTCTCTAGGAACTGGGGGCAGCAGCTGAGAGCTGAGGGTCGATTCTAGCCTACAGCCAGCAAAAGTAACTGATCCTCAGTCCAACAGTTGCAAGAAAAATTGTGCCAACAACACTTTGGGCAGGAAAGTGGCCCAGTTGAGCCTCCAGATGAGAATGCAGCTGACCCACACATTGACTGTAGTCTGTGAGACCGTAACAAAGAACTCAGTTAAGCTCACAGAAATTTTGAGATAATAAATGTGTGTTGTTTTAAGCACTAAAGTTGTGGTAATTTATTACACAGACATAGAAAACTAATACAGAAATCAAAGGCTTCTTTAGTTACTTTTTTAGCTGTTTCTTCATGTGTATGTTGTAAATTCCTGTCACACAAGATATTCTCTGAATAGTCAGGATTCTTATCTGTAAAATGCAGATATTAAGTAACTCACTGATGTATGATTATCTTCACACTAATGGGGGATAATGATACTTGAAGAGTTTTTGTGAGTATTAAATTATATGACACATGGAAGCACTTACTGCAGTTTTTGGAACATTGTAGACATTCAATAAATATCAATTTCCCTTCTTTTTTACTTTCCTTCCTTTTCCAAATAATCATTTTGGCCCGCAGTCTCTATGCCTTTAATTTTCCTGTTCCTTCTTTCCAGAATGCCCTTCACACTCATCTCCATAAGTACCCACAGTTTTAAACTTCAGCTCAGATTTAACTTCTGTATAAAACATTTTTCCACAAGAATCATAATCTCACCCCATCTGTGTCTTTTCATGACTT
This sequence comes from Callorhinus ursinus, assembly GCF_003265705.2. NCBI lineage: Eukaryota > Metazoa > Chordata > Mammalia > Carnivora > Otariidae > Callorhinus > Callorhinus ursinus. The sequence goes on from NW_027397063.1 coordinate 47,533,045, forward strand.
AAAAATATAATAACAGCTGTGATTGAGGTATAAAGTGACTTACAGTTATGTTTCTAAAGGAGAGAAGACATGTCTAAGTAAACAGTTGAGGGTCTGTCAGTCTTTTTGGACTCCCTCCCTGGGCTCATCTGTATCAAGCTCCATCAGTGTCCAGTGCAGGCCAGACATTGGGAACTGATACTGGAGATCTGAAACTTCTGTTACATGCTTACTCTATTTCCTGCAGATGCACCACCTCCATTGTACGGGGATTGTTTTTCTTTATAACCATCTCACTTTTTTTAAACTTCATCACAACATTACAATAGGAATGGATGAAGAGATCTGTGGTATTTAGCATTTAATTTTCTAAAGAGATGATGATAGAGACAATACTAAGAATTGTTAACTGATGAGGTAAGGTGTGGAGGATGTTTTTATTATTATTCAATTACAGTATTTCCTCTGGGCACAGTCACACATTCCATAGGCCCCCTCATGATTATCCCTATTTCTTTCTTTCATTTGATTTACATGAGTTTCTTCATCTATAGAATAGGCAAAGTTGAGCCTAGAAGAAAAATAAGGCAAAAATAGTATTTGTGGAATAAAAATGCCCCATTGAATGAGAGTAGAAATACCATTTCCGTAACCCTCACAAAATGTATTTTTTGCTCCCTGTAGCTGCTGTCTTTTGAATTTGGTATGGCATTGGCCTCTAGAATGATCATTATCAAACAGTTTTCTCTTTATCCCTCATATGTATATAGCTGTTAGGTTTTCATAAGGGTTCTGTAATGTAGTTGGCAAAGTAGTAGTTACATTAGGACAGATGCACTTTGGAGAGAAAAGAAATGCCTCTACTATTTTTTTTTTAATTCACTAACTTTTTTTAGGATCATATTTTATTTTATTTAGATAATTTCCCTTTTGGTACAATCTGGTGTATATTGGCTGAGTGGGATTTTTCCATAAATTTTGCACATGCAGATGCACTAAATTGAGTGGCTGTCTAGCAGGGACAGGCTGGAAGATGTTCTACTTCATGTTCAGTTGTCCCCAGGAGCTTTCTGGGCTATTGCCATGATTCTGTAGCCTATAATCTAGTTACTTATCTCCTCTTCCTTTGTAAATGTACAAATAACTCAATCACATTTTTTTTTAAATAAGTGTTTTACTGGTATTTGGCTGCTGAATCTTTGACTTGTCTGGTTGTATTGGTATCACAAAATATGAGCACACTTGAAATATTAAATAAAAAAGGAAATAAAAGAAGGCCTAGTCCTCTCAAACAAAGTAATATAAGATATAGTCTAGTTAAACTTCCATTTATACTCTTGTCCTGATATATAGTTAGCTTGAAGATATAGGTTGAAATCTACCAATAGGAGAAACACACAAGGTTCCCTTAGCTATTTTAGAAAGGGACAGTGCTCACTCAATGGGAGGCATGGTTTCATTCTGAGTTAATCTTTAGAACATTTGAAACATTTATTTACAATTTAATCCCATCAGGGGTGTTATCTTCCATATAAAAAGCACATATAATATACTGTTATTTAAAGACCCATTTTAACTGAGAGAAAATTTGTTCTGGAGAATTAAGTGCTGTCAGAGATGCCCTTTTGGCTTTCAACCAAAGTACCTTGTATTTCTCAATATGATCTGTCTTTCTCCCACACTTTGTCCTGTATCTGCCACTATTGTTTGTCAGGTAAAATAACTAGAATGCATCTGTAATGCCAAAAGTTTTGTATACACCATCCTGTTCAATACTAGAAATTTTGTTCAGATCCCTAAGATTTACTATGAAAAAGGCATTCACAGGGCTTCTGTCTTGTAAAGCCTAAGTAAGCCTAAATCCATAAGATCACACTGAGGACATTTTAGAGAATGGAAAACTGGAAATATCTGGGTGCCTGTCTCTTCTGAAACTTCTTCAGACTGTCTTCAAATACTTGAACATCTGAAGATAAGAATTATGTTTATTTCATATATCTCAAATGAGTAGAAGTAAGGTCAGTGGAGAAAAGGAGATGATTTTTACTATATTAGCAGACATCCCATAAGGTGACCTTCATTAAGCATGACAAGCAGAATCTTGGGAAAGATATCATAGATGGGACTCAAATACCAGATGAGATATTAGACCAGAGAACCATTAAAGCTCCTTAAAAATCTAAGATTCTATTATTAGAATTCTTCAAGGACCAAGCCTCCAGTTTCCAAAACTCTGATCTGGTTACTGAATGGTTTCAGGTTGCCTTTCTTCCTCTGTGACACTTTTTACTGACTATTCATCATTCTTTATCAATAATCAGTACTATGATAGATTAGAATGTCTATAGAGGGAATCAGTGATGTCCAAAGGGATGAGAAAGTACTATGCCTTATGGTCCACCACTGATTGGATCCTGTTCTTCAGTAAAAGCCACTCATTATCAACAACCTAAGAAAATAAGCATATAACCCAACATGGAGGATGGGTTATATTTCATTTTAGGTTTAAGAATTGTTCCTTTGCTTTGATAATGTCTGTGTTTTCCCTGCCTGTAAGCCTTAATTAATTAATTAATTAATTAATTAATTTTTGCCATTTGCTATCTTAATAGATACAAGAAGGTGATTTTAATGACTTTTGAATCTAATTGATCTGTTTATTGTAAATAGAGAAGAAAAATTTAATAATAGGTACATTGTTCAGGGTTCTCCAGAGAAACAGAAGCAATAGGATGTATATATAGAGAGAGATAAAAAGAGAGAGAGAGATTTATTTAAGGAACTGGCAGAACAGAAGGAACTGATTATGAATCCTGGTAAATCTGAAATCTGCAGTGTAGGCTGACAGGCTGGAAACCCAGAGAAGAGCTGATGTGGCAGTTTAGGTCCAAAGACCATCTGTCAGAGAATTCCTTCTTGCTAGAGGGAGGTCAGTATTTGGTTATATTTAGGCCTTCGACTGATTGGATGAGGCCCACCCATCTTACAGAGAGCAGTCTGCTTTACTCAACTCCACTGATTTAAATGTTAATCTCATTTCAAAATACCTTCCAGAAACATACAGGTTAATATTTGACCAAATATCTGGGCACTGTGGTCCAGCCAAATTGACACATAAAGTTAACCATCACTATGGGAATGTCGCCATTGAGGTCTTCCACAGTTTGAATTTCTTTGTTAGGAAAATGATTCTTCATGATTTTTCTTTTTCCTTTCTCCAGACTGTTTTAGTTGTAATTTTATGCATCATATTAGCATGTAGAAAGCTGCAATTCAGGTTTTTGTTTTATGAAATTACCACTGCCTTGTCACTGTTTTTTGTTTTGTTTTGTTTTTTGGGGTTTTGGGGTTTTTTTGTTTTGTTTCTTCACTTTACAGATTGTAATAATTGGATAAGAACTTGCCCAGGTTTAAGAGAAACAGACTTAACTTATAACCTTATCTAAGTACTTTCAACTACTTTATATAAGTAGTTGGGTTTTTCAGACCTGTGCTATTCAAAGTGCAGTCTGTGGATCATTGAGTACCACTGGTTTAGACCTCTGAGGCTGACATTTAGAGTGAAGATTTTAAGACTTGGCATCTAATTATTTCTATTTGTTGGTTTGGTTACATGAAATTTCTGAAATCCTATTTCATACAGGTAAGTATTTGTAAATACTAATGATTATTTATAGGTTAGATTATAATATCATTTAATTAAACTGATTTGGAACCTTGTAAGGATGCTAAGAAATATTTCATTTTCAAAGTTTAATCACTAGAAATATCTGGCAATTATTCTAATTGCTTAGGTAAGTGGTCACTTTGGTAGACATTAACAAGCCCCTTACTTAGCAATGTGTCTTTATTATTTAGGAGAAAATAATTTTCAAGTGTATATTTTAACATGTGAGAGTCAATGACTTTATTTTTTAAAATTCTTAAATACTTAAGTACTTACCTCTATGAGACATTATTCAGAAGTTAGAAGTTGGACACAATATGCAAAACAAAAATTAATTAAAATGGTTTATTCCTCTTCTTATTCAAAATACTCATGCTAGCATCTTCCTTTGGGTAGCAAATAATTTTATAAATTCTGGACCTCCCTTTCCACATCATTACAAATAAGTTAAGTGTTTAATTAATGATTAGTTTTAAGTAATTACTTCTTAACATTATTCAGTTCAACAACCTTCCTAGCCATGAACAGTGGCTCATCTATACCCTTCCTCAGATATAGTGGGATAAATGATATAATATTTCTAACATGTTTATATTGTTTTATAGATAATGTTATGCTCCTGTGGTGTTTTTAACACAATCCTCACAACAATATGACAAAGTCTGATTATTGCTTTTTTTATAAAGTCTAAAACTAAGGCTTAGACAACTAGGTTGAACACTACCGAGTAAATATTAAAATCCACATTTTATAAAAGCTAAAACTTGTTGACAGCTGGAATTGGCATTCAGAGACACATTGACTGATTCCACAGCTTTTGATTCTGCCAATACTCTTGATGCCTTTATCCACAGAAGGATATGAATGTGGCCATCTAAAGGCTCAGTGCAATAAAAGAAGAAGCCTCACTTTGAGTAATAGTCTTTGGCTTCTAAATCTTGGCTAAATGGAAAACCTTGCATAACTCCATGCATAAGAGCCACATCCAAGAAAACATATTAGGTTGTCTAAAAACAAGATCACATTATGAAAGTCAGTTATGTTCTGAAGCAAATGGTCTCATAATAATTTTGCCGTAAGTTTGTTTAATCATACTTTTTGAACCTAATTATGTTGCCTAATTATGTATTCCATCCACATTTATACTACCAGAATAACCTATGTAATACCATAATTTTTTCTAATATAGAAAACTAATAGTATTTTTGATTGGCTTAGAATTCCAATGCTATTATATTTCTCCATTAAATGCAGGAAAACTTCAGGAAGAAGAGGAAACTAAGAAATTTTGGTAATAATAGTTCACTTCCTTGAGGCTATACAGTCAAGAAATCCTACGTGGAAAATATGTAAATAATGGCATTGTTGAGGATTGCCTCATAAATGTTAACTCCTCTGAACCTCTAGATTAAGACTTTATCTACCTGAGTAGCCAGAGAAAGATGCAAGCCTGGGAAAGAAAAAGAGAGGGAGAGAGACAGACAGAGACAGAGGGAGAGAGAGGGAAAGAAAGAGAGAGAGGTAATTTGAGATCATGGTACCCATGTGATGAGTAGTGCTGGCTATGTACTATGCTGAACTCAGGTGGGTAATGGGGATGTGGGGTGATGCATAACAACCATTTGGAACAGCCTATTCTACACATTAATCAGTTGTCTTCATGGTTCATAGTGATTGCTAAGAAAAAAGACCTACATTAAGAGGGTTAATGGGACGAGGTATAGTCTTGTGACTGTTATTGATATTCATCATCTGCCTTTTCCATCACTCAGATTTCACTCCCCCAAACCCACATCAATTGATCGAAGTTATTGGCCCGGTGAAGAAATCCAGACTTTTATTGCTGATCCTTGATTGCCTTGACCTTGTCAGATTGCATTGACATGATTGCCCATTTACTTTTATCACTGGAAAAAAGGAAAAAATTACATCAGTGAATCTACTTATTTCTAGAGTTACTCTTCCTTGCCTCTGTTATGTAAGAAGAATATTAACTTATTTGTAAATATATATTTCTCTTTTATATATATATCTGTATCACATGTATTTCATATCTACATGAAGATACATAGACATAAATATGTATGTATTAGTGTATATATTATATATATCAGTGTATATGTTATATATATATGTTATATATATGTATCATCATATATGATATATATATGAGATATATATACTGAACACACACACACACACACACACACACACACACACACACGACAGGAAGTTTTACTTTGGTCTATTTCTCCCCCTATGTAAAACTAATGAACAAGTGTACTTCTCTACTTCCTGAGAGAAGTTTCCCCCACTGCTGTCCTTAGAGTATCTGTCTACCTACAAGTGAAGTTAAATGAAACAGCAGTCTATTTTATTCACACCAGCATATAGAGATGAACCAGGGCAGAATTGTATTATTCTCCATCCATTGCTTGAAGATACCTCACTACTACTCCTACCACCCCCCACCCCTTGAAGCCTTACTTGTAAGCTGAAGGTGGTATTATAATATAATAATGGTGGATGGCATGATTGGTTTGGGCCAACTATCCATGTAATTTACTTTTGTCTTCTGAGCTCACACAGGTTCCATGCCAAATGGGTCATTTCTAATATGACAGATTGGTGATACTCCTGCTCAACAGTGTGAGTTGGAAGATATGACAATACCAGCTCACTGTGAACAGCTCTAGTTGGAGTCTCTTGACATCTCAGTCAGTTGCTGAGGCTCTCCTGTGCCCCAGGAACATAACAGGACCAGATTTTCAAGCAACTATTAAAAAAACCCAAAATTAAACCCAAACTTCTGAGTCTATGCTGCAAATTTTGGGATTTGCTATATACTCTACAAGTCATCCTTTTCTATGAAAGGTACCTCTAGCTCAGTTGAATCTACTGGATTATTTGATAGGATAGCTTGCACTTCAGCCTGATGCTGAGCCCTCTCTTGCTCTGGGCTCCACCTAAATCTGGAAGCCTTCTAAGTCACAGAGTAGGAATCAGAGCACTGGTCCTAAATGTGGTATATGTTATCTAAAATCCAAAGAGGTGTACCTGGAACTGCTGTTTTAGTAATAGGGGATACAGTGTGTGTCCATGGAGAGAACATCTTCCATATCTTTAAACCCTTAAAAATTCACTGATATGGTAGGCCCTGAATATTTGGGGGTGTATCTTCAACCATCTGGACACACAATATGTCTTTCTAGGGTGTTGAGATTTCTTGTCAGCCACTGATCTCCAGGTCTAATTAACATGATATCACCAGGATAGTGATCAAATGTGATTTTCTGAAGACTGTCAGGACAGTTGAGGTCTTTGCAGATCATATATCACAAACAGCAGGAAACTTAATATGGCCCTGGGACATGGCAGTGAACTGTAAACTCACTTATAAAAACAAACTCCTTTACTCCTCTCTACTAATCAAGGTAGGAGGGAATGCACTTTCCATATCAGCAGTTACATACCAAGTTCCTGTGCTATATTGATCTGCTTCAGTAAAGATATCACATCTTGTACAGCAACTGTTATTGGGGCTACCATTTATTAAGTCTATGGCCTACCCTTACCTTCTGTGATCTATCTGGTTTCTGCCACCCAGAGAAACATGGTAGATGCTGGGAATCTTAACCTATGTGCACTTTAATTCCTTGAGAGAGAGCTGACCTGTGAAATTTACCCAAGATAGAATATTGATTGTAATTTATGATTTTAGGTGGGCCCAACATTGTACTCAGGCCTTCCTACAATGATGATTCTTACTCAAAAAGTCAGAGAAGTCTTTTTGACGAAATGACTGCAGAATGAATCCACGAACCTACTGGGCTTCCCATGAAAGGAACCTGGGCTAGGACTCCATTAACAATGGCTTTCATAAACCCCTTACTGGGGGCTTTGATAGTCTCTCATGTCTGGATATTTTTCTTTTTACAGTGTATACCTACTCTGATAAATGACTGCACGTTTTATTGAGGGGAAATATTTGTAGAGTATTCATCATATAAAGTCATGGTGGCATTACAAGGTCCTACCTCAAGGAGACCTGGCCTCCCCTTAAATTGATGGGCTGTATATATGACAACCAGGTCAGATCAGGAAACAGGGATCAGACTCTGAGGGATCAGACTTTTCCATTGCAGTATATGAAAGAAAATCCTCACCTTCAACCCCTAAATAATCTGAAACAAATAAACGTAAAAGCTGAATTTATTGCTTACCAGGGATAGCTGGTCTTGGAAGGCACTGTGTCTCCAAACAATGATTTTATATAGGATTTGAAAAGCATAGAATTCAGGGATCAGCTACCATCCAGCCAAGGAAACGTTTAGGGATTTGGTGGATTTTAGCACAACCACCAGAGCAGCCTGTACTGTCTGGCTTTAGGAAGCACAGGCTGCTACTGACTGGCTAAATTCAGAGGCGTACGTACTGAGGCAAAGCTGCCACTGATCAATTGGGGGATGGGTTTTAACTGTCTAACACAGTAACCATTCATGGTGTGGCTATAACTAGAAGAATCAATATTTTTCTTCAGTGAAATTTCAGAATGGAACTTCGTTCTCAAGTAGCTGACAACAACCTTTTGCCCATCACATCTTGGTATTTTTTTTTTTTCTGGATACATAAGCTAACGTATACACTAGTTGTCCATTTCTTTTGCCTCTATGAACACCATTAGCCATTGTCACAGACACCTATGGCCAAGATAGCCTGGTAATCTTGGTGCCCAATATGGCAATTACATCCACTTTGCTTTTGCTATTCTGTAATCTTATCATCCTGTTGACTCTAGTGTATTGAGTTCCATGGTAGCACTTGTTACTGTCAAACTTGGCCTCTATAGAATAGCCACTGCCAAGATTCTCAGGGATGCCAGTGACCTTCCTCACCAAGGAATTCCTCAAGTCCTTAATGAAAGGAGTTTCTTTTTGCCCTCTTAAGGAATATAGTCAAGTGGTAGTTCTCCATATTTGTGCAAAACTCATCGTACATGCTTACATTGCTGTATCTTTTGACCTTCTTCTGAATATGTTGCCAGGGCAGTCCAAAATCTCTGCATTATTTACTATGACCATTGTTATTCCCAAGCTTTAAGAAGCCCTTATCAGGAGTATATCATGACAAGCTCCTAGAATGCTAAGTCCTGAATCACAGACAAGTCATCTCATCTCTGTAAATTCTCTCCTATCCAGCTTTATGGTCCACCCCCACCCTGGTCCAGTATAGTCAGCTCTGCTCTCCCATGTGTTCTGCTAGTTTCTGCAGGTGCATTTTAGTCAGGTTCTGCAGTTCTTTTGTTAAATAAGCAGAGACTAAATTTTCCTTCTCAAAAAATGCTGAGCAATGGCACCCATACATTGGACTGGAGGTAAAGAGGAAAGGCAGGGGAGAGTCTTGGGGAAAATGAACAGCATGTTGTAAGACAGCTTCCAGAAGTAAAGGCCTTGCACAGTCTTTAGGAAAGCTAGACAACTCTAGCAAGGAAGGGAAAGTGCTTCTTTGTACTCATAGGGTTTAGCTAATGTGAGGTTCAAGAATATGAGGCCCATCCACTCAAATGCTTCTATGCAAAGCCTCAATGGCTTCTTCCTTGTGAAGTTTTGGCTTTAGGGAAGAAATTGTTTGACATTTGCGAAGGTAGGAACTAGAGATACTTAAGGATATAACAGTACAAGTTAAGAGGTGTGTAAGATTGGGTGTGTGTGTGAAGAGAAGAGAATATAATTGATGCTGGAAATTTTTGGAAAGTGTAAGGAATAAGTGCTTAAATCATAAAGTAAAAGATGTATTTTAACAATATGAACAAACACACTTTCTTTCAAGGAAGGAGAAAAAACAAAAACAAAAACAAAGAAGGCTTTGTCAGCAGTAAGGACTGAAGAACAAGGAAGATTGAAGAGTTTGACCCAAAAGGTCTGGATTGTCTCAACCAGGATGGCACTTAGCACTATAAAGGGAGAATATAGGATGAGGGATTTGAGTGGTATGCAAAAGTTTTGAAGTGCTCTAAGTAATATGATAAGGAGACATTAAATTATAGGGTCATAAATCCATTATTCAGCCTACTACAGATAAAAACACCAAATGTTAATGAGGTTGCAAAAATAATTTGTTGTGAGTCTTACCGCAATGATCTGTGATCTAGATCAGTGTGTTTATGAAGTGAAATTAAAGAAAATAATGGAAGAATATAATTCAATGAAAAGAGACAAGCCATATGAGCATATTGGATATTCAGTTAATGATTGATACATTTTATTATTTCCATAGATTTTTGAAAAGATGTTTATTAAAATTTGACATTTATTCTTGATTAAAACACAATAAAATGGGACTCCAATGCGCTCTCTCTCTCTCTCTCTCTCTCTCACACACACACACACACACACACACACACACACTCACATACCCTGAAACCCAGCATCATGCTTAATGGCAGGGCAGAGGTGGGGGAATAAATAGCATTCTCATCAAAGTTAAAAATAAGACAAGAATGTCCTTTGTCACAACCATTATTTACAATTGCTCAAGTGAATCCAAACAACACAAATCAGGTAGAATAAAGAAGTAAGAGGCATACAGTTGAAAATCAGACAAAATATTTGTAGATGACATATTTGTTTCCCTAGAAAAATGCAGAGAATGAATTAGAGCATTATTATAAGTGTTGAGAAATTTTAGTAAGGTGTGTGAGTACAAGATTATTATTAAAATGCTCTTTCATATTTATAGACAAAAGAAACAGTTTGGAAATCTAATGAAGAAAAGACTTTATGTTAGCATTGTATACTTAAAATACCTAGGAATATACTTAATATAAATGTGATGGATCTATATGAAGAAAATGTTTAAAACAAAGTGTTGCATATTTTAAACACATAAAAATAAGCAAAATAATGGCTGGATCTCTAAACACTCATCATCCAATCACAGCAATATTGTTTCACATATATTCCTATCCATATCATTTTGAACGATTCCAGAAATGAATAATTTCATCAACAAATATTTCTGTGTATATTTCTTAAAATATGCAGTTATCCTTTAATTACTCATAGTATCTTAATATCACCAAATATCCAATTGTCCTTCATAATATTCAATTTTTATATGAATAAAGTCATATATATTAGATATATATATACTTAAAGTATTTGTATACAGAATGGTACAAGTGTATTTGTTGAAGCAACTAGAAATTGTGTTATTTGTCCTGTGTAGTTTCACATAGTGTAGTTTGACTTATTCCTTTGAAGTCTTTGTTTCCTATAAATTGGATCTATAGCCTTGATCTGATTTGAGCTCAATTTTTTAGCAAGAATACTTTATAGGTAATGTAGTGCTCTAACATCAGGAAACATAATGTCTGGTTGTCTCCATTTTTGTAGTTAAGAGCTCTTCATGCTCAGTGACTAGGATCATTCACTTAATAGGAATTGCAAAATGGTGATGTTCTAAGTCTAACATTAATTCTTAATTTACTAGCTGAGTAATTTCTATAAAGAGCAACTTTCCTCATATCTGTGGCAGAATGTGTATAGGAAAACAGGATAAGTTTACATTTTTTTCTAGTTAGCAGTTTGTATTTTTTCCTAGCATCTTCCAGTTGGGAACCAATTAGATCTTTTAAAATAATATTTTATTAACTTGTGGATTGAATAATATATGATGTGTTGCATTTATTGTAGTTATTGTTAACATCAATGACAGCCTCTTTATCAAGAAAAATAGAATTAGAATATCATATAATTATTTGTTTCATCCTACATTACTGGTAGAAGTATCAAATAACACTACAGCATCAATGACAGCATCAATCAATTTTGTAATCAACAATGTGATTACAAAAACTTCCTTTCTTTAAAGTTCTTCTATCCTTATATAATCCCTTGGGGTATGCAATCAAATCATAATGTTCTCTTAAGTCACTTGAAATAGATCCTCTGTATTGATATGCCATCAACTAGATACAAAATTATTATCTCTATTATATAAAATATGTTATTTTCAATTTTTGGAGATTTCTTTAATAAAAAAGGTAATTTTGTTTTATGATTATATAAATATTTATAATTTCCAGAAATCAAATCTCTAAAGTAATGCTTATTCTAAGAAATTTATCTGCCTCCTTTTTTTTTTTAAGTTTATTTATTTAAGTAATCTCTACACCCAACATGGGGCTCTAACTCACCAATCCTGACATCAAGAGTCACATGTTTTTCCAGCCGAGCTGGCCAGGCTCCCAGTTCTCTATCTGCCTCCTGTATTGAGTCAGCTCTCTTATAAAAATTTGAAAACATTTCTGGCTTATTCCTCCATTGTTTTGTTAATAGAAGCATATATATATCTATCTTTCCCTATTTATCAAATAAATGACAGCATACCATATACACTTTGCTTAATCTTTTTTTATTAAATTTAGTAATGCATTGTGGATATTATAAGATATAATTATATAGGTATTTCTTATTCTTTATTATAACTGCATAGTGTACCACTGTGTGGACATACCATTGTTTATTCATCCAATATCTTAGAAATAGTGTTTTCAAATAGACCTCTTAAAATACATGTAGTTGCATGTAGTAGAATAGTGCTTTCCTTTCTTGTGCTGGATACTGAATTTGTTTTAAGGTAGTCTAATTGTTTGGGCTTGCAGTTAATAAGAATAAAAGTATCTTTTTTTTAATGTTAATCACCATACATTACATCATTAGTTTTGATGTAGTGTTCCATGATTCATTGTTTGTGTATAACACCCAGTGCTCCATGCAGTACATGTCCTCTTTAATACCCATCACCAGGCTAACCCATCCCCCCACCCCCCTC
>NW_027397063.1:47545925-47551563 GCF_003265705.2 Callorhinus ursinus
CTCGCCAACATCTGTCGTTTCTTTGACTTGTTAATCTTAGCCATTCTCAGTCAGAATATTCTAAAGCCAATGAATCACCATGTTGACTGGGTGCAGAGTTAATATTCTGTGCTGAAGTAAGCTCTATTTTTAAAATGACAATTAGGGCACCTGGGTGGCCCAGTCAGTTAACGATCCAACTCTTGGTTTTGGCTCAGGTCATGATCTCATGGGTCGTGAGATTGAGCCCGGCCTTGGGCTTTGCCAACCCCCACTCTGTGCTCTATATCTCTAAAAAAAAAAATCATATATGCATTTCACTGTCACTGTAGTATGATTTGTTATTATTTACAAGTTTCATTGTGTTGAAGTTATTGTAATATCAGGGAGAATTCTCTTTCTTGGAATGTGTGTGTGTGTCTGTGCACATTTTGTTGCTAATTATGTTGCAGAGTGTTTGAACATTTCCAATCGCTGTTGTAGCTGCTTAGACACCATGACATCATTTTAAGTATTTTTTAAATATTGTTTGGCATTTTACATTAATTTATAATACTGAAATACATCATATTTTAATATATTTAGAACAGAACACACCATTTTAACACAAAATCTTTCTTCCACCTTTTATTATTATTACTCTAAGTAAGGCTTGTGTTATCGGCCTACTATATAACTATTCTTAAGAAACTTTACTTAACTTTAAGATCATGAAAGAACAGATACTTCTTCAAAATTAGAAAGAATTTGCTTTTGAGATTATTATCTCAATTTGCCAAAGAACAGGGCATAAGATACTAAGAGGAAAAATTCTTTAGAATCAATGTTGCTAGATATATTCCTTTTCATTTATCCAATTACTAAAAGGAAATAATTCTTTAGAAAAGCAAAAAAAATGTTATTGGAGATTCCTTTTGTGAAGGCCTCAATATTGCATATGCTAATAGTAACTATTATTTAATACCCACTGAGCTCGACATGTTATTCATATACTAACTCAATCCCAGCAGCCCTTCATGGTATTATATTTCCATTTTATAGATGAAGAAATTGAGGTTCAGAGCCATGAAGGTAAAAACACAAATGAGAATTGTAAATTGATTAAAAAGAGAGTTTATATTTAAGTTAGATTTTCTGGGGGCGCCTGGGTGGCTCAGTTGTTAAGCGTCTGCCTTCGGCTCAGGTCATAATCTCAGGGTCCTGGGATCAAGCCCTGCATCGGGCTCCCTGTTCTGTGGTAAGCTGGCTTCTCCCTCTCCCACTCCCCCTGCTTGTGTTCCTTCTCTCGCTTTCTCTTTCTGTCAAATAAATAAATAAAATCTTTTAAAAACATAAATTAGATTTTCTTTTTCTTGTTCCAATTGGAGTTTTTCCTTCTCTTTCAGTATAATAGGTGCTAAATTAGGAGCAGACGGTCAATAAAATCAGAAAGATTTAACGTATGGAAAAATAGACAAGCATTTGAGTCTGGACATTAGAAATAATTCTCTCACAAGAAATAAAATACAGTATTCAGTTTATTCACATGGCTTTCAAAGAGCCATTGCAGGATCTAACAAGGAATTTCATAATGTCATGAGTTTCACCTCCCACAGAAGAGTAAGAGCCTGGAAAACTAAGTGGCTTTGGAAGTAAATGAGATAATAAGGATGAGATAGTCTTAGAATTGTAGTGATGGAAGAATGTCGGAAGCATGGGTCGTGAGATTGAGCCCCGCCTCTGGCTTTGCCACCCCCCACTTGTGCTCAATCTCTTTAAAAACAAAAAACAATCAGCATTTGGACTTTGCAAGCTGTGCTGTGTCCTCTGCAAGCATCCAGAATGGCTGGAAGCCACAGATGTGGTTGGCTGTGTGCACTGAAGGATACTGAAAGATACTTTGTTGCTGTGCTTGAATGGAACAAAGACCACACCTGTTCACCCCGGATGGAGAGCATGTAGCGCGGTGTCTGCCACTGAAGTAAGTGTTTATTCAGCAAACACATACCCCAAATGAATAACAACAGGAGCAAATAATGACAAAATCATTTACTGAATATTTTCTTAATGATCATTTTTACAAAAAGCAAGTACAACAATGGGCTCCTCTAAACTCTAAAAAGCTTTAAACAGTGAAAACTTTTTAGTGTTATAAAGTGCCCTTAGGTATATCACAAGAGTTGACATCTATATGCTTCTGTATGTTATGGCAGCCTAAGTATATTCTTTGAATAATCTGAATACAGCTTTTTCTAAATAGAAATAGTTATCAAAATAAATTTTTTCAGAGGTAGCATGTTAGGACAGAGAGATCTATTTCTGAAATAGGGGTTCTGGAATATAATATATGAACGCTTAATACCTAGTTAGAGATAGTTACTATATGTAAGCATTAACTACTATTAGTAGCATTTATATATATCCCTTTTTTATTACTTATAAAGGGGCTCAGGAACTGCAATATATAGAAATAAGTTATGCTTTGTATGGCAAGTCTCACTAGATTTAATTAATTTTATTTTTACTTTTTAATATGATACCACATTTTGTCAGAGAGATTTCCTTCTGAAAAGTTTGTATGTATGATCCTCAAAGGGGGCTAGCAGTGCTAAATTCAGTGTTGATTTGTCTGCACTTAATCTGGGTGATACTGATGTATCCTTGAAATATGTAACCTGATGAAGAGATTTTTTCAGATTCTTAGAGTGGAGAGGAACTGGGATTAAATCCAGATGGAGCCTGGCACTAAAAATGAATGAAGTTAGAAATACCTGAAGGTCAGATATTTTTGATTGTCTCAGAAGCCACTGGAGTTTTCTGAACAAATGGACAGGATGAATTCTGTATGGAAGAGTATGTGATTTTCCAGATTTATTGAGGTAAGTGATACATCTCTGTTTTTTCATTGATTATTTTACATATGTAATAGAATGGCATTTTTGAAGTTTAAGTGAAGTATTTTTTTTCCTTTTTTTTTTTTGCTCATTGAACTTTGATTAACTTAAGTGGGTGTCCATGTTCAGTGATGGCATGATACAGCAAAAATCAGAATTAAAAATTCTAAGAACTCAATGAAATGGGAAGGACTTGTGTACATAGACAATTGCTGGGAGAGAATACATGGAAAGAGAAAAAAGATTCTTGGGGTGCCTGGGTGGCTCAGTCATTCTGCATCTGCCTTCACCTTGGGTCGTGATCCCAGGGTCCTAGGATCAAGCCCCACATCGGGCTCCCTGCTCAGCGGGAAGCCTGCTTCTCCCTCTCCCACTCTCCCTGCTTGTGTTCCTTCTCTTGCTGTGTCTCTGTCAAATAAATAAATAGAATCTTAAAAAAAAAAAAAAAGATTCTCACACTGGAGTAGAGGGTCATCCTGGACTTAGAGAGGTTGGGAAAAAATAATGGAAATGTGAAACTAGTGACAAGACAGTCCCAGAATGAGGGACCAGATGTGGAGGTACCAAGTGTTCTAGAAAGAGTCAGCATTCAGAGTACTCCCAGCCATTAGCAGCCACTTGAGGAAATCCCATCTATTACCCACACCTGGAGTTAAATTCTCCAGTTCTCCTTGCAGAATTCCTAGGCAATAATCATAGGACCCCAAATAAGACCCATGCCAACAATTAAATATACTTTTACTCTCCACTGGCAGAGAAGACTTCCCTAGGCAGTGGCCAGGATGCTTTCTTTAGACTATCCAGGAACAATGAAGCCATGTGCTCTCCTTATACCCTCACTGACTTACTCTGTGTACAAAGCTTCCTTCCAATTTGCCAGACCATGGGAAAGCTCTGTGACGGAAAGCAGTACCCTGCATCTTGTCAAAGAAAAATTGTGCTGGACAGAGTTAAATAAGCAAGAAATACTTTATTCAAAACTATTGCAATAGGAGTCAATACTGTTGAAAGAAGAGAGAGATTGAATTCAGTTCAAAATAAAAGAGGGACCAGGCATAAAAATAACAAAAGCTTGCCATTTGCAACAACATGGATGGATCTACAGAGTATGATGCTAAGTGAAATAAGTGAGTCAGAAAAAGACCAATGCCATATGATTCAACTCATATGTAATTTAAGAAACAAAATATGAACAAAGGGAAAGAGACAAACTAAAAAACAGACTCTTAACTATAGAGAACAAACAGATGGTTACCAGAGAGGAGGTGGGTGGGAGGATGGGTGAAATAGGTGAACTGTAATAAGAGTACACTTACCATGATGAGCACTGAGTAATGTGTAGAACTGTTGAATCACTTATACTGTATTTACCTGAAACTAATATAAGACTGTATGTTGACCTGGCAGCCGCAGGCTCTGGCAAACTGACTAACAGCATCAAGCCCTTGCAGGCTTTCACAGCTATCCGGCCATCCTGAGGGAAAACACACAGACCCCTTCAATTCTTGAATTAGATGTATGTCAAGTTGTTTGGAAAAAATTCAACTTAAAAATGTAATGTTTTAGGGGAAGAGCAAGATGGTGGAAGGGTAGGAGACCTAAATTTCGTCTGGTCCCAGGAATTCAGTTAGATAGGGATCAAACCATTCTGAACACCTATGAACTCAACAGGAGATCGAAGAAAGAATAGCAGCAACACTCTAAACAGAAAAGCGACCACTTTCTGGAAGGTAGGACGTGTGGAGAAGTGAATCTGAGGCGATATTTGGGAAGATAGATGGTGGGGGACGGGGCCTCCGTAGGCCACTTCTGGCAAGTGATAGAGCAGCAAAGCACAAAATCAGAACTTTTGGTTAGAAGTTGGCTCCACTGAGGGACATCGCTCCAGTGGCTAAGCAGGGGGTGGAACCCTTGCTGGGACAGTGTGGTCTCAGGACCCTCCGGGTTACAGAAAGACCAGGGGTGCCTCAGTGTGGCAGAGCTCCCGGGTATCAGAGGGGGGAAGCCCACTGCAAAGACTGAGCCGAGGAGTGGGCTCTCAGCTCGGGGTTGCCATAAACCGTGATCCGTGGCAGTCCAGCCACTGATCTTCCAGCAGGGACCCAACAAGCGGTAGGTCCGGGGAGACTCCCCTTCCTCCCCCGGGAGGAGTGGCGCGAGAGCACACCGCAGGGATCTGCTGGGTTTGGAGACTCTACATGGAGTCGGGTGCCAGAGATAGAAACGCTCGGTCACAGGCCGGGTGAGCATGGAGTGCGGCCAGAGACTGGGCAGATGGGAGTGATTGACTGCTTTTCTCTGGGGACTCACTGAGGAATGGGGCTGCCAAGTTCTTGGCTCCTCCGGGGTAGACATTGGGAGGCGGCCATTTTCACTCTCATCCTCCAAAGCTGTACGGAAAGCTTGCAGGGAACAAAAGCTCCCAAGAACAAACCCGAGCAGATTACTTAGCCCACACTGGCAAGGGAGGGGCAATTCCGCCTCCAGCAAAGACATTTGAGAATCACGGCAACAGGCCTCTCCCCCAGAAGATCAGCAAGAGCAGCCAGCCGAGGCCAAGTTTACCGATCAATGAGAACGGCAGAACTCCCATGCTAGGGGAATACTGCACATAGAATTCATGGCTTTCTTCCCATGAATCTTAAGTCTTTCAAAATTAATTTTTTTTAACTTTCTTTTTCTTTTTTTTTTGAATTTTTCTTTTTCCCTTTTTCAACCAACATCTTATCAATCCCTTTTTTAAAAAAATCTTTTTTATTTTTTCTTTTTAGAGTCATATTCTATCC
>NW_027397063.1:47551663-47672667 GCF_003265705.2 Callorhinus ursinus
TGTTCTCTCTTTAAAATTTTGGGATACAGTTTCTTCTAACAGACAAAAATGTACCCTAAATCTCTGGTGTATGGCTTTGTTCTAGTCTCCTGCCTGATCACATTCTCTCCTTTTTTTTTTTTTTAATCCTCCTCTTTCTTTTTTCAACCAACTTCTTCTCTTATCAATTCCTTTTATAAAATCTTTCATAATTTTCACCTTTACAGTCATATCCCATCCCTTCATCATATTTACCCTTATTTTTGTATATATATAAGTTTTTCTTTTTTTTAAAATTTTGGGAGGCACTTTCTTCTAACAGACCAAAATACACCCAAAATGTAGTGTGTGGAACTGATCTATGCATCAGCCTGATCATATTTGATCATATTCTGGGTTTTTTCTTTTGTTGTTGTTTGTTTAACTTTTTCTTTTTCTTTTTTTTCTCTTTTTTCTTTCTTTCCCTTTCTTTTCCCCTGGTTTCAGGTCTCTTCTGATTTGTTTAGTGTATATATTTCTGGGGTTGTTGTTACCCTGTTAGCATTTTGTTCTCTCATTCATCTATTCTCCTCTGGACAAAACGACAAAATGGAAAAACTCACCTCAGAAAAAAGAACAAGAGGCAATACTGACTGCCAGGGACCTAATCAATATGGACATTAGTAAGATGTTGGAACTAGAGTTCAGAATGACAATTTTAAAGACACTAGCTGGGCTTGAAAAAAGCATGGAAGATATTAGAGAAACCCTTTCTGGAGAAATAAAAGAACTAAAATCTAACCAAGTCAAAATCAAAAAGGCTACTAATGAGGTGCAATCAAAAATGCAGTCTCTAACTGCTAGGATAAATGAGGCAGAAGAGAGAATTAGTGATATAGAAGATCAAATGATGGAAAATAAAGAAGTTGAGAAAAAGAGAGATAAACAACCACTGGATCACGAGGGCAGAATTCGAGAGATAAGTGATACCATAAGATGAAACAATACTAGAATAATTAGGATCCCAGAAGAAAAAGAAAGAGAGAGAGGGAAAGAAGGTATATTGGAGCAAATTATAGCAGAGAACTTCCCTAATTTGGGGAAGGAAATAGGCATCAAAATCCAAGAGGCACAGAGAAACCCCCACCAAATCATTAAAAATAGGTCAACATCCCAACATGTAACAGTAAAACTTACAAGTCTCAGAGACAAAGAGAAAATCCTGAAAGCAGCTCGGAACAAGAGAAATGTGACCTACAATGGTAGAAACATTAGATTGGCAACAGATCTATCCACAGAGACCTGCCAGGCCAGAAAGGACTGGCATGATATATTCAGAGTACTAAATGTGAAAAGTATGCAGCCAAGAATACTATATCCAGCTAGGCTGTCATTGAAAATAGGAGAGATAAAAAGCTTCCAGGACAAACAAAAACTAAGGAATTTGCAAACACGAAAACCAGCCCTACAAAAAATATTGAAAGGGGTCCTCTAAGCAAAGAGAGAGCCTAAAAGTAACATAGACCAGAAAGGAACACAGACATTATACAGTAACAGTCACCTTAGAGGCAAACAGTGGCACTAAATTCATATCTTTCAGTAGTTACCCTGAATGTAAGTGGGTTAATGCCCCAATCAAAAGACACAGGGTATCAGATGGATAGAAAAAAAGACCCATCAATATGCTGTCTGCAAGAGACTCATTTTAGACCCAAAGACATCCCCAGATTGAAAGTGAAGGGGTGGAAAACCATTTACCGTGCTAATGGACACGAAAAGAAAGCTGGGGTGGCAATCCTTATATCAGACAAATTAGATTTTAAACCGAAGACTATAATAAAAGATGAGAAGGACACTATATCCTACTTAAAGTGTCTATCCAACAAGAAGATCTAACGATTGTAAATATCTGTGCCCCTAACATGGGAGCAGCCAATTATATAAGCCAATTAATAACAAAAACAAAGAAACACATCGACAATAATACAATAATAGTGGGGGACTTTAACACCCCCCTCACGGAAATGGACAGATCATCTAAGCAAAGGATCAACAAGGAAATAAAGACTTTAAATGACACACTGGACCATATGGACTTCACAGATATATTCAGAACATTCCATCCCAAAGCAACAGAATACACATTCTTCTCTAGTGCCCATTGAACATTCTCCAGAATAGATCACATCCTAGGTCACAAATCAGGTCTCAACCAGTACCACAAGATTGGGATCAGTCCCTGCATATTTTCAGACCACAATACTTTGAAACTAGAACTCAGTCACAAGAGGAAAGTCGGAAAGAACTCAAATACATGGAGGCTAAAGAGCATCCTACTAAAGAATGAATGGGTCAACCAGGAAATTAAAGAAGAATTTAAAAAATTCATGGAAACCAATGAAAATGAAAACAACTGTTCAAAATCTTTGGGATACAGCAAACGCAGTCCTAAGAGGAAAATATATAGCAATACAAGCCTTTCTCCAGAAACAAGAAAGGTCTCAAATACACAACCTAAACCTACACCTAAAGGAGCTGGAGAGAGAACAGCAAAGAAAGCCTAAACCCAGCAGGAGAAGAGAAATTATAAAGATCAGAGCAGAAATCAATGAAATAGAAACCAAAAGAACAGTAGAACAGATCAATGAAACTAGGAGCTCGTTCTTTGAAAAAATTAAGAAGACTGATAAACCCCTGGCCAGACTTATCAAAAAGAAAAGAGTAATGACCCAAATAAATAAAATCATGAATGAAAGAGGAAAGATCACAACCAACACCAAAGAAATACAAACAATTATAAGAACATATTATGAGCAACTCTATGCCAGCAAATTAGATAATCTGGAAGAAATGGATGCATTCCTAGAGATGTATCAACTACCAAAACTGAACCAGGAAGAAATAGAAAACCTGAACAGACCTATAAGCACTAAGGAAATTGAAGCAGTCATCAAAAATCTCCCAAGAAACAAGAGCCCAGGGCCAGATGGCTTCCCAGGGGAATTCTACCAAACATTTAAAGAAGAATTAATACCTATTCTCCTGAAACTGTTCCAAAAAATAGAAATAGAAGGAAAACTTCCAAACTCGTTTTATGAGGCCACCATTACCTTGATCCCAAAACCAGACAAAGACCCCATCAAAAAGGAGTACTACAGACCAATATCCCTGATGAACATGGATGCAAAAATTCTCACCAAAATACTAGCCAATAGGATCCAACAGTATATTGAAAGGATTATTCACCATGCCCAAGTAGGATTTATCCCTGGGCTGCAAGGTTGGTTCAACATCCACAAATCAATCAAAGTGATACAATACGTTAATAAAAGAAAGAACAAGAACCATATGATCCTTTCAATAGATGCAGAAAAAGCATTTGACAAAGTACAGCATCCTTTCTTGAACAAAATTCTTCAGAGTATAGGGATAGAGGGTACATACCTCAATATCATAAAAGCCATCTATGAAAAACCCACAGCAAATATCATTCTCAGTGGGGAAAAACTGAGAGC
Source organism: Callorhinus ursinus (assembly GCF_003265705.2). Taxonomy (NCBI): domain Eukaryota; kingdom Metazoa; phylum Chordata; class Mammalia; order Carnivora; family Otariidae; genus Callorhinus; species Callorhinus ursinus. Next base: position 47,555,137 of record NW_027397063.1, read on the forward strand.
TTTCCCACTAAGGTCAGGAACATGGCATGGATGTTCACTATCACCACTGCTATTCAACATAGTATTAGAAGTCCTAGCCACAGCAGTCAGACAACAAAAAGAAATAAAAGGCATCCAAATCGGCAAAGAAGAAGTCAAAGTCTCACTCTTTGCAGATGATATGATACTTTATGTGGAAAACCCAAAAGACTCCACCCCAAAACTGCCAGAACTCATACAGGAATTCAGTAAAGTGGCAAGATATAAAATCAATGCACAGAAATCAGTGGCATTCCTATACACCAACAAGAGAGAAGACCGACAAATCAAGGAGTCGATCCCATTTACAATTGCACCCAAAACCATAAGATACCTAGGAATAAATCTAACCAAAGAGGCAAAGAATCTGTACTCAGAAAACTAAAATAATCATGAAAGAAATTGAGGAAGACACAAGAAATGGAAAAACATTCCATGCTCATGGATTGGAAGAACAAATATTGTGAAGATTTTAATGCTACCTAGAGCAATCTACACTTTGAATGCAATCCCTATCAAAATACCATCCACTTTTTTCAAAGAAATGGAACAAATAATCTTAAAATTTGTATGGAACCAGTAATGACCTCGAATAGCCAGAGGAATGTTGAAAAAGAAAAGCAAAGCTTGTGGCATTACAATTCCAGACTTCCCGCTCTATTACAAAGCTGTCATCATTAAGACAGTATGGTACTAGCACTAAAACAGGCACATAGATCAATGGAAAAGAATAGAGAGCCCAGAAAGGGACCCTCAACTCTACGGTCAACTAATCTTCGACAAAGCAGGAAAGAATGTCCAATGGAAAAAAGACAGTCTCTTCAACAAATGGTGTTGGGAAAATTGGACAGCCACATGCAGAAGAATGAAACTGGACCATTTCCTTACACCACACACAAAATAGACTCAAAAATGGTTGAAAGACCTAAATATGAGACAGGAGTCCATCCAAATCCTAAAGGAGAATACAGGCAGCAACCTCTTTGACATCAGCTGCAGCAACCTCTTCCTAGAAACATCAAAGGAAAAGGAAGCAAGGGCAAAAATGGACTATTGGGACTTCATCAAGATAAAAAGCTTATGCACAGCAAAAGAAACAGTCAACAAAACCAAAAGCCAACCGACAGAATGGGAGAAGATATTTGCAAATGACATATCAGATAAAGGGCTAGTATCCAAAATCTATAAAGATCTTATCAAACTCAACACCCAAAGAACAAATGATCCAATCAAGAAATGGTCAGAAGACATGAACACACATTTTTCCAAAGAAGACATTCAAACAGCCAACAGACACATGAAAAAGTGCTCAACATCTCTCAGCATCAGGGAAATCCAAATCAAAACCTCAATGAGATACTACCTCACACCAGTCAGAATGGCTAAAATTAACAAGTCAGGAAATGACAGATGTTGGCAGGGATGTGGAGAATGGGGAACCCTCCTACACTGTTGGTGGGAATGCAAGCTGGTGCAGCCACTCTGGAAAACAGTATGGAGATTCCTCAAAAAGTTGAAAATAGAGCTACCCTACGACCCAGCAATTGCACTACTGGGTATTTACCCCAAAGGTACAAATGTAGGGATCCAAAGGGGTACACGTACCCCGATGTTTATAGCAGCAATGTTCACAATAGCCAAAGTATGGAAAGAGCCAAGATGTCCATCAACAGATGAATGGATAAAGAAGATGTGGTGTGTATGTGTACACACATATACACACAATGGAATATTATGCAGCCATCAAATGAATGAGATCTTGCCATTTGCAATGACGTCGATGGAACTGGAGGGTACTATGCTGAGCAAAATAAGTCATTCAGAGAAAGACAGGTATCATATGACCTCACTGATATGAGGAATTTTTAATCTCAGGAAACAAACAGGGTTGCTGGAGTGGTGGGGGTGGGAGGGATGGGGTGGCTGGGTGATAGACATTGGGGACGGTATGTGCTATGGTGAGCACTGTGAATTGTGTTAAGACTGTTGAATCACAGACCTTTACCTCTGAAACAAATAATACGTTATATGTTAAAAAAAAAAAAAGAAGAAGAAGATAGCAGGAAGGGAAAAATGAAGGGAGGGAAATCAGAGGGGGAGACTAACCATGAGAGACTATGGACTCTGAGCAACAAACTGAGAGTTCTAGAGGGGAGGGAGGTGAGGGGATGGGTTAGCTCCTGATGGGTATTAAAGAGGGCACATACTAAATGGAGCACTGGGTGTTATACACAAACAATAATGGAAGACTACATCAAAAACTAATTATGTAATGTATGGTGATTAACATAATAAAAAAAAGACTGTATGTTAACTATACTGGAATTAAAAAAAATCAAAAATGCAAAATATGAGAGGGACAAGTAAGGATATATAAATGCCAATGAAAGGGTGAAAAAGTGGATGGAAAATTACTAAGAATGTGATTAGGTATTAAGTAGGGGGGAAGAGGAATTTGGTTGGATAATAAGTGTCAAGGGATTGTCCCTAAACTGGCTTAGCAGGATTCCTTGTGAAGATTAGGCTCAGCAGGGCAAAGATGGGCCAAAAAAGTGCTCAGGGGACTCTGAACAAAGTTTATTTCAAGTGGGAGTCCTTGTCAACATCTAGAGGAAGAGGGTGCCATGGAAGAAGGCAGCACCGTTGTCTCCCACCAACCTTGCTTGACAATCTTTGTTACCCCATACCCTCATGGCCTCCTGGCCCCATTACATATATAATCAGACTCTTTGGACCAGAAAAACCTGAGGAACATAGTGACTCAATAATCTATCCAGTTTTCATAAATTATTTTTGCTACCTGATGCCACTATGCCTAAGACAAAGCTCCTTGCCACTGGCCTCTACTGTGAAGAATCATGAGGTTAAATGCTCTGGAAATTAAAACCTTCCAGCCCACATTTCTTTAGCTTGAGAAGCAAACATTCTGCATGGTACTTAAAATAGGTTTGTCTTTAAAAGTAACACCCTCTACCCAGTGTTTGGTAGCTCTATAGCAGTGGTTCTAATCTCATGGAATTACCTGGGGAACTTTGTAAATGCATAAACATTCAAACACTGGAATCAGAACTTAGATCTAACATGGGTTGATGACAGAGGCAGCCTTCAGTATTTTTATGAAGTTCCCAGGCAATTTTGACGACCATATGTGTTTTGGAAGTGGTGAATCTTGACAGCTGTCCTTAAAGGCAGTATTCACACCCCAGAGCTCACAATGAGTATGCTGGGTCATCAAAATACTGAAAAAGGAAGGAAATGCATTTGCCTTCAAGTTTGCTTTGGAGACTACAAGGTAATTGTAATAAGTGTACAATTGTAGTTGTAACTAACAATTACTGAGTACATTCTATTTACCAAGATCAGTACTTTGAGCCTGTGTAGTCCTTACACTGGCCTGTAATATAACGGTCTTCACTTAGAAATGAGCAAACGAGGCTTTAGAGGTTATGTAACATGGAGAAAGTCATGCAGAGTGTAAGTGACAGTGCCAGGAATCACAGTCAGATCTTCAAAAGTCACTTTCTCATTATTAACTGTAATGTAATACAGCCTCAGTATTCTATCCCCTAGAATTTTGTACTTACCTAATGAGGTTGGGAAGAGTAAAATAAATAAATAAATAAATAAAAACATACTTACGCTCATTATGCAGATAACTACTGTTAATCATTGAAGTATTCTTATATCTCTTTGTATATTTTATGCTATATGTGTGGCTTTTATTAGTCATGTGATATGCATACAGGAATATGTTCTACTTAAAAAATACTATTTCTAGCAAGCATTTCCTCATATCATTTTAACATCTATAAAAATTTTACCCTCGATGATTGCCTAATATTCTATTAGCTTGATGTAACCATTATCCTGTCTTTGGACTCTCTTGTTTTTTTCAATTAGTTGCTATTATAAATGACATTGAGTATCTCAATAAAGCTCTTAAACACTAAAAAATGTTGTATTAAACATATATACATGTACACACACAGTTGACCCTTGAACAACATGGGTTTGAACTGCATGGGTACACTTATACACAAAATTTCTTAATAAATACAGTACAATACTGTAAATGTATTTTCTCTTCTTTAAGATATTGTTAATAACATTTTCTTTTCTCTAGCTTTATTGTAAGAATACAACATATAATATATATAACATACAAAATATCTGTTAATTGTTTATATCATCAGTAAGGCTTCTGGTCAAGAGTAGGCTATTAATAGTTAAGTCTTGGGGAGTCAAAAGTTATATGGATTTGCAGCTGTGTCAGGGGTGGAGGTGGTGCCCCCAACCCTTGTGTTGTTCAAGGGTTAACTGTATATATATATATGTATGGACACACACATGTATATAGCAGTATTTATCCAAATATCTATTTCTTTAGGATATATTTCTAAAAGAGTCTTTTTATTTAAAAAGCAAATGATTTAAAAAATCTAAATACATTATGCAAAATTCCTTTCTAGAAATACATATAAGCTTACAACTAGCAGTATGTGAAGTGACTTCAATTATATTCTTTTCTTCATTGATCAGTATCATTATTCATCTTTGCTAATGTGATAAAGAGGTATCTTGAACTCATAGTTTTCATACCTCTCTTTTAACCATTTTTGTATTATCTTGGATAAATAATTTGTGTCCTTGATTTTCCCTCAGTATTTTTATCTAATCGTTCAACAGTTTACATCATGGAATACTTACTGTAGGCCAGGCTTCATTTAAAAGCTTTCCATGGGTTACTTAACCTGTTCTCAGCAACAGGCCTGTGAATAAATGCTTTTGACATCTCCATTTTATGTATCAGGAAACTGAGACCCAGAAGTGAGGAGATTTGTCTGAGGCAACACAGCTAATATGCTCTTTTTTTAATATAACGGTGATCAATAATTTTCCTATAATAGGGGGTTTTTTTGGTGGATAATTTGCCAAATTTGTTATTTACCTTTCCAGTTTATTCATATTTTTATTGTGCTGAAAGTAGAAGTTTGTAGGCATCCAAATTATCAGTTTATTTAATGATTTCTTCCTTTGCTTCAAAGATTACAAAATAACTTCTCTTTCAAAAACTAACATTCTTCCATAATTCTAGTTCTTAATGCTTTCTTTACTTCTTTAGTATACTTGGCATATATTATATAAACAATATGAGATCGGAATCTAAACTTAAATTGATCTTTTTCCACAAATAACCCATACCTTAAAATTACTTTATGGAACAATCCTTTATTTTTCTATTGGTTTGTGAAAGCTCTTTTATTATACACTAAATTTATATATATGCATTCTATTAAATTATTTCCTCTTGAAGCCATAATATATCATTTTAATGGTCATACTATTATAAAACTTTTAAATACTTTTTAGAGTAATCTCTAGGACTCTGTTAAGTGTTGGTCTCTCAAGAGGGAAAAAAGAAGAAAATAACTTTATAAGAAACAGCAAATGAGAAATAAGTAAATGAAGTCTAGATTAGCATTGCTTAAAACCTATGGTGCCTCTCTCTCTGAACACACATGCACACAGGCACTACAGACAGGCACACAAATTGTATGAAGAAAACTGTTTTGTAGCTATCTAGGAGATAAACTTGTAATGGTAAACAGAATTTATATCTCTTTTCTCAGGAGCTATGCCTGTGAAAGCCAGTTTGAAAAAAAAAATGTTAAATGGGAGACCTTCCACTCTTTCATGTGCATAAACCATAATATATTCTAAATAAGCTTTTATTATTAAACTGGGGGACAGTATTATATACACTTATTTACAAGATAATTCATAGTTTTGAATCACATTATCATAATTTTTGCTTCTACTAGGAAAAAAAGTCATTTTATCTTTACAAATACATACCGAGAACATATTATGCTAAGTATTAAGAATGAAAAGGTAAATAAATCATGACTCATACCTTCAAAAAGGTCATGGTTTCAGAGAACTGAAAAACATATGAAACATATTTAAAACGCTCCATAAACTAATAATAACAGATTAAAATAACTGGTACAAAGGAGGTAATGTCCAGTTAAGGGAAAGGTGAAATTTCAGGTGGTAATATTGGAGTGAAACGCAGTGTAAATCTACAAAGAACACCATCATGTATTATTGTGTATTACGCACCTGAAAATAGGTTTTAATACTGTAATGCTTTTCAGATTGGAATACCTTAATTCAAGAATTTCATTGGCTGATAAACAATGCCTTTGAACAAAATACAGATCAGAAGTTATCATAATTGCCTATCCTGATTTTCTGTCACTACAACCTTCCTCAAGTTTTTCTAGCATTTGAAATTTTTGCCATTTTGCAACACTTTAATCTTGGATGTCGACATGTTCCTGCTACAAAAATGATATCCTACCCTATGCCACCCTATTTGTTACAGAAGCCTTTGAGTCACACACCAGAAACTTTGTCAAATCTTGGAATATTATTATTCTAGTCGATGCTTTTTTCTTTATATGCAGGTATAAAAAGACTGAAAAGGTACATAGGTTACATGTATTTTGTGACTAAACAATTCAACTGAAATGCACAAGGATTTATTGAGTTTTTACTATATGTCTGACACTATGCTCCAAGCTAAGGATAAAAAGGTCCATAACACATAGACCTGAATAAGAATTTCTTTCTCTGCCGGATGCTTAAATAGACCACATGATATCGGCTGTGAAGTAATTAAACCCACTGTATCCCTGTGCTGCTACAGGCAAAACAGATCTTGCTTCAGGAAAAGTTTCTTGCCAGTGCAATCCATATGCAATTGAGACCCTAATCAGGAAATGACCATTTTGTTGAAAAAGGTTTTAACTCCAGCATTGCTATCCCCTCATTATCACAATATAACCCAGACATAGAATAGAACATCTAGAAATTGACAAAAAGGCCATCCAAAATTATCAAATAAATTATAGTAGCTGTTTTATAGTTTAACTGCAGTAAACAAATCTCTGGATAAATCAATTAATAAAGTCAGTACTGAAAGTGAATTTATGGAGTAGCACAAGAATTGAACAAGAGCCCCAAAACAAATACCTCCTTTCTAAGGCAAAGAGCCTGAGATAACAGTGTATGGAACATAGGAAAAAAAAGATGATAACAAATAGAACCAAAGCAGATCTTAAATGAAGAAGAACTGGAGAGCCATATCTGAACCACATCACTATAGAAACTTTAGTATTTGCTGCATATTTTCAGGAGAAGTAAGCACAGTGTGAGTCAGCATAAAGGCAAGAAAACCATCTATTCAAAAGCCCTAAGTCAAAGAATTGCAAGTGAACTGAATAGAATGGACATATTATTTAAATTTAAGACTTTGATACTTTATTGGAGGTAAATAAGCTAAGTAACTCACCCAACCTCCAGACAGCATCCTAATAAGCCTTAGGCTATATGTTACACTCCATATAAAAAAAATTTTTTTTTGAGACCTTACTGAAATGATTTTGATCTGATGTATTGGTGGTGTCAAATCAAGACACTTATAATTTCATTAAAGAAGGCATATTCTATCCTATTCAATACATGGCCCCTGTATTGCATGTGACATTGTTGCAGAAATGCTCTTGGAAAATTGCAACAACAATGGGTGTTTAGCTTCCTGAGGAACCATGATGTTGAGATCCTATATTAGTCATCTCGGTGCTTCCTTGGGATAAGAGAGGGTTGAGGAAGAAAGGTTCTGATGAGCCACACAGTAGCTCACCCAGCTCACTTCAAGCATCACATTATTTTAATTGATCTCAAGTTCCACAAAGTAGCCTATGAGGCCATAGCTCAAAACTGGGCACCAGAAATGCATAAGAGCCTCATGAGGACTGGAATTGTTACCAGAATGGTAGGTTCTTTCCCTACTCAATACCACTTGCCAAATAGACAAATAGCAAGACAGTATTTGATGACAAACAGGTAATTTATTCAATGGCCAGAGAATGAACAAGGGGAACTCATGCTCTTTGGTATCTTCTTCTGGAAAAGCTGAGTGGTGTACATGATACGGCTGGGGGATGCTTCATGTCAGCCAGGAATTGGGGAAGGGGTAGAGATTTCCAAGAACTTAGGCCACATCCCTTTTTCTTCCTTATTTGGTCAGGGTTTTCCTGTCATGGTGCCTTTTGGGAGGAGATTTTAGTGGTTTAATGTAGTATAAGAAAAGGATAATGTGAACCTTGACTCACTTTATCAGCCTTCTTGAGCCTGTCTAGTTTGATCCCATTCCTTGTGGTCTGGCAGCAAGCTTATCTGGGCAGGAATACCTGTAGGGGAGATATTAGAAAAAAAAACAGCTTTAGAAAAATTCCCTATGGTGCTCTTCAAGGGCTCATCTGGTGACAGAACTCGTGACCAAAGAGGCAGAAATCAACTGAAGGAGAGAATATGCCACCCCAAATATGCCACTTGTGCATATTGATTATTTTGAACTAAAGTTATTTAAGAAACAGCAAGAAAGACACACTGATCCTTCCTTGTCCCTCTGAAAGCAGGAAATAAATACCCTATGTGAAAGGTACTCTCACTGTACAAAGAGGGTTGAAGGCATCCTTACCATGAAATATAGGAAATTTAAGGCAGAGAAGACAGTATAAAAAAAACTTGTTACCTCACTGATTTGCTATTCCAAGGTGAAACCCCTTTGTCTTGCCAGTTCTTCACAAATTTATTGTTTCTTTGTCTAAAAGGTATAAAATCTGACTGCTTTGATCATTTCTTTGAGTTTCATATTTTGGGGGGAGCTTATGTATGTACAAAATTAAATTTGTTTTTCTCTTATTAATTTCTATGTCAATTTAATTATTATGCCAACCAAAGAACCTAGAAAGAAGTTTCCCACCCCTACACAACCTAGTTTAGTCTTACACTCCCTCATCAGCACAGCTTCTCTTTCTCTCTCAATCTCTCCTTTCCTCCTTCCCTTCCTTTCTCTCCCTCTCATTTTCCGGACTAGTTCTTTCTATTTGGGTGTGTGTATACCACCTCACCCCCAGATCTATAGGGCTTCTTAGGTAAAGCAATCAATTGAGCCTTGTCCAGTGGCTTCAAGTCATACATATTCCAAATACCAGATAGAATACAACTGGGCCAGTTTGGGTAAAATGTCCCTTTCTGATTCAATCGAGCCAAATTGTTATCAGAGGAATGGATAAGAATATTTTTTATGTGAAGCAGAAACAAAAGGATTGATAGATTAAATAATTGACTTTTTTGTGTGCTGCCAGTATTAATAGTGTCAAGTCTGAGTAAGTCTACAAGTAGAAAAGCAATCACGTTTTGGAAAGTAGGATGTATGGAGATCTGACTTGGGGGAGATATAACTGTGGGTATGGTGTCTGGGAGGGCGCCCTGATTTTTTTCAAAGCCAGTTAGTATCCTTATAATCTTCGTTTTAAATTCACAAAATACACAAGGCAAGGAAAGATTACTGAAAGCAGCAAGGGAAAAAAAAAATCCTTAACATATTAGGGAAGTCAGATCAGATTCACAGCAGATCTGTCCACAGAAACTTGGCAGGCCAGAAGAGAGTGGTGGGATATATTTAACATGCTGAATGGGAAAAATATACAGCCAAGAATCCTTTATTCAGCAAGGCTGTCAATGAGAATAGAAGGAGAGGTAAAGAGTTTCCCAGACAAACAAAAACTAAAGGAGTTTGTGACCACTAAACCAACCTTGCAAGAAACTTAAGGGGGACTCTTTGAATGGAGAAAAAAAAAAAAACACCAAAAACAACAAAGACTAGAAAGGAGCAGAGAACATCACCAGAAACACCAACTCTATAGATAACACAATGGCACTAAACTCATATCTTTAAATAATTGCTCTAAATGTAAATGGACTAAATGCTCCAATAAAAAGACAAAGGGTATCAGAATGGATAAAAAAAAAAAAACACAAGATCCATCTATATGCTGCCTGTAAGAGACTCATTTTAGACCTAAAGACACCTGCATATTGAAAGTGAGAGGATGGGGAACCATCTATCATGCTAATGGACATCAAAAGAAAGCTGGAGTAGCCGTACTTTCTATCAGATAAATTAGATTTTAAACCAAAGACTGTAACAAGACATGAAGAAGGGCATTGTATTGTAACTAGGGGATCTATCCAACAAGAAGATCTAACAATTGCGAATATTTATGCCCCAAATTTGGGAGCACCCAAATATATAAATCAATTAATAATAAACATAAAGAAACTCATTGATACTAATACAATAATAGTAGGTGACTTTAACACCCATCTACAGCAATGGACAGAGCATCTAAGCAGAAAATCAATGAGGAGACAATGGCTTTGAATGACGTGCTGGACTGGAAGGACTTAACAGATGTAGTGAGAACATTTCACCCTAAAGTAGCAGAATACACATTCTTTTCTAGTGTACATGGAACATTCTCCAGAATAGATCACATCCTGTGTCACAAGTTGGCCCTCAACAAGTAAAAAAGATGGAGATCATACTATGCATATTTTCAGACCACAACACTGTGAAGCTTGAGGTCAACCACAAGAAAAAATTTGTAAAGACCTCAAATACATGGAGGTTAAAGAACATTGTAGTAAATAATGAATGGGTTAACCAGGAAACTAAAGAATAAATAAAAAAAATATATAGGGAAGCAAATGAAAATGAAAACATGATGGTCCAAAACCTTTGGGATGAAGCAAAGGCGGTCCTAAGAGACGAGTATATTGCAGTATAGGCCTATCTCAAGAAGCAAGAAAACTCTCAAATATACAGCCTAACCTTACACCTAAAGGAACCAGAAAAGGAACAGCAAATAAAGCCTAAAGCCAACAGAAGAAAGGAAATAATAAATATTAGAGCAGAAATAAATGATATAGAAACAACAATAACAAAAAAACACAGTAGAACAGATCGATGAAACTAAGAGTTGGTTCTTTGAAAGCATAAAATTGATAAACCCCTAGGCAGACTTACCAAAAAGAGAAGGGGCCCAAATAGATAAAATCGTCAATGAAAGAGGAGAAATCATAACCAACACCACAGAAATACAAACAATTATAAGAGAATACTTTGAAAAATTATATGTTAACAAATTGGGCAATCTGGAAGAAATGGGCAAATTCCTAGAAGCTTACAAACTACCAAAAGTGAAACAGGAAGAAATAGAAAATTTGAACAGACCCATAACCAGCAGAGAAATTGAATCAGTCATCAAAATCTCCCAACAAACAAAACTCTTGGGCCAGATAGCTTCCCAGGGGAATTCTACCAGATGTTTAAAGAAGAGTTAATACCTAGTCTTCTCAAACTGTTCCAAAAAATAGAAATGGAAGGAAAACTTCTAAACTCGTTCTATGTAGCTGGCATTACCTTGATTCCAAAACCAAACACAGCATTAAAAGGGAGAATTACAGGCCACTATCCCTGATGAACATGAATGCAGAAATTCTCAATAAAACTTTAGTAAATCGAATCCAACAGTATATTAAAAGAATTATTCAGCATGATCAAGTGGGATTTATTCCTGGGCTGCAGGGGTGGTTCAATATTCACAAATCAATCAATGTGATACACCACATTAATAAAAGAAAGGATGAGAACCATATGATCCTTTCAAAAGATTCAGAAAAAGTATTTGACAAAATACAGCATCCTTCCTGGATAAAAACCCTCAAGAAAGTAGGGATAAAGGGCATATACCTCAATATCATAAAGGCCATATATGAAAGACCCATAGTTAATATCATCCTCGATGGGGAAAAACTGAGAGCTTCTCCCCTATGGTCAGGAACAAGACAAAGATGTCCACTTTCACCATTACTATTTAACATAGTACTGGAAGTCTTAGCCTCAGCAATCAGACAACAAAAAGAAATAAAAGACATCCGAATCAACAAGGAAGAAGTCAAATTTGCACTATTTGCAGATGACCTGATAAATCTATGTAGAAAACCCAAAAGACTCCACCAAAAATTGCTAGAAATAATACATGAATTCAGCAAAGTTGCAGGATATAAAATCAACACGCAGAAATTTTTTGCATTTCTATACACCAATAATGAAGCAGCAGAAAAAGAAATCAAGGTATCAATCCCATTTGCAATTGCACCAAAAATAATAAGATACTTAGGAGTAACCTAATTAAAAAGGTAAAATATCTGTGGTCCGAAAACTGTAGAACATTTATGAAAGAAATTGAAGAGGACACAAAGAAATGGAAAAACATTCCATGCTAATGGGATTGGAAGAACAAACATTGTTAAAATGTCTATATTACCCAAAGCAATCTACACATTTAATGCAATCCCTATCAAAATGCCACCAGCATTTTCACAGAGTTAGAGCAAACAATCCTAAAATTTGTATGGAACCAGAAAAGACCCCAAATAGCCAAAGCAATTCTGAAAAAGAAAAAACTGGAGGCATCATAATTCCAGATTTCAAGCTATATTACAAAGTGGTAGTCATCAAGACAATATGGTACTGGCACAAAAAGTGACACATGGATCAGTGGAACAGAATAGAAAACCCAGAAATGAACACACAACTCCATGGTCAACTAATCTTTGACAAAGCAGTAAAGAATATCCAATGTAAAAAAGATAGTCTCTTCCACAAATGGTGTTGGGAAAACTGGACAGCGACATGCAGAAGAATGAAACTGGATGACTTTCTTACACCATACACAAAGATAAACTCAAAGTGGATGAAACAACCAAATGTGAGACAGGAAACCATCAAAATCCTAGAAGAGAACACAGGCAGCAACCTCTTTGACCTCAGCCACAGCACCTTCTTACTAGAAACATCACTGGAGGCAAAGGAAACAAAAGCAAACATGAACTCTTGGGACTTCATCAAGATAAAAATCTCCTGCACAGCAAAGGAAACAATCAACAAAACTGAAAGGCAGCCTGCGGAATGGGAGAAGATATTTGCAAATGACATACCAGATAAAGGGCTAGTATCCAGTATTTATAAACGACTTATCAAACTCAACACCCAAAAAACAAATAACCCAGTTAATGGGCAGAAGACACAAGTAAACACTTTTCCAAAGAAGACATCCAAATGGCTAACAGACACAAGAAAAGATGCTCAACATCACTCATCATCAGGAAATACAAATCAAAACCACAGTGAAATACCACCTCACACCTGTCAGAATAGCTAAAATTAACAACACAAGAAACAACAGTCTTTGGCAAGGATGTGGTGCTGTTGGTGGGAATGTAAACTGGTGCAGCCACTCTGGAGAACAGTATGGAAGTTCCTCAAAATACTAAAAATAGAACTACCCTACAGTCCAGCAATTGCACTAGTAGGTATTTACCCAAAAGATACAAAAATACAGATTGGAAGGGGTACGGATGTTTATAGCAGCATTATCAACAATAGCCAAACTATGGAGAGAACCCAAATGTCCATCGACTCATGAATGGATAAAGAGGATATGGGGTGTGTGTGTGTGTGTGTGTGTGTGTGTGTGTGTGTGTGTGTGTAAAATGGAATATTACTCAGCCATCGAAAAGAATGAAATCTTGCCATTTACAGCAACGTGGATGGAGTTAGAGTGTATTATGCTAAGCAAAATAACTCAATCAGAGAAAGATAAATACGTATGATTTCACTCACATGTGGAATTTAAGAAGGAAAACAGAGGAATATATGGGAAGAGGGGAAAAAAAAGGAGAGAGGGAAATCAGAAGAGACTCTTAATGATAGAGAACAAACTGAGGGTTTGATGGAGGGAGGTGTGTGGGGAATGGGCTAGATGGGTGATAGGTATTAAAGAGGGCACTTGTTGTGATGAACACTGGGTGTTGTTGATGAATCACTGAATTCTACTCCTGAAATCAATATTTCATTGATTGTTAAATAAAATTTAAATTAAAAAGAAGAAAATGGCATGATTGCCAGGTATGAACCAGCAGCTTCACTGAGTGACAGTTTTGTCTTAAAATTCTTTTGGTACTCATTGAATATGGTATATTGTTATTTTTGTGTAAGTTTTGTCTTTCAAGTAGATTCTAAGTTGATTGATGATATATCCTGTCATTTCTTCCCAGAGATTTTTATGGGAACTTGCTTATTGTCTCCACTGGCTAATGTTTGAGCAGAAGAACAGAAACCCAGAGAAACTCAAGGACAGGAAATACAGCTAAATCTCATGAAAAAGGGGGTTTAATGAGAGTTTATGGACTCTGAGAAACAAACTGAGGGTTCTAGAGGGGAGGGTGGGGGGATGGGTAAGCCTGGTGATGGGTATTAAAGAGGGCACGTACTGCATGGAGCATTGGTTGTTATATGCAAACAATGAATCATGGAACACTACATCAAAAACTAACGATGTGGGCGCCTGGGTGGCTCAGTTGGTTAAGCGACTGCCTTCGGCTCAGGTCATGATCCTGGAGTCCCAGGATCGAGTCCCACATAGGGCTCCCTGCTCAGTGGGGAGTTTGCTTCTCCCTCTGACCCTCTTCCCTCTCATGCTCTCTATCTCTCATTCTCTCTCTCTCAAATAAATAAATACAATCTTAAAAAAAAAACTAACGATGTAATGTATAGTGATTAACATAACATAATAAAATTTTTAAAAAGGGTTTAAACTGTAGAGTCAATCAGTTAAATGATACTGAAGGAAACTTTTTCTTCACCTTTTCTAGGTTTCTGGAATTGCAGTTAAGGCTAACTCTAAATTAAGTTCATAACAGACTCTAAGTGATGCTGAGAGCCCAGAATATTCTGAAGAGAATTCCAATGAGCAATCCACAACAGTGGTTAGATTTCTCTGCACAGAGTTTACCCACAACTGTCCAGCCACTCCCTCCCTAGTGAATAAAAAAAAGAACTTGAGGGTACATGGAGAAATCAGAGGGTCTTGGCAGTACACTTGGGCAGAGTGCATTGTTGACCAGGAATAGTGAGGCATTGAAATGCAAGCAAGAGCATTTATTATTAGGTCTTAAGAATTGTAATTTGGGGAGCACAGATGCAGGTAGAAATCCAAAAGGACCCCACTGAGGAAAAATGGTGAGGGGCTTTTAAAGGAAAAAGAAAAGAGGAAATTGCTATGAATTCCATTAAATTGTATTTTAGTCATTCTGATTGGAGGACAAATAATTTGAATTTATAATTCATTGGCTTACTTAGGTCATCTCATCAGTTTTTAAGAAAAAACACATTTTTCATGGTCCTCATCGAGTCCTTTCTCAGCAGTCTCAGCACTTTTGTTTCCTCTTGGCATCAACAAAAGTTAAGCAGTTGAACAAAGTGGAACAGTGAAGACAAGATGGAGTCACTTAGGGTGTCTTGCCACTGAGACCTGTAGCCTTCCCTTCACAGTACCAAAAATGCCAAGAGGCTAGTCAATATCCACCACCCCCCAACACACACCCCACCTCCTTTCTCAGCCATGGGAGAGAGAAAGTAAGGGCTCCTTACCACCACCAAAGCCAAGTTTGAGGAGTGGTCCAAGAGAATTACTAGGAGAGGTTGGGGTTTTCTAAGAAATAGAACTAGGCACCTCATTCCCTGGGTGGATGTTGGTCATACTGCAAAACTTGAAGGCCCGTTGTTCTGTGATCCTCTGAGAAGAGAGTAATGAGGCTCTTGGCAGACCTTGACTTGTATTCTCTGAATTTGGGGTGTTGTCCATTTATTGTGTACAGATTTTGGCAGGCTGAGGATCATCTGGAGTATCTCATACTATTGGGGTTTGGAGAAGAATGATGGAGCTTATTTGGAAGAAGATGAAGGCAGCCTGTGTTCCAACCTTGTTCTGTTTGACCCTGAGAAAGATGAGAGAGAGGATCTCAGTAGTTCGTGGATATTTGTTGGAAGGCGAAAGGAAATTAATGAAGTGGCAGAAGGCATAGAGCTGCCCAGACAGCTGCCACACAAAGCAATGAGATGCCCAACATTAAAAGAAAAAAAGGATCAGAAAGTAGACTTCAGGCAGGATCACATAGGGACAAAGCTGCCTCTGTCTGAGGGGATGATCAACAGTGGAGGGGTCTAGGATCAGGGTGAAGCCTATTTTAAGAAAAATCACACTTACCATCTCCTCAGGGATATCCAGCATCAGATGGGATCAGACTGAACCAAAATGTCCAGGGATAATTACCACCAGAGATAGGCTTGCTAAGTTAAGTCTGGGAACAATTCCTCATTTTCATGTTTTTCTCGTTTACCCCTGAGCCATAAAAAGAGCTAGTGACTAGAAAGGGTGGATGTGAGTGGGGCAGGGTGGGGAGTAAGTGCTTTGAATCAGATATGAGACTGGAGTATTAAACTAGACTGAACTAAATTTAATACCTGGCAATGACCCAGAAGATAGAGAATCTTTCTAAGGCAAAGGGATGGGATTTAATCAGGCACATTTGAAAGGAATAATTGAAAAATAAAACCAACAAATGTTAATACAATCTAGTGTTATTAAGGTCAGTGAATGTCCACTTCTCTCATGGGTTTATTTTTTGTCCTTTCAATGTCAGATGCTGTACAGTCTCTTTCATTCTCTTATTTCCCTTACCTTTATCTCTTTTCTACATGATTTCGTCCTGCCTGAATATATCTCAGTGTGGCCACATGGTTACCTGGTCCCAGTGCCAACCACCATCTAACTATGGTTCTCCTACACATTTTCAAGAGAAGGTAAGTTGCTTAACTCATCTAGCAAATTGGTTGTCTTTAGGTGCATTGCTGGTCCCATTAGCTTTGGCCTTAATGTGGGTACTGGTACAAATGGCAACAAAACATCGAGGGTTGTTCTAAATGTTCTTAGAAGGGGACATAGCAAATAGGTAATAATTAGAGGTTATTCAGGGTGAGTGTTCATTTAATATTTTTTTGGATTGTGGTAACTTTTGGATGAGTCGATTTCTTGAATGTACATCTGTAACTTTTTAAATCATGAAGTGACTCTGGTATCACGTCAAGGTGAATCATAATAGATTTGTTTGCATACCTGTTGCTTGTGAACAGAGAGGAAGTCTTGTTAAACAGATCAGATATGACATCTGTTTTTCGTCCAGAGGAAGAAATGAAACAAGCGCAATAATCTGCCTTTAAATTACTTGCTCACGATTAAGCAAAGAGCTTCAGGTAAACGAAAAGTGCAATTGCATTAGTAATGTACATATTCCTCAAAGTGGAATATAAAAAATTATATGTATAGCTTAATATCACTATTAGAGAAGCACTGACTTTCATGGTGTCCTGAAACTCCTGTATTACTGTGTTTCTGAGTGATATCTCACTCACACCATGTCCTTGAGAGCAGCTAAGGATTTTGCATTTGATAAGCATTGAGGAGACACACACGCATGCTGGACACTGTATTTTCTTGTTACTTGGCAACAGTTTCTTTTTCTTCTTAGCAACAGTGGAGTGAAGAGGTTTTTGAAAACTGAAAAAAGCTAGAGTACAGAAAAAGTCAAAGCCTTTCATATTCCCTCTGGCTGGAAGGCATATTAGAAGGGACCAGATTCAGCTGTGGATAAAATGAAGTATATTTGTTATCTAGTTATGTGTATGTTCCTATTGAAATTTAACCCAAAGTCTTAATCATTTAACTGTTTCACTCCTCTACTACAGTTTAAGTATTATGAACACAGCCTCTCAGTCTGTTTATATTCATGTCAGTTTTCCCAGTATGTGTGGCTCACACTGAAAAGAAATGTATCAGGAAAAGCAGTAATTTTCAGGTAACCTCTTACTATTTGGTTAACCAACCACTGCCTGGATTTTTCATTTAATTAAGTTTTTGGAAAGATTGCAGTTGTGGATGGAGAAGAGAAAGAGAGAAAAACTGACTGATTTTGGCAGAATCTCTGACTTGTAAAGAGATCACTGGTCTTCTCTTTTGTGGAAATTACGATTTTTTTAAAAGCAAGAAATAAACTTCTATTAAGTACCTGAGAATTCAGTTGTTCTAACAGCTTGTGTCACTTAACTAGTATGCTAGTCTATGAGAAAAAACTTATTTGAAGGAATATCATGTCTCAGATGGTCTAATATGAGGGGAAAGAGTCATTGCCTTAGCTAGTGAGAGGGGCCACCAGGACTGTACAATGTCACAGTCTTACCGGAGAGTGAGGGCCCCCTTCACTTCAATGAATGAAGTCTTACCAGACAGTGAGCCCCCCCTTCACTTCAATGAAGTGAAGCCTCAAGTCATTCTTGTTTCTGTTTGCTTTTTATAGGGAAACACACAGATTTAAGTGAACATTTCTATGAGATTTGGCCAGTGTGTTCCACATATATTCACTGTGTCAGTTAAGATATCCAACATTTCTGGGGCGCCTGCGTGGACAGTCGGTTGAGTCTAACTCTTGGTTTTGGCTCAGGTCATGATCTCAGGCTCGTGAAATGGATCTCAGCCTGTGTGGGGCTCCATGCTCAGTGTGGAGTCTACTTAAATTCTGTCTCCCTCTGCTTATCCCCCCAACCCCCTAAAACAAATAAGTAAGTCTTTTAAAAAAATTCAAACATTTCTAACACCCCACAAAGACCCCTCTGCCACACTTTTAATCAAGGCATGCTACCACCTAGGCAAAGTCATGATGTTTACAACCATAAATTACAATTTTTCCTGGGCTAGAATAAATGAAAATGGAATGATACCATATGGATTCTTTTTGTCTGGCTTTCTTCACTCAGCAGGGTGTTTTTTCCCTCATTCATCTATCTTTTTGCATGTATCCATATTTCGCTTTAAAAAAAATTGTGGAATAGTATCCCATACCACAATTTATTGATTCCTTTGATGATAGACATCCCAGTTGTTTCCAATTTGGGATTGTTATGAATAAATCTTCTCTGAACATTCATGTAGAAGCCTTTTTATGGACATAATTCTCAAAAATCTTTTGGGCAAATACTTAAAAGTGGAATTGTGAGTCACATAAGTGCATGCTGACTTTTGTGAGCTTTTGCAAGGGGCTGCATCATCTTACATTTCCACCTGTAGTGTGTGAGTTCAACTTACTCCATATCATTGCCAATACTTGATGTGTCACTTTAAAAAAAAAATTCATGATTCTCATGTTATCATATTGTGATTTTAATTTTCATTGTGCTGAGAACTATCGATCATCTTAGGCATCGTAAGTTTTCTTTTGTGGAGAGTCTTCTCAGTAGTATTGTTCATTTTTTATTGAGTTGTTTCTTTTTGATATTGATTTATGGGGGTCTGTTTTACATGTTCTGAATACATATGTATGCTTTTTCAGGCTTACCCACCCCCGTCCTACTCTCCACACATTTTTTCCCCAATCTGTGTCTTGCTTTTTCATTCTTTAAAATGGTGATAATAAAGGAAAGTTTTTATTTTTAATGAAGGCCCATTTAACATATTTTCTTTTAGTGCTTTTTTATGCTCCCTGAGAAAATTTTGCCAATCTATTTTTTTTCAGAAGATTTTGTAGTTTTTCTTTTATATTTCATACATATGCATATGCCTGGCAATGCCTAATTTTTTAGCTCTTCAAATGCCCTATTCTCTCTAGATCTCCATGCATTGCATATTATGTAAAAACCACCGTCCCCTCTTCTTCGTAGAAGGCAATATGGTATAATAGAAGATCGTGGATTCTAGAGGCAAACTACTGACTTCAAATATTAATTCTTTTACTAGCACTGTGCTTCGATTTCCTCACTTGTAAGATGGAAATAATAATAATTCATCTTTATAAAGATTGAATGAGTTAAAGTATGTAAAACACGTAGAACAAATTGTACCACATTGTGAGCACTGAACAGAAAGAGATATATTCACAACACCTTATTATATTTCCAGGCTCTGTTCCAGTAGCTTATCCACCAAGAAACTTTGTTAGTGCTTCCAATCTAAGTAGGAGCTGCCTGCAGAATTTGTGCATGTTACTCCCCTTCTGCCCCCAGGGTACTGGAATACATCTACCACTTCCTTTAAGAAAATACAAATACAGTAATACAAAATCCTGAGACCTATCCAAGCAGCACCAGTGTAGCAGATATGCAATTCAATATTTGAATCTCAGCAGTAGGTATAGCTTTTGCTCAATCTCTACCCTCACCCATCCCCACTCCACCTCCGACAAATTGGCATTGCTTTTTATTTGTGTGCATTGTAAGGAAGATCTTTGCCTCCTTTTCCCTTCCCCTTTCTATTATCCTCTTTGTTCTTCTCTCATTCTGTCCATGCACACAAAAGGAACAATTAATAAGATTTTGGCCAGACACAGGAAAATTGCTTAGACCACTTTCACTAATGGGCAAGCTCACCGTGTGCAGACACACCCTGTGTGTGCTCCCATGACCAGCTGTCTCTTCTACTCTGGGCAATGTGATCCAATTAATGGCCCTCTGAGAACTCATCCATCTTGTTCTCCACTCTTTCTTCCAAATGAACTGAAGCACATTCATTAATACTTTCATCTCCTCTGCTACCAGTCTGGCCCAAGACTGACAAAATGCCAGAATTTCAGTTTCATGCTTGTTCTTGCCTTTATGCTTGGCCATGTTTTCTAACTCAGCTTGACAGGTCTCCACTTTGAGCATCTTAAGCACAAGACTAATAAACAACAAATTGACATATTTGCCCATGTATACTTATTCCTTGTATGTAGAATGAATCTCATAGTAAATTTATAGGGAAGGGTACCTTGTCAAGACAGGATTAGTGTATTCCTGGATTTCTTTTGGAAATTGGGATGAGGCTTGCTTATTATTACTATTCTAGAGTTTGCTTTATTCCCCGCTTCTCTTTTAAGTTGAATTTTATCTTGAATTCATTGTGATACAGAAATTACTATTTTGTAAAATGGATGTCAATGCAATTAACAATCATACTCAAATTTCTAAAATCATGTAGTGCTCTTAAGTTGGAGAGCTGGGCTCTAAGTCCAACTCTACAAGAACTTAGTATAGAATTATGTGAAATTTGGAAAATCATTTAGCCTCTGACTTCTTTCTCTCAAAGAATGAGCTATAATACACATCCTAGTCAATTTAGTATATTATAATGGTTTTTAAAATATATATATTTAAATCATAACTGTTTATATCATAATTTTCTAGAGGAAGAACCTGAGAAGTGAACTAAATTGTTCAAAGACACAGAATTTGCCAGTAGAAGGAACTAAATTGCAGGCTGATACTCTTTACCTCCATTTCCTTGCCCTTCTTCAAAATGAAGAAAATTATCTAATATGAAGCAATGCAGGGAAGCAAGTAATTCTGTCTTGTAATTCTTGTGCTGGAACTCTAAAGTACAAATGCCTATTTTGACCGAATGTTTTCACTCGCAGAATTAGATGAATAGCTAAGCAACGCTGTTGATCTGTTATATCTCATCACCTACATAGTAACATATGTTGTGGGATATGTTGTGGGATGCCCTAATTTCTCAATTTCATGACCCTTTTATCTTTAGCGTTACCTCCTCTGCGCCTGTACCACTGCTCCCATGACTAAGCTCTGGACTTTGAGGTCAGTGAGTTCTAAGCTGAAACAGTCCTTAGTAATGAACGTGGCCTCTGAACTCAGGCCCTTTGCCTGTTAGGGGCCAGAGTGGTGAGAGGTCAGGCCTCTCACCACTCCCTGAGTCAATGGATTAACAACATCAAAGCTAGAGCTATATAGTGAATTTGGACAGAAATGGACCCCTTTCAGGGAGTATGGAGTCTCCCTTTTCAGCAGAGCCCCAGTTCCTTCAACACTGAAATCCACCCAGACTGTAACTGACTTCAAAATTCTCTTTCCACCAAAGAGGAAACAGCGCCGACTATTCTGGCAGCTTGTCAGGACCTCACCGTCCTGGTTAATACATCAGTCCTTGCCCTCATCCCGTTAATATCTTTTGTTTGGGAAACTCACTCCCCATTTCTTACAAAAATTATTCCAAAACGTATATCCCCAGATTCAGTGTTTCATATTTTATAACCTCCTTTATATCCTTGATCATCAGAGGGGCTGATGTTTACAAACTACCTGGTCCCATATATCATTCTTGAAGACCATCACTTGGATCATCTTCCTGTCACTGTTAGCCAATTTTGCTGTTTGCGAGAAAGGCCTATGTAAAAGCTTGAGCTCTCACTTCCTCGACCTCCTTTTTCCCAGGACCACTTCATTTGTATTAGTGTTTCCATAGCTACTGTCTGCATTTCTTGATCAGGTGTAAAATGTTTAGCTTTTAGAGTTTGAGATTGGAGCCATTCTTAGTGATGAAAGCTCCTATACTTATAATTACATAACTCAGTTATGCTCATTTCACGTGTTTAAGACAAATAGGAAGGATGTGAGAAAAAGTAAAGGAAACCAGGGATTAGAGGCTTTAATGAAGCCAGCTGTCATGGTTTAGCATTACTTAGACTATGTTGTAGACTTAGGTAAATATATGTTCAAATATATTTTATCTAAGTGTTATACTGCTATCAAGACTTTTTTGAATACTTTACCCCCTCCCACTCCCCAATAACCCCTCTTTATTATATATAGTAATATAAAATATATAATATAGAATAATACAGAAATGTATCAAATTACTTTTAAGTTATTTTATTAAATAATTGAATATAGTAAACAAATATTAAATAATTAAAATATTAAATAATTATTAAAATTTTCTTAAAATGGAAAATAAAAATCCAATTTAAACATTTTTTTTGCAACACCACATAAATCAACCTCTGCTTTAGAGACAGTGCTCTATTTTTTTGCCCCCTTTTTCTTACATAGACCTCAACTAGAAAACCCTGATTCTGAATCAGACCAGCTGCTCATCTTCACTATACCCATAGTCTGGCTGTTGAGCTCTATTAGAATAAGAACCACAAATGCAGACATTGTTTTCCATTATAAATATGTGTTCTCCATTTTAGCTGAGTGCTCATATCAATTAATCTGTTTCAATTCTAGTTGGCTCTCTCATTTGCCACAGCCAGCAATTTAGTGCTTTTCTACTCTCTGCACTCTAACCTCCTCATCTCCCCACTTCATTCTCACTAACTGACTTTATCTCGGCTTCCAGTCTCATTAGATGACTGTATAATTCAGAGTATATAGAAATTATCAAATACACTCAACCTTCTGCCTCCTTATCCACAAAATGTCTCTGCACCCATTTTTTTTTTTCCTTCCTCGTTTGAGATAAGTTCCAGTTTGCCCAGGACAGTCTTAGTTTACGCATGTCATCCCAGGGTAGTTATTAACAGTGCCTCCTTCTATTATCAAAATGTTAACCTGATTCTACTAGAAGTTCCTTCCCCCCACCCCAATTTGTGTCTTAATATCAGGATATTATCACCATTTCCCTATTTGTTGATTACACCCTCCTTTTCTTATATCATCAGACTTTGCTTCTCTTCTGGCTTTCTGCTATCCGTATTTACATTTTTCCCATAATAAAAATTATAACTCTTTACTGCACGGTTCTCTTGACTACTTCTCTTTCTCATCCCACACTTCTTGAAAAAGTTCTTGAATTAAATATAAACTACTTATAGTTTATAGTATATACATTTGCAAATTCTTCTCTGATTCAACAGATAGTTTGGGCACCCTTCCTATGTACTTTTCCTATAATACTTTCTCCAGAGGAAGAGTCAATAGGGAATATATTGACTCATGCAGTTACAGAGGCTGAGAAATCCCCAAATCTGTAGGCAAGCTGGAAATTCAGGAAAGCCGATGGTACAGTTCTAGTCAAAGTCTGAAGGCCTGAGACCCAGGAGAGCAGATGGTGTAAATTCCAATCTGAGTCCAAGTCTGAAGGTAGAAGACTGATGCCCCTGCTCAAAGAGAGTCATACAGAGAGAGTGAATCCTCCCTTATTTAACATTTTTGTCATATTCAGGCCTTCACTGGATTGGATGAGGCCCACTCACATTGGGAGAGCAATCTGCTTTCTTCAGGCTACTGATTCCAGTGTTAATCTCATCCAGAAACATCCTGCCAGACACACTGAGAATAATTTTTAACCAAATATCTGGGTACCCTGTAGGGGAGCTTAGTCAAGTTGACATATTAGACAAGTTAGTCAAGACTACCCCTGTGGCCTAGTCAAGTTGACTTATAAAATTAACCATTACTAGTCTATCCTTAGTCCACGTGACACTCATATGCATCTCTTTTAACCATACTTAATCTCAAAATAAAGAAAATAACAAGGCCATAATTCCTCCTAACATGATACAACTACTCTATATATAATCAAAAATGTACTAACTCATTCCCCGGAAGAGTGATGTTTATTCTTTTCCTTGATACCCCATAACTTCAGTACTATGATGTAAAATTAACAAAACTTAAATACTATGATATAAAGTCAACACGTCTTATGTTACATGATAGAGAAATAAAACATGGAAGAAAACTAAGATATTTGTTACATACATACATAGACATAGTCATAACAAAATAAGAAGGAAATACTCATGACAGTACCCATTTATCTAATTGCTCTGGTGGCTGTATTTATAACTACCTTCTTCCACTACACATTCTGTTATTCTCTTTTCTTCAGCAGGTACTTCAGCTGGATGTGGTTCTTCACCTGGTAGGGTGATCCAAACCTTTATTTCTAAAGGATCTGGGTAATTAGTAGTCCTGCCTGGATTGGATTATTGTAGTTTCACATTGACTTTAGTCCTAGGTCATGGTAATACTAAGAGATGCCCTAAGGGATCTTGTTTTCCAGACATACTCCTCAGCTCCATGGTGGAGTAGCAGCCCAGTATCCCCTCTGTAGTCATAATCAGTCATCACAGCCAGCTAGCATCTCCTTTCTTTGCCCATTGATTTAGGGGCATGGGAGGACAAAGTAGCTGGGCAGCAGTCTTAACGTCCAGTTCTGTAGAATCATTGTTGTGCCTCATGGTAGAAGCCTTCTTCCCTTTGACATTAATATTTCCAGGCCAGCAGAGTGTAAGGTCACAGTAATAGCAAGCAAAATTTCTGCTAGAGGGTCGGTAAGAGTAATAATAGTGAATGGTACCACTCATTTCTACACCTTGATTCCTGGATAAGTGCATCCTAGCTATGGGAGAAGCAGCACCATATAGTGAATGCTGATTCAAATATTATACAGTCTTCTGGGGAACCTTGCCCCAACCTTGAAAAGTATTGCCACCTAGCTGGCACTGTAACTGAGTCCTCAAGAAGTCATTCCACCATTCTATCAAACTAGCTGCTTTATGCTATGGGGGAATGTTTTAAGATCAGTGAATTCCATGAGCATGGGCCTCTTGCCATACTTCATCTGCTATGAAGTGAGTTTCCTGATCAGAAGCAATGCTTTGTAGAATACCATGATGGTGGATAAGGCATTCTATAAATCCGTAGATGGCATTTTGGCAGAAGCATGGCATGGAGGGAAGGCACATCCATATACAGAGTAAGTGTTTACTTCATTAAGAATAAAAGACTGCTCCTTCCATAATGGAAATGGCTCAGTGTAATCAACATGCCACTAGATAGCTGGCTGATCAACCCAGGGAATGCTGCCATATTCAGAACTTAATGTTGAGGTCTGATGCTGGCTAATTTGACACTTAACAGTAGTCCTAGCCAGGTGGGTTTTGGTGACTGAAAGTCTGTGTTGCTGAGCCCATGTGAAACCTCCATCTCTGCCACCATGGCCACTTTGTTCAGAAGCTCATTGGGCAAGTACAGGGTTGGCTGGGGAAAATGGCTGACACGTATCCATAGAATGTGTCATCCTATCCACTTGATAATTAAAATTCTCCTCTCCTGGTGCCGCCCTTTGGTGGACATGCACGTGGGACATAAATATCTTCATGTTTTTACCCATTCGTAGAGATCTACTCCCCGTCTTCCCCAGATTTCCTTGGCATCAGTTTTCCAATCATGTTCCTTCCATGCCTCTTGCATCCAGCCAAATCATTTGCCATAGCCCATGAATCAGTGTGTAATTGTACATCTGGCTATCTCTTCTTCCGAGCAAAGTGAACAATCTGTGTCAGTACTCAAAATTTTGCCCACTGGGAGGTTTTCTTTCACTGATGTCCTTCAGGGATGTCACAGAAAGGGGCTGTCGTGCTGTAGCTGTCCACTTTCAGATGGTGTGTGCATATTGTGCAGAACCATCTATAAATCAGGCCCGAGTCTTCTCTTCCTCTGTCAAGTGATCATAGGATGCTACCCATAAGGCCATAGGTGCAGGCTGGGAGAGAGATGGCAATATAGCAGGAATGGGGATCCTGGGTATTTGGGCCACTTTTCCCTGTAATTTACCTGAGCTTTCAGGGCCTACTCAGGCCCCATCACTTATATATCACCTCTTTTTGATGATGGAGTGCTGCACAAATCCAACTTGATGGCTTATTGGGTTACATAATTTTAATCATGGGCAGCTGAAGTTACATGAGACTTAGTAGCCCATGGTTAAGCATCCAGTTTTTATTAGAGCCCAGTAGGAGGCTAAGAGCTTTCTCAAGCAGAGAGTAGTTATTCACAGAGGATGGCAGGGCTTCCTCCAAAATCATTGGGGTTTGCCTGTGATTTACTTATAGGGGTCTGCCAAAAGCACCAAAAAGCATTCCAATATCCTACTGACACTTCAAGTACCACTGGACCTTCTGGATCATATAGCCAAGTGGTTGAGCCACTGTACAGCAGCCGGATCTGTTGCAGAGTCTTCTTGTTCTGGACCCGACTCAAAAGTGGCAGCTTTTTGGGTTGTTTGGTAAATGGGCCAGAATAGCACACCCCAATGAGGAATAAGTTGCCTTCAAATTCCAAAGAAGCCCGCTAGATTATTGTGCCTCCTTTTTGGTTGTAGGAGGGGCCAGATGGAACAACTTGCCCTTCACCTTAGAAGGGATAGTTCAACATTCCGCATACCACTGGACTCTAGAAATTTTACTGAGGTAGAAGGTTCCCTAAATTTTTGTTGCATTTATTTTCCATTCTGACACACCAGTGTTTTACCAATAAATCTAGAATGGTTGCTACTTCTTGCTAAGTCCAATCAGCATAAAAGTCATTACTGTAATGGGCCATGTTGTATCTTTGGATAGGAAAGGTGATCAAGATCCCTAAAAGCTAAGTTATAACATAGCACTGGAGACTTTATATACCCCTGAGGTAGGACAGTGAACGTGTGTTGCTGGCTTTGCCAGCTGAAAACAGATGGACTCTGGTGGGATTTATTGACAGGGATGGGAGAAAAGGCATTTGCCAGAGCAATAGTGGTACATGAGGTACTGGGTCTGTGTTAATTTGCTCAAGCAATGAACTACATCTGATGCAGTAGCTGCAATTGCTACAGTTGACGTCACAACACCTGGATAAGCTTACAACAATCCACTGTTATTTTCCAAGATCCGTCTGCTTTCTACACAGGCCAGCTAGGACTGTTGAATGAAAATGTGGTAGGATTTTTCAGGTTATTGATGCAGAACTTGAAGTCCCTCCAGGAATGAGACACTGCTTTTGGTTTACTATTTCTCTAGGTAGTGGTAGTTCTAGTGGCTTCTATTTGGCCTTTCCTTCCATAACAACCCTCACTCCACAAGCCAGAGAGCCATTTCCCTTTATTTTCCTTCATTTTTCTAACTATTCATTTTTCACATTTTAACTGTTTTTGATGCCTAGCAATCCTAGTCATGTTTTGAGGGTTCTCTCTCCATAAAGTGTTTTGCTAAGCAAAATAGTCTACTTTTTAAGATGGAATTCCTATGAAAGAAAAGAAAGAAAAAAGTGAATTCTGTTTCAAGTATTAGTTTAGACTAATATATTTTCTCTAAACTACTCTCGTTTACATTCTCCACATAAACATAAGCTATTTCAGAGCAGGGTCCATATCCTATTTTGCCGTTGTTTTACTAACAACTTTCTTATTGTCTGGCCTGTCTTAAACATTAAATAGATATGTGTGTAATGAAAATAAAAACCTTATAAATCTTAATACTAAGGCAATGTTACTACAGTAAAATAAATGAATAAATAAATACATACATACATAAATACATGAAAACATAAATAGTTTGTTTCTTATGTTTGTTTTTAATTCTTTCTTTGGTAACATAACTTAGACGATCTGACATTTCCAGGCAGTTTTCTCAGGTAGTCATCTTTAAGGTTCACTGAAAACCATAAAAGGGCAAGAGGTCCCATATCAAGCTCTGGTAACAAAAGAATGACACATGTCTAAGCATGATTCTTACTAGTTCACCCAAGACGAAGGTCACATGAACTTAAATATTTTTTATTTACTCCATTAAGAGTATTAATGCTTACTCAAGCCTGTAAGCACCTTGCCAGTCAACATTAACTTCCATGAACCATTTTCCCTATTTATTATTTCATTCTACCTTTATAATTAGTAGCATATCTACCTACCATGACTCTGAGATCATGACCTGAGCCAAAATCAAGTGTTGGATGCTCAAAACTGAATTTCATATATGTGTTCATTTTTTATTATGCTCGTAGGAATTTACAGATTTCAAATTTTTATTTGAAATTATTAATTTAATGTTGCTAAATTTTTCTTTATTTTGGTTTTTAAGATTTAGTTCTACATTACACAATGATAATAACTTATAAATAGTTCCTAGAAAAGGAAATCCTGAAATCTATTTGCAGGCTATAGTATGGAGTGATTAATACAATTAAACTTTCCATGATTTGGACAACTTTACAGTGATTCCTAGCAGGAAGAATCTCTCAATGTTTCTGGAGAACAATAGCATTTATGATAGACTTTTCTCAAAAAAAGTGATCCCAGTGGTCTTCTGTCAAACAAACCAATAAGGTCTCAGAAATTTGGCAATTTTATCAAAGTTTACATACTTCTTTTAGTAGTCTTATTTATTTATATCTTTATGCAGTACTGAATAGAAACATCCTGTTGCAGTGAAAAATGTAAGGTTTTAAAAATAAGTGAGCCTTGGGCACCTGGGTGGTGGCTCAGTTGGTTAAGGGTCTACCTTTGGCTCAGGTCATGATCCCAGGGTCCTGGGATCAAGCCCCACATTGGGCTCCCTGCTCAGTGGGGAGCCTGCTTCTCCCTCTTCCTCTGCTGCTCCTCCTGCTTGTGCTCTCTCACTTGCTTTGTCAAATAAAAAAAAAATAAGTGAGACTCAATTAGTTGAAACGCCAACATTAAACTTCGTGGCTGTCAGAATTTTTACAAGTTACTTATGCATCTTTATGAATAAGTTTTCTCATTTATAAAGTTGCAACGCCTTGCCTTGTTATTTTGAGTTTGGGGAATAATATATGTGAAACATTTAGTAAGTGCTCAGGACCAAGCATATTATTACTTTCTTGCCAAAGTAGAACAGCTTTATTTTTTTTTTCTCCTGTAGAATATTCTTTTGCCTAGGGTAACATCCAGTAACTGTCTGGTTTAAACATAATCTGAGATCCAAAGCTCTTTGAGCTGCATACAGAACACTGGCTGTGCAGCCCTTACAGTAATTGTCTTCCAGAATGGGCACCTGGGTGGCTCAGTCGTTAAGTGTCTGCCTTCAGCTCAGGTCATGATCCAGGGTCCTGGGATCGAGCCCCGCATCGGGCTCCCTGCTCTGCGGGAAGCCTGCTTCTCCCTCTCCCACTCCCCCTGCTTGTGTTCCCTCTCTCACTCTGTCTCTGTCAAATAAATAAATCTTTAAAAAAAATTGCCTTCCGGAATTATATAGTAAAAGTACTACTTTAAATAGCAAGGAACATTTTACTTTCAGCAAACATGCCACCTCTCTCTATCAGCTGAAACTAATTCAAGTAGTATTTTTTTTCTCTTTGCACTTATTATTGCACTGTTATCCATGAGGAACCACATATCTTAGAGAATGCCAAATTGACCTTCAATATCCTCACGCTCAAATTTGATATCTTATATCTGACCTCCAGTTTCAGGATGAAGTAGTTCATGAAGCACGTTAAATTCTAAATGATGATTCTTATTTGGTAATTTTGGGCACGTCTTCAATATCTACAAAACTTTGTTTTAAATAGCCATGGAAAATAATATTTTTAAGGAGACTATTTGCACAGGACTCCTGGGTGGCTCAATCGTTAAGCGTCTGCCTTCGGCTCAGGTCATGATCCCAGGGTCCTGGGATCAAGTCCCACATTGGGCTCCTTGCTCAGTGAGGAGCCTGCTTCTCCCTCTCCCTCTGCTGCTCCCCCTGCTTGTTCTCTCTCTCTCTCTCTCTCTCTCTTTGACAAATAGATAAATAAAAATCTTTAAAAAAAAAAGGAGACTTTATTTGCTCAAGGTTATTGTCACATGTTGTGTCAGTGAATGTTCTTTGTTCAACTTATTTCATTTTTAATTTAAAAGATTTCATTGAAGTATAATTGATATACTATAAAATATATCCATTTAAAGTAGTGTACAGTTTGGTGATTTTTCACAGATGTATAGACCCATGAAACCATCACCACAATCAAGATACAGAATATTTCTATCCTCCCAAGAGTCTGATTGAAATACCTCTAAGAGTTTCTTTGTGCTACTTTTTAGTTTTTCCCTTCCTCTTCCTTTTCCTCTGTCCCAGGCAACCACTGACCTGCCTTCCATCATTGTAGATTAGTTTGCATTTTCTAGAATTTTATATAAACTGAATCATAGAGTATATATATACCCTTTTCTATCTGGCTTCTTTCACTCAGCATAATGTTTTTGATATCCATGTTTTATCAGTATTCATTTATTTTTATTGCTGGGTAGTATTCCATGGAATCCTAAGACAATATACCATGATTGAATACTAAGGATATACCATATTTTGTTTATCATTTTACCTGCTGGTGGACATTTGAGTAACAGAGCTTTGTAAAATAACCTACTGTGAATATTTGTGTATTATGGATATGTGAGTTTGGGAGGAGATACTTAGGAGGTATAATTGCTGGGTTATATGATAAGTGTATGTTCAACTCATAAAAACTGCTAGTTTGCCAAAGTGGTTGTAGCATTTTAGTTCCCAGCAGCAGTGTAGGAGATTTCTAGTTGTTCCAACATCTTTGTCAATATTTTGACATTTTAACTTTAGCCATCCTAGTAAGTGTGCCATGGTATTTCAGTGTGTGTGTGTGTGTGTGTGTGTGTGTGTGTGTGTTTCCTACTTTGTTATCTGTTTGTTTTTGATTTTTAAAAAATATTTATTTATTTATTTGAGAGAGAGAGAGAGAATATGGGGTAGAAGGGGCAGCAGAAGAGAAAGACTCTTAAGCAGACACCCACTGAGCATGGAACCCAATGCCACAACCCTGAGATCATGACCTGAGCCGAAATCAAGTCAAGACGCCTAATGGACTGAGTCACCCAGGCGTCCCTTGTTTTTTAGTTTTGAGCCATAATTTACAAACACTAACATTCATCCTTTAATTTGGCATACACTGTTTAAAAAAGGAGATAACATTTTTAATTATCAAAAAGTGAATTAGATAACCAAAGTTTTAATCCTTGAGCAGTCTTATAAAACAATTAATTCTACTATCAAAATATATGATTCAACATCACAACTTTGTGTTTGTTTTTCATTATATAGTCTATAAGTCAGTTTTATTTGCCCTTTTAATTATTAATTGATTTGGTAAAGCACTTCATTGAAGTATGAATGATACACAAAAAACTGTACATATCCAATGTATACAATTTGATGAAGTTATAAAGATATCCATCATCTCCAAAAGTTTTCTCTCACTCTCTTTATTATTATTGTTGTTGTTATTATTATTATTATATTTTGTGATAAGAACACCTAACATAAGATCAGTCTTCTTAGCAATTGTTAAGTTTACAATACAGTACTGTTAACTACAGGCACTATGCCATATAGTAGATCTATAGGACTTACTCATTTTGTATTACTGAAACTTTGTGCTCTTTGACTAATAACTCTCCATTTCCTTCTCTTCCATGCCCTTGGCAACCACCATTCTACTCTCTGCCTTTGTGAGTTTGACCATTTTATTTTTTTTAAGATTTTATTTATTCATTTGAGAATAAGGGAGCACGAATTGGGGGTAGGGGGCAGAGGGAGAGGGAGAAGCAGGCTCCTCTCTGAGCAGGGAGCCCAACATGGGGCTCAGTTCCAGAACCCTGGGATCATGACCTGAGCCAAAGGCAGATGCTTAACCATCTGAGCCACCCAGGCATCCCTGAGTTTGACCATTTTAGATTCCTTATATGTGGTATCATGTAATATTTGTCTTTTGTTATTTATTTCATTTAGCAAAATGTCCTTCATTTATCCATGTTGTATATGGCAGAATTTCCTTCTTTTTTGAAGCTAAAGAATATTCCATTGTATGTGTATACCATATTTTTTTATCCATTCACCCATCATTAGACATTTAGGTTGCTTCTTCCACATCTTGGCTAGTGTGAATAACCCTCTAATAAATGCAGTTGTGCAGATATCTTTTTGAGACCCTAATTTCAATTCCTTTGAATATACACCCAGAAGTGGGATTTCTGGATTATATGTTAGTTCTATTTTTAAGATTTTAAGGAAACTTCATACTGTTTTCCGTAGCAACTGCACCAATTTAGATTCCTAACAATGGTGTGCAAGGATCCTCTTTTCTTCACATCCTAGCCAGCATTTGTTTTCTTGTGGCTTTTGTTTTTTGTTTGTTTGTTTTGTTGATAATCGTCATCCTAGTAGGTTTGAGGTCATAATAGTTCACTGTGGTTTTGAATTGCATTGCCCCGATGATTAGTGATGTTAGGTACACATTTTTTTCATAAACCTATTGGCCATTTGTATATTTTCTTTGGAGAAAGTTTATTTAAGTCTTTGCCTATTTTTTAAATGAGGTATTTGTTTTTTTGCTATTGGGTATTAGGAGTTCCTTATATATTTAGGATATTAACCCTTTATCAGATATATGATTTGTACATTTCTCTCATTCTGTAGGTTTCCTTCTCATATTGATTGATTTTTTTTCTTTGTTATGGCATATCTTTTTAGTTTGATGTAATCTTAGTTGTCTATTTTTGCTTTTGTTGCCTATGCTTTTGGTGTCATATCCAAGAAATCATTACCAAGGCAAATATCAAGAAACTTTTCCCTGTTTTCTTCTAGGAGTTTTATGGTTTCGATTCTTATGTGTAAGTATTTAATTTGAGTTCATTTTTATGCATGGTATAAAATAAAAGTCCAATTTCATTCTTCTGTATATGGATATCCAGTTTATTGAAGGGAATATCCTTCCATCCTTGTTGAAGATCAGTTGATCGTTATGCATGGGTTTATTTATGGGCTCTCTATTCTGTTCCATGGTTTATGTGTTTTTATGTTGGTTCCATACTGTTTTGAATACTGAGATTTTATAATATATTTTGGAGTCATGTATTGTTTTCCTGATTTTTGTTTAGTTGTCCATGTTTTGTGGTTCATGAGCTTCTTTAAGATGACTATGTGAATTCTTTGTCAGGCAGTTTTTAGATCTCTATTATTTTAGGATTGGTTACAGGAACTTTATTTTGTTCCTTTGTGGGTATCATGTTTTTCTGATTCTTGGTGATTTTTGTGGTCTTGAATTGGTGTCTGCACATTTGAAGAAGGAATTCACCTTTTCCTAGTCTTTATAGACTAGATCAGCAGGGAAGGCCCTTCACCAGTTAGCCTGACCAGAGATTCTAGGCAGGCCAATTGGCATAGTGTGTGATGGACTGGCTACAGAGGTCTAGAAGTGGTTGGACCCAGTGCCAGGGTCCAGGGGTGATGGGCATGCTGCCTGAGGTTGGGGGGCTGGTCAGTGCATGGGCCAGTTGTTCAGATTCTCACACCCAGCTGTTAAGAGCTCCCACTCACTTTTTTTTTTAATTCTTAGCTACCCCCAAGTGATCTAGTCATGCTGATTCTTTCAGTGTTCTGCGTGAGATGTGATAGAATCAGGTCTTTGAAAGGCTAGGGAAGTCAAATCTTCATTTTACTCTCCTTCATCAAGCTGTGCTATACTAGCATAGGGGAGGGTAAAGCAATACTGTTTATCTCATCCCTTTCAACGCATAGTTTTCTCATTTCTGTGCTCCTCCAGGGTGCTGAAACCTCACCTAGATTCTGCAGCTTTCATGGAGGCATTTTTGTACATGGATGGTTGTTAAATTGGTATTTCTGTGGGGAAATGAAGGCTGGAACTTCCTATTCTCCTATCTTGCTGACATTACTTTCTTTGGTCAATTTAATATGTATTAACCAGAAATAACTATTTGATCAGCTGAAACACTCATAATTAATATTAGTTAAATTATATTCAAGTTTCCCATTACAAGTAAAACTATGACGAAGAATCCTTTTGTAGTTTAATAGCCATTTAAGCATAGGAAAAATTTGATTATCTGATATGTACCTTTTTTTTGAAAATTAGGTACTATTAAAGTGATTTTAAACCCTAATATCAAGTAATTCTGCCCATTTCCAAATATTTGTTGTTTTTTGAAGCATACTGCACTTTTTTGCTATCTACTTATATTCCTCTTTGAAAGTAAACAACTAAAAACTTTGAACTTACCTGTGGGATAAAGGGTTAATTAACAATATAGATTTACATTCTTCTTTGATTGCATAAAATTCCCATTTTTCCTGGCTTGTATCAGGAGTAAAGTGTTTATGTTCACTTATGTTAATTGTTGACCTTTTCTCTTGATTAACTAAGCCTGTATCCAATTAGAATTGAAGATTATGTTGTGTTCATCCAACATGGGGGATATCTAGTCTAAATATGGAAATTAATGTTAGCAGAAAAACAGGCACAAAAGAGGAGAAAATTTCAACAAGCAGCCCTTCTTTGTGGGAGCAATTGTTCTGGAACTCTAAATTAACTGTGAAATAAAAATATGAAAACTTTGAGAAATAGACAAAAATTAACATTGATCACCTGTTCCAGGTATACTTAATCAAAGTATTAGATTCATCTAATTATTGAACATCCAATTCCAAGAGCCTTTAGGATCAAATTGTGAGAATACAGAATTGTCAGAGTTTAGGGAGATAATATTCCCAAAATATTTAATACTATAAAGGCCACACTGTAAGCACTGTATCTAGCTCTGGACATCCCCTTTGAGAGGGGATAGTCATATGCTGGAGTTTGTCTGGACAGCAACCACGTGGATTGCTGGGACCTCAAACTGATGTAGGAAAGACGTTATTAGGGTTCGAAGCTGACAGCCAAGAAAGAATTCTTTAAATATCTTTGGTGCAAAAAGGTGATTTTAGTAAAGCACGGGGACAGGACCCATGGGCAGAAAGAGCTGCACCGGAGACCGGAGTCATGAGGAGGCCCATTATACACTTTCAGGTTGGGAGGGGGTTGGGGATAGCATAAGTCTCTAAGGAATTTTGGAAGCAAGTTTTCCAGGACCTTGAGTGGGCTAGCTGTTGTTGGGAAAAGTCATTTATTACTGTCTAATAAAACTTTAGTCATGAGACCCTTCAGATGTATATCGGTGGGCCATATGCTTGGGGAGGGGGGATGATTGCCAACATGTATCTTGGGGGGTGGATTTAGAGATAAAGGAAGTTTCCAAAGAAATTTTTATATGTTAAAGTAGACTTACAGGATGCTGGGGGCCGGGGGGGGCTCAGGCTAGGATTGCCTTTTGCCCTTAGCAACGTATTAACATTGAGGCAGTTGAGTCCCTAGAGGAATGTCACTCTGCCTTTTTCAAGGACTTGTCAATGGGCTGTAGGTAGTAAGGAAATTTAGTAATTTTTCTTCTGCCTTTGTTTCCCACATCAACACCATGCCACAAAATTAACTATTGAATAAACTAGGAGTATTTGACTTGGAGAAAAGTCCAATCAGAAGGCAAACAAATGAACAGATTTGATACTAGCCTTAAAAGACCTGAAGAGCTTTTATATTAAAGATCAATTAGGATTGCTTTTTAAGGCTTTCAGGGGGTAGAAGGTAGGTAAAAAATGTAAGACTATAATTTTACTTTAACATCAAAAAAGAACTTCTAATATTTAGAACTACTTTAAAAAACTATAATGGTTTGGTTTAACAAAAGAGGAGTATTTCTTATCACTGGAAATGTTCAAGGGACACTAAACTGTCACTGAGTTGTAAAGCCATAGAGTAGATTAGAAGATCTAATAGATATTTGGTTTAACTCTATAATTGGATTGACTCTATTAGTGTCCCCTCTATATTTGATTATTTCCTAATATATGTTATTTAAAAGATGATTGTAGAAGCTAATTTAAAAAGGGATGACACATCAAAAAATGAAGTATTTAGAGATAAATTTATCAAAATAGGTATTATCTGTATGCTGTGAACTACAAAATAATGCTGAGAGAAATGGAAAGAGACCTAAATAAATGGTGAGATATGTCAAGTTCATGCATTGAGAGATTGTTGTTAAGGTGTTAATTTTCCCTCAAGTTATTTATTTAATGCAATTCAAATAAAAATGCCAAAAGACATATTTTGGTAGAAACTGACAAGCTGATTCTAAAATTTATATGAAAATGGAAATAATCTAAGATAGTTAAAGCAGTTTTGTAAAATAAGAACAAAGTTGGAGGACTTGCACTAATGTGTGTGTGTGTGTGTGTGTGTGTGTGTGTGTAGGAGAAAGAGAAAAGCAATCCCAGAAAGAAGAGCAAAACAATGCAATGGGAAATGAGTAAAATCAAAATACTGAAACAGACATTTCACAAAAGAAGATATATGAATGGCAAGTAAGAACTGAAGGGATGCTCAACATCATTAGTTATCAGGAAAATCCAAGTTAAAATCACAGTTAGATACATCCCACACCAAACAGAATGTCTAAAATTAAAAAGACAATAACCCTCATATGTCACCATTGACGTGTTGATATGGTCTGGAATTTCAGTTTGAGGAAATTAGAAATTTACTATGTATGTATGTATGTATATATGTATGTATGCATGTATGTATGTGTGTATTTATGTTTTTGATAACAATAAACCTTACCAAGTAATTGGTTTGTCCTCACGTTCCTAATTTCTAGCAATATTTTCTATTTTTTTCCTAATATTTGAGAACTTCCTTCAGAGTTTTCAGTGTAACTATTTTTATAGTAAACCTGTGAATATACATGCCTGATAATATATTTATTATACACTCATATTAGAATGACAAATAAGATGAATAACAAATTATGGTTTTCAATTTTTTTTAATACTTTAAACATGTTAGTACTATCTCCTCATACCCGGTGTTGCTCTTAGGAAGTCTGTTCTCATTTTGGTTCTTTTATCATTGAAATAATCTGGTATTTCTTTTAAGCCTTCAAGAATTTTCTGTGTCTTTAATACTTTACATCTGTATAATTTACCTAGGTATGGGTTTTAGTCTATACCTCTCTCAGCCTGATGTCTTTTATTATTTTTGTTAGTTCTTAAAATATATCTTTATTATTTTTTCAAGTATTTCCTTCTATCCATTTATCTTCCTCCCTTTTGGGGACTACTATTGTCAAGGTGATGACACTTTTATTTCTGGCCTCCATATTTTTAGCTTTGTTTTCATACTTTCTGTCACTTTACTTTTTCTTGGTGTCTTCTAAATAAGCTCCTCAATCTGATATACAATTTACTATTCACCTTTCAGCTGTATCCGACTATTCTGCTGTGTGTTATAAGTATCATACTCTTCATTGTAACTTTTACAATGTTTGTATCTAATAATTCTACTTAATTTCTTAAGAAGGATTTTTTGTTTGTATTACTAATCCAATATTTTGTACCTCAAGCATATTTTTTCATGCTTATTTTAAGTTCTTGTATCTATGAGTTTAATAATTTTGCTTCAGATGGTTGTTTTCAGTTTCTTTTTTGGCTACCTATGTAGCCGAAATTAAGAGTCAGCTACCCAACCAACTAAGCCACCCAGTTGCCCCTCCAGTATTTTTAAAACTTATTTGAAAAAACTTATTTGACTCATAATGTCAATTACATTTTTACATTATAAGCCTGAATATAACTAAATCTATATGTATATACCTGAATTTTTTTTAAGATTTTATTTATTTGAAAGAGAAAGGGAGAGGGAACATGAGTAGGGGGAGGGGCAGAGGGAAAAGCAGACTCCCCACTGAGCAGGGAGCCTGATTTGAGGATCAGTCCCAGGCCCCTGGGATCATGATCTGAGCCAAAGGCAGATGCTAAACCCAATGAACCACCCAGGTGCCCCTGAAATTATTTTTCTTAAAATAATACTTATCTTTGTTATATAGGATGAACTTTGTTTTTCTTTCTTTTTTTTTTTTTAAGATGTTATTTATTTGAGAGAAAGAGACAGAGATAGCGACAGAATGAGCAGGTAGGAGAGGGAAAGCAGGCTTCCCACTGAGCAGGGAGCCCGCAGGGAGTCTGACACAGGACCTGATCCCAGGATTCTGGGATCATGACCTGAGGCAAAGGCAGAGGCTTAGCCAGCTGAGCCACCCAGGCGCCCCTGTTTTTCTTTTCTATTCTATTTCATTAAAAATGTTTGTCATGATCTAAGAATAAATTCCATGACAAGCGTATATGCCCCATAGTTTGACATCATTCTTATCTCTTAACTTTTCTGTTTTATTACCATCTCTTAGCTTATCCTGGTGCATTAGTCAGCATTTTTTAGATAGATAAATAGATGATAGATGATAGATAGATGATAGACAGATAGATGATAGATAGATAGATAGATAGATAGATAGATAGATAGATAGATAAAGAGGAGATTTATTATGGGAATTGGCTCATGTGATTATGAAGGCTGAGAGAAGCTACTATGTGCTGTCTGCAAGCTGGAGAACTAGGAAAGCTAGTGGTATAATTCAACCTGAGTCTGAAGGACTGAGAACCAGGGGAGCCCATCGTGAACTCTGGATCCAAGGCCAAAGGACTGAAAACAGGATGCGGGGTTGCCTTAGTTTAAGTCCTGGAATCTGAAGGCTTAAGAACCAGGGGTTCCATTGTCCGAGAAGATGGATGTCTTAGTTCAAAAGAAAAGAAATAGAAATCACACTTTCTCTGCTTTCTTGTTCTATTGGTAAGGAGGGAGCTCAACAGATCAGATAATATCCATTCAAATTGGTGAGAGTGGATATTTTTTGCCCTCAATTTACTGATTCAAATGCTGATCTCTTCCAGAAGCACCTGACACACTGAGAAATAATGCTTCACCACCTATCTAGGCAACCCTTAGCCCAGTCAAGTTGACATATAAAGTTCATCCTCATGCCTGGGTTTTTTGGTTTGTATTTCAAACCATCCTAGATTTCATTCTGTTAAAAATACCTCCAGCTCACTTATACTCTTGTCTTCCCATGGTAAATCCAGGTGGAAAAAAACCAACCCTGGATGCATTCAACTAGCCATCTCCTTTTCTCTACTCCCAGGTAGCTGAAATGGGCTGGAGAAAATTCGACAAATCACACAGAGTAATGCTAATATAAATGTATGTTCCACAAATTGAAATAGGGTTTAAATTATCTTATATTGCTTATAAATCTCTCTGGTCTATTCTCTTGCCCTTTCTTCCCAGCTATTATTTAAATTTTTATGATCTTATATATCTTACACCCTCACATTTTCCCTGCTCTAGGCAAATGGCTTCCTAATCTATTTATAGAGAAACTAGAAGTCACAAACAAGGACTTATCTGAACTCCTCTATTATTGACTATACATTTATTTACCTTTTTGCCCATCTTTGGCCTGTTTTCTTTTGCACAATAGATAAAAGGTTCTCTAAAGATTTATACAGAACAGAGTTTGAAAACCACTGCAATAAATTGTGGGCACTCTTTAAAGATCTTTAAGATGGTATGATAAATTAGAAAAAAATCAGTACCAAATAGAACAAGAATGGAAATCATGAAGATCATGTAGGAATCTAATGTCAAGGTCTACAGAAAAGATGAAAGTTTTAACTAAGGTAATAGCAGGAACAGGAAGAGGAGTTAGTACTATTCAGGATATTTGAAAGTCATTTTAATCTACTGAGTATAATATCACAGATATGGTTATTGAGGATAGAGCAGTAAGTACAACAGACAAAAATCCCTACCCTCATTTTTATGGGGGAAGAGAGATAATTAGCAAATCAGTAACCCATGTTCTTTAAGAGATTACGTGTGCTTCAGAGAAAAGTAAGTTAGGGGATATAGATATGGAACCACAAGGGTGAAGAGCTTGCAATTTTAAACTCTGTGGTCAATAAAACATAGGCTCAATGAGAAGGTGATGTTTAAACCAAGACTTGAAGTGGATGAAAGAGCCAGCAATGGTAATATAAAGATGGCAGAAAGTTCTTGGCAAAGGAAGAGCGAAGGAAAAGACCCTGGGCATGAAGAGGTCCAGTGCGTTAGAGAAACAGAAATGAGACCACAGTAGCTGGAATATGATGCATGAGAGAAACAAAGTCAGAGAGGAAGTCAAGAGATAGCCAGGGGTCAGTGTAGGTTGCTGTAGAGGTGTTGGCATTTATTCCAAATGACATGGGAAGACAGTGGAGGGGTTTGAGTAGGGAAGGGATTTACCTTTTAAGAGCCTTGCTCTGACTATTTTTGAAGCCTCACAGCAGTGGAAAAGAGGTGCCAATAGGAAAATCCACTAGCAGACTATTGTATAGTTCAGATGAGAGATTATGGTAGCTTGGTCTGGGGAGATAGCAGTAGAAATTGTGAGAAATGATCAGATTCATGATGCAAAGGTAAAGTTAGCAATATTTGCTTAAAGAGTAGATGAAATATATGAGCGAAAGAGGAGACAAGGCTATCTAAAAGATGTTTGGCCTAAACAATTGAAGGATAGTTACCAATTGCTGATCTGGGTAAGACTATGGAAATAGAAAGGTTTGGGAAATGATCAGTTCAATTTGGCATGTTGTTTGAGATGCTCATTAGACATCCAAGTGGATATGTTAAGTAGGCAATTTGTATTTATAAGTTTGAAAATCAGGGATAAGTCCAGGTTGGAGATTTACATTTGCAATCCATAAGCATTCAGATGGTACTGAAAGCATAAGACTAAATGAGACCACTAAGGAAATAAGAAGAAAAGAAAATCCATTCAAGAACTGAATTCTGGGGCACCTGGGTGGCTTAGTCATTAAGCGTCTGCCTTTGGCACAGGTCATGATCCCAGGGTCCTGGGATGGAGCCTCCCTGCTCCACGGGAAGCCTGCTTCTCCCTCTCCCACTCCCCTTGCTTGTGTTCCCTTTCTCGCTGTGTCTTTCTCTGTCAAATAAATAAATAAAATCTTAAAAAAAAAAAAAAGAACTGAATTCTGGGGCATTCCAAAATTTATTTTGATTAGGAAAATGAAGAGAACCGTAAAGTGAGACAGACTGAGCTAGGATGAGTTTACTGTCCTGGGAGCCAAGTGAAGGAATTGCTTGCAGGAGAAAAGAGTGATAAAAACTGTGTCAACTTTACAGAGAGATGAGTAAGGTGAGAACTTAGAATTATCTGTTAGATTTAACAGTGTGGATGGAGATTATTTGTGACCTTGTCAAGAGCAGTTTTAGTGGAAAAAGAGGGGAAAAGGAGTTAGAAAAAACTCTTATATTGACAGGGTTTATAAAAGATATAAAATATATAGAAGCATTAACATGTTTGTATCATGTTAACAGTGATATAGTACAGAGAAAAAATTGTTACTGTGCTTGTGAGAGGAGAATTCTGAATCAATGTCCTTGGGTAAGTGATTAGCCCTTGTTAGGAGTAAGGAAATGTTGCTCTATCTATCTATCATCTATCTATCTATCTATCTATCTATCTATCTATCTATCTATCTATCATCTATCTGTCTATCTATCTTTCTATCTATCTATCTATCTATCTAATTATAATAGGAGAAAAGCCAGAATATGTGGATAGGTAGACAGTAGATGTTTTAGAGACTTGTAACAATTTATTTTTATTACATCTATTTTCTTAGAGAAATATGAAGAAGGGTCATCTAGTCAAGAATGCAGATGGTGGGGGAGGTTTTTAATATTTGAGGAAAGAAGACATGAAGTTATTATTTAGGAAAGTGGTAGTGGTAGAGCAATTGACTCTAGAAGAAAATAATTAGTTGCACAAAGTTAAGCTTGTATAATACAAATTGTCCTAGTCAATAGATGTCTCTTTCAAATCATATTTTATCACCATAACTTCTTATACATGCAAATGAAGTAAGTCTTCAAAGCTATCCTTTTCTCCTAGAAACTCTGAAACCCATTGCTTTGCTGGTTTGTATTTAAATATAAGTTCTAAATACTTAAAGTTGAATCATAAGAATAAACTATGGGCATGACTAGTTTAATGCCACCCC
This sequence comes from Callorhinus ursinus, assembly GCF_003265705.2. Classification (NCBI taxonomy): domain Eukaryota; kingdom Metazoa; phylum Chordata; class Mammalia; order Carnivora; family Otariidae; genus Callorhinus; species Callorhinus ursinus. The sequence goes on from NW_027397063.1 coordinate 47,597,383, forward strand.
CAACAAAAGGAAGACAAAGACAAATGAGAAATCAAAGGCAAAGGTACTGCTATGAGAAATGTGCAACATCTGCTCAAGTTCAGTCAACGATGGATGAAGACCATAGTTTTCTTGAACAATCTAATATTTTTCTGCATTATTCCTCACTCATTTACTTAATATTCTCCTGCTGACCCAGTTAGTCACATCTCTTAATAAGCCAATTGTGGCTATTAAATTAGACTTACAAGATTAAAAGAAAATTAGAAGCATGCAACCATTGAGCTTTAATTCTTCTTTTTTTTAAAAGATTTTATTTATTTATTCGACAGAGAGAGAGACAGCTAGAGAGGGAACACAAGCAGGGGGAGTGGGAGAGAGAGAAGCAGGCTCCTGGCTGAGCAGGGAGCCCGATGGGGGGCTCGATCCCAGGACCCTGGGATCATGACCTGAACGGAAGGCAGACACTTAAAGACTGAGCTATCCAGGCACCCCGAGCTTTAATTCTTCTTAATAAAAAAAAAAAAAATCCATGGTTTCTCAAAACCTATGGAATGATATGCCACAAAGAGTATTTTACTGTATGTAAATTAAAAAAAAACAAATAATGGGGGAACCCAAAATGGAATACAAGCTGTAACAAATAAACCTAACTTATTACAAATGAATTGCATAACAATAATAATGGAGAAGAAAATAAATAATCTAAGAAAATTTGGAAACAGTATTTTGACTAGATATAGGCTAAAGACAAAAGGAATGGTACAGGAATACTGTGCTCTGTTTCAGTTTCTCACAGTGTCATGGATTAGTCATTTGAAAACTATTTATGTACCAGTGTAGAACAAATAGGTACCTATACTGTAGATAATGAGAGCCAGGTTCTCCTGTCAGAAAAAGAAGTTACAAATAAGGAAAGAGTGAAAACCAGAATAAACCCTGTGGTATAATCAGAAATATTAGATAATTTGTGGTTTAAAAAATACATATAGATAAAGAAATCAGTATTTATGTATGTGGGTGAAGGATATATCAATGACATGTATGTGTGTGCATGACTGCATAATCTCCTAGCAGTGCCCCTAGAGGGATTAAAGTAAATTACACCCAAGTAGAAATGACTACACCTACCACTCTAATCTTGGCTTCTGAACATTTTCAAAAAAAAAAGAGCCAGAGTTTCGTGAAGTAGTTGGTTACAGAGCTGGAGCAGGGAAAATTCAAGATAAGCTTAGAGCATTTGTAGTGCCAGAAAATGCTCAATAACAAATAGAGACACATCAAAAAGGCAAAGGAGCCAACGTGGAAGAACTCTTAATTGCAAAGTTGGGATGGATTGAGTAATAAATAACACTATTAGATTATGGCCTCTAGAATAAAATATTCATGATGTAAATAAATAATCGGATAAATAAATGGAGAAGATAATGTTTCCTTACTAAAGAATTGCAGTTAATGTAGAAGAAACAAGAGATATAAAAAAATCACCGTTTGAAGAACACAGTAGTAGTTGTTGCATGATGGATGCTAAAAGTAGTAGGTGAAAGTTTGAGGAAAACAAGATATTTACATAGTCCCAAAGTATCCCCTCCTGATATTTATTAGTTACAGAGGGAAAAATAGTATTTTACAATAGAAAACTTAGGTGACGCCACCTTGACCAACTGTCAAGGAGAACATTACCAATAATAACAGATATCAACATCATATACTTTTAAAAAAACTTAATCCCAGTGTAGTTAACATGCAGTGTTATTTTACTTTCAGGTGTGTAATATAGTGATTCAATAGTTCCATATATTACTCAGTGCTCATCAAGGTAAGTGTACTCTTAATCCCCTTCACCTATTTCACCTATCCACCCCCCCGACCTCCCCTCTGGTAACCATCTGTTTGTTCTCTATAATTAAGAGTCTGTTTCTTACTTTGTCTCTCTCTCTCTCTTTCTTCCCCTTTGTTCATTTGTTTTGTTTCTTAAATTCCACATATAAGTGAAATCATGTGGTATTTGTTTTTCTCTTACTGACTTCACTTAGCATAGCACTCTCTAGATCCATCCATGTCAACATCATATACTCTTGACATTTTTGTGGTATTCTTGCTTAAAATATGTAACCTTGATCATGAGAAAACATCAGACAAACAAAATAAGGGAGAGTCTACAAAATCACCTTCCAATACTCTTCAAAGGTGTCAAGGTTATAAAAGACAAAGTGGGATAGAAGAACTTTCAGAGATTAGGGGCAGCTGAGGAGACAGAAGAACTAAATGCATTATGGGATTCTCGATTGGACCTTAGAACAGAAAAAGCACATTAACAGAAAAACTGATAAAATTCAAATAAAGTCTGTAGTTTAGTTTTAAAAGTAATAAATTGAAAAAATCAATATTTATTTGGGGCAGAACACACGATGTTTGAACTCTCTCATCTGCCCAACTCTAAGCCCCAGAAGGACAAGGCCTACGTACACTGTAGTGGATCATGAAGTATTTGTTGAATAACTACATTGAAATTAAATTTCATCTATGACACTGTGTTATTATGACCTGTTATGAATTCCAAGTCCCCACTATATGTGCAAATATATTGTGTGCATATGATTTTATATATGTGTGTGCATTTTTAATCATATTTTGGCACAGAAAAATGGAGGATAGAAGAATACCCTTTATTAGTACAAATGATGTATAACTCCTATAAATAAAATGATGATATAGGGTGCCTGGGTGGCTCAGTTAAGCGTCTGACCCTTGATTTCGGTCCAGGTCATGATCTGACTGTGAAGGCTGTGAGATCGAGCCTGGCATAGAGCCTGCTTAAGATTTTCTCTCTCTCTCTCCCTCTGTCCCTCCTCCCACCCCCACTTGGGCACTCTCTCTCTCTCTCTCTCAAAAAAAAAAAAATGATGACACAAGTAGAGATTTGATAATTTTTTCTATAATATTCTGCCCCTTCCTCCTGTATAAGCACAGTCAACAATAATTCTTAACTTTGAAATAGTAAGCAAGAACTTTGTTCTCTTTCTGTTTTGAAAGATATCTCATATATCATATTTGACATGGGCTGGGAATTAACACAAAGAGTAGCAGCAATTGACAGTGAAATCAATTTCTAGTTAGCTTTCATGCTTACATATTTACTCATAGGTTGTTACAACAAACAATAAAGAACCAAATAAGTAAAATTTTAATAATACTTTCTCTGGAATGCATTGAAATACTTAAGACAAAACTGTATTTGTCAAAATTTACATTCTTAAAAACAGAACTCTTAAATTAGAGAAAAAATGAAAATGGTATCATAAAAATTGTGTGAAGACTTTAATTTTAATTTGAAAAAATTAAGTTCATAAGAGAAAAACAACGTTTATAAATAAGAATACAGAGGATGGCATTTTCAACCTATTATTTTGATAGAAAATTTCCATATTACTTTAACTTTAAAGATGGAAGTAACATCTTCACGACTTATTAAAAACCCATTTTCAAAAAAGGAATAAGAAAATTAAATAATAGAAATGAAAGCATTATTTTGTAATTTACCAGATTATTTCTAGTTTATGCAGACAATTTAATTTGCTTTTTATATGTCAAATACAAAGAATCATGGGTAAAAAATAACACTATGTCCTCAAAAATCTAATCAAAATCTCTAAAAATGAATTACTTACCAACAATGGAGTATTCAACAATAGAAAATAAGATATATTGAATAGATTATTTGGTTTTGTCATCATCTCTTTATTTCCTTGAAGCACAAATTTACTTTTCTTTCTGTATGCCCCAAAGCCATTGCATAGACAAGATTTTGTTAAACTATAGATAATGAAACAGATTCCTGGATTACTCACAGGTTTCCTTTTCAAAATTTAACAGTATTTCCTGAGCAAATTCTGGATTAGATTTTGTCTCTAAGTGAAACCAACACACATTGGAAAAGAAAAAAAAAAAAGTCTATCAACCAAGAGTAAGAAGAGGAAACTGTCATAACTTGTGATCTACAGAAGTGAAAGTACTTTTAGTGTCTTTGGCATATTAGTGACAAAAAACCAATAATAAATGGTAAAACATTATAAGTTCATTGATGGGAAAATTTAAATGGTAGCAAGGTGAATACCTGTAAGGTTAGGGAGTGAAGTCAGAAATTTAGTATCAGCAAATGAATCACCTATCCCAGCAATATGAGAATAGGGCTGGTAGAAGCAGATTCAAAAGGTCTGGATCAGTGTGTATGCATGTTGATTTCTTGAAATAGGTCACTGAAGGCTAGTGGCCTAGCCTCAAAGGGGCTGAGATACATGGTTATCAGAACCCAACTTCAATAGGAAGAAAACTTTAGAAAACAAATAGAAACTGAGGGTGATCAATTTTCATTAATTGATTATACATTCAGATATTCAGCAAAGAAATATAATTTTTCCTGGCAGTATGATCTAAGACAATAAAATTCTAATTTTAAAGTAAACACAAAATCTCCCCAATATTTTTTCAAAGCTAAAATTAAGCTTTAGGGGACTGTTTTGGAGACAGAAATTGCATACACTCTGATATTATATGAAAATATAAGGCATAAATGATTGCAAAAAGCTCACACATAGGAAAAAAAATGTAATCGACTGTAGGGGTTATTTTAAGATGCAAGGCACAAATGAGTGACTTTTTTTTTTTTTTAAACTATCTCCTTCCCTTTATTCTTTCCTATTGCTACTCTTTTCCTCCTTCGAACCCTAACAGTGCTCTCTCCGGCAGTATCAGTTACTCTGAAAGTAACCACTTGTTAGACCCTTAGTTCTCACCCCTGACTTCACAGGAGAATCACCTGAGGCATGCACACACCCAAGGCAAATTAAATCAGAATCTAAGGGAGAGTGAGGTCTTGATATTTGCATTTTAAGAAGCTCCCCTGTTGATTTTAATGTTCAGCCAAGTTTGAAAAACTATCTTCTTAGAAGTCACAAGGTAAGTCAGAAAGTTTTTATCAATTAAACAACTTGCTATGTACTCAGCAACCACCTTAGCATGATGGGCACATGAGAGCAGCCCTGTTGCTTACAAATTTACTGCAGTAAACAGTCATTTCTAAAATCTAACTTTGGAAGTAACTCTGGGCTTATGTTTCTTAATCTATCAGTTAGTTACATGCTATACATATGAAATTTGCTATTAACAAAAGTGAAATTCTCTAAGGTTTTGGAATTGTTTATTTTTTTCATATGTTAAATTTTTACAATACTATCTCCATTGCAATCTGATCTGTTTTTTGATGGGAAAGCAAGAGTTGCAGTTATAGCTGGTAAGATCTGGAAATTGTGCACGAACTCAAGAGTGAATTCTTGTTTAAGAACATAGGGTATGGGTTCAGGTTGCATAAATTCAGGTCTTAGCTTTGCAGTTTATTAGTAGTGTTTTCTCAAGCCAGTCACCTAACTCATTTGTAATTTTATTTCCTCCAGAAATTGGGATTAGTAGTATTCTTACTTTTTCAAGTTGTTGTGAGGAATGAATGACTTAGGGTTCCCGATATACAGCAAGTACTATAGAAGTGTTAGCTATTATTATTATTGTTATAGATTTTCATGTCTTACCATTTTGAAAGGCTATTAATATTTTTTCGTCTGTTGTAGATATTCATGCTGTGTCAAAAAATGTTATGTAACCATTTGCATTATATTGTTGAAAAATATTTTTGGGATGTCAAAATATGGGTGTATCTAGGGAGAGTAGGTTATGAATGCAAATATCTAGGTTTTTTTGTTTTTTGTTTTTTGTTTTTTTTGAAAAAACAGACTGAGACTCACCGGCATAGACCCAAAGGAATTTGAGAAAAGGTAAATTGGTATGGGCTGGCATACTTCACTGAATACTAAGCAAGAGGGGAGGAGTTGAGCTAGACATTGAAAGCATGTGGAATTTGAATAGTCAAGGAGGAAATAGGAAGTGGATTGCTGATGAGCCTCAAAAGTAGGCTCACTATGAAACATAATAAGAATTTAACCAGGTGTCACCTTAACCTAAGATTCTGTGTGTGTGTGTGTGTGTGTGTGTGTGTGTTTTGTTTTACCTTGGATAATATGGAAAGTATCCATGTTACCTACTCATTTACAGGGAGAAGACAGTTCTTCAGCATCTGCCCAAATTTCTTTCCATACCTCAATACACTGCAGTTGACAAAACATCAGTATATCCAAGATCAGTCAGCCATATTATGATGAAATGCACTACTAACAATAGATTTCCTATATTATGACATTCAAAAGAGCATTCTTTATAATTAAAAATACATGTAAGAGCATCATGATCATTACTGTCATTTTTTACCATAACAAAAAAAGTATCCTTTGTTTAGCCACCTGGAAACTTGAATTTTCTGTTATTGTAAAACATTATTTCTTTAATGCAGTGTTGTTTATTGTGAAGACACCCAGTACCGGGAGTTCTCGTCCTGACCATGACTTCTCTATCTCCTTAACAGATATTTAATTTATTTAGTATCTTAGCTTCCTTATCTGAAAAATAGGGGAAATGAGATTATACAAACAACTCTTGCAGGGTTGTTAGAAAGGACCAAATATATAGTGCTCTAAGATGCTCTGTGAGAATAATAAGTGGGTTTACATGTGCATATGTTTATATTTTTTCTATCGAGTTTAGAAATAGTAATATTCTAGTGTTTCTAGTTTTGGTAATATTTTGTATTTAATGAGTGTATTCTTCATTGTAATCAACATTCTCCGAGTAGCATCTGAAATCATCTGTGTCTTTTCTCTCTGAATCCCTACCACCTAGGATAGTAATATATGCCACATTGTTGAAAAAATGTTGCCTCTGAATAACTATTAAAATGTAGTGGTATATTAGATTATTTTTGGAGTTGAAAGCAGAAAGGCTGGGCTTAAACCCTAGCTTTTTGCTTATTGGCTCATGACTGGGAAGAATCTTAATCTTTCTGAATCTTCATTGTCCTCAATCCTTGTTATAAAAACACCAGGGGCAAGGTTAACAAAAACTATTGATTCTCTTCTCTTAAAATACACTCACAGACAACTGCATGAAATTTAAATAGGTTCATTGATTCTATGAAACCCCTTCATTAACTTATTTTGCATAAAATATCTTTTTATTTACATAGTATGTATTGAGCACCTGCTATGCAGCCAGAACTCTGCTAGGCACTGGGGTACAGCCAGGAACAATAAAGGCATGCTGTATACTTTTATGATTTTTATGATCTGTGGAGGGTAAATAACCACTAATAACTAATGAATAAGAATTGCCATGAGGGAAAGGAATGTAGTTCAAGCACACTGAAAAATTGATAATCAGGAAAGATTTCCCTGAGAACATAATAATTGAACTGAAATTTTAGGAATGAGTAAAGGTTAATAGGCAAAGATGAGAGTGGGGAAAAAGTAATCTAGGAGGATGGAATAACATGTGCCAAGCCCCTGTGGCAAGAGTAATCTGCAAGAGGAAATTTTAAAAGGCTGCTTTCCTAGAGAGCAGAAAGCAAAGCTAACTGAGGTGAGGATGGAGGTAGGAATGCCCTTGATTGATGTGTTAAGGATTTTAGTCTATCCTAAGAGAACTGAAAAAGAAATCTCTAAAGTTCTTCCTCATGCCAAATTTATACAGTAAATGAGATAAAAAATTAATGAAGTGCTTTGAGACCCTTGGGAAAAAAATATGTTGTTTTCTTGCAAAATATTTTCTATGCTGTTAAATATTAATATTTAGAAAATTAATATTTTCTAAAGCTGTTAAAACAGCTTTCAGGATAATAATATTTAAAACCGTTTATCTGAATGAATGTTGTTGTTTTTTTTGGAGCTTTTGCAAACTTCAAAATAGGAAGAAAACATTTTTACTTTCTAGAATAGTCATTTGCAAATAGTAATAAAGGGAAAATTAGTAATTAAAAATAAATAAATAAAAATACAAGTTTTGTCTAGAATCCCCCTTCCACCACTTCCTTCTTATTTTATGTAACTGTGATTCTATTTTCCATAAATCCATTAGAGAAGTACATATAAACATAGTCATATTATAAAAATATTCATTAATTAAAGCACCACTTATTTAATTAGTCCCCACTCACACATCCCTCTTAGTTTAACATAGCATTTATCGTAACCCATCACATCAATTAGTCAACAGTTGAATAAATTTCTTGCTAATGTGCATACACACATCTATTACTATTATCTATTTATCTATCTACCTTCATCATCCAAAATATTATTAAAAATGCAAGTCAATTCCAAATTTAAACTGTAAAACTTAGAACTGATGCATGGTTTCAGGAAGTCTAAGGAAATGATTCTGGGAATGTTCTGACATCTCAGACAAAATATCATCAAATAAAGATATGATAGCAGTTTATACTTAATGAACACTTATTATGTGTTAGGCATTGCTCTGAGATATATACTTATTTAGTCCTCACAACAAACCTATGAAGGAGGCACTTTAATCTCTATTTTTAGATGGAGAAAAGAATTCACAGAGAGGTTAGTAACTTGTCTCTGCAACTGAATTCAGAGGTGGATGTTTTCAAATGCAGGTAATCTGAACCAGAACACACAGCACTCTGCTGTCTCTTGAATTGGCAAAATTAAACCAGTTCAAAGCAAAGTAAAAGAATAATGATATGATCGGTATTTCAAAGAGAATGACTTGAATATCAAAGAATTAGAGAGGGCTATTGGGAAAATTGATAAGGTCCTTGTTGAAATGACCATTTTTGTGATTGTGTTTTAAAAGTTTAAATTTAAGAATATTATATTGGGCTAATATGAAATTTGGCTGGAATAATCACGTATAAACAATTTATGATTTCCAAAAATTAATGTACAACCTATATTCTGTTAAATATATGAGAAATATATGATATTCTTTTAAATATAAAACTTAGTAAAATTTGTGATGTCCTAACTAACTAGAGTTTTTTCACTATTTACCTGGAAATTTTGGTCTATATTTGCTCTGAATAGTTTTGTTTGGTTTGCCTTCAAATGTCCAGTCCTCTACTTCCTTAGTTTAGCTCCTCATTGCATGAAGTATTTGTGGAATTCAGTACACTGCCTCCCTCCAGAAAATCTAAGAAATGACATTCCTTTTCCTACCACTGGTAGTCCAGACATAGATTCAGGCTCAGCTAATCATTCACTACCCTATGGGACTTTCAGTCTTGAGGGAGTAATGTGAAGTGCAAGTATAATTGAGAAGATATTTATTATGTTGGGATGGCTGCAGGAGAGGCTGTATCAAGGGTCTCTCGGCAGCCCTGGTGACTGCTTCCAATGATCATAATGGGCAAAAACGTGACAGTCTTGCCATCAGCAGTGTTTGACTTGGCTGCACCCATGGGGTAAACTTGGTGATGGTTTTTGGCTCAGTCATTCTCCTTTGAGTTTTGTCCATTTTTAAATCCTTAGTAGCCTCCAAGAAGCACACAGCAGATGGGTGAAGATGTGGAGAGGATTTAATAGGGGGAAAATGCCCGAGAAGGATGAGGAAGAGGGAGGAAGTAGCAGTAAACTAGGAAAGGCTGTAGACAGTGATGTGGATCTGACACCCGTGAAGAGAGAAGGGGAAGGACAGGACTGGACATTCCTGGGTTTTGGGCAGGTCGGTGGGGTGTCCCTAAGAAAAAAAATGCACATTCTAGAAAGCCCACATTAGGCAGCAATTGCCCGACTTATCTATAGTACCTTTGCTAGGCTCAGTCCTCTTACTAGGAAAGAGTGGGCCACATTGGAAAAGCTCTGAGAGTTCAGAGGCGTCCACAGAGACAACATCCTCGGGAGAATCCACCCAGAGGTCCTCGTTCTACATTTCATGGTCCTAAGATTTTCTCCAATGAGACTCTGGCCTTAGCATTGTCAGACTTACCTTGGCTGACCATTTAAATGTCTGTGGATCTTTGAGAGGCTATCGATTCTTAGTCTGCTTCTTAGTTATTGTTAGCACTTCCACTGAGGAACACAAAGCCTCTTTAGAATCTACCAAAGAGACTCTATGGCCCTCAAATTTAGCTTTAACAGCCCTTTACAGCAATATTATCCCTCTGGGAAATGATACGATGTAGCAGTAACCAGCCAAATCCATTGTTCTTGCAGGGTTTTGTGTTAGTCCACATCCTCCAAGAAGCAGATAGCAAGATGGGTTTAAATGTGCAAGGGGATTTTATTAGGAAAATATCTGGGAGAGAAAATGGAAAGGGAGAGGAACTATCTGGGAAGGGTAGGGGAATTCTGAGATGACAATGCCTGGAGGTAAGAGGGACAGAAGGTGGGGGCATGTGTCCTAGACTGCTATGAATTCTAAGGAAGCACTGATACAGCCGGTAGAGTCCTCCAGCTATAATAACCTGTTAGAGCAGTCCTGTATCTCCCAGGAGCAAGCCTGCTTTACAACCCCTGCAATGCTCAGGCACTGGCTGGGAGCAGCCTATGGTAAGCATGACCTTGATCTAAATATGATATATTTAAGTATGTATGCAGAAGCCGGAGTGAGTTCCCTGTAGTTGAAGGTCTGAAAAGTGTATTTTCCTGGTGACTACAGCATCATTTCACTCCTATTTTCCAAACACCTGCAACGGCATTTCCCCACAGCGCATGTCTTCAATCAGTTTCATGTCCCGCTTGCCACACAGGGTGCCATCCTCTTGCCTTCCAGGCAATAAATGAAACAGTTCCAAACCTTATCTTACTGGCTGTTTTCTTGGATCACTCCTGACACCGCTTGTGTTCATTCAGGTTTCTGAGAAGCAGGTATTAAGATGGGATGAGATACGCAAGATATTTATTGGAGGAACACTTGAAAAAGGAAAAGAAAAGGGACCCTAAGAGGATGAGGAAAGCCTTAATAGCATGATGCGGTTCTGGCACCTGTGAAGGAGAGGGAGCAGCAAGAAAGATGATATAGAAGAGTTGGAGGCTCTAGCACAGTGCTAAGAAAGCTTTAGCCAGTTCAGTGGGATGTCATTAGGTCAATGTCACCCATGAAAAGAAGAGTCTCACATCTCACAGAAATGAGCCTGCATTCATAGCCCTATCATGATCTTTCAGTGGCTGGGAACAGCTGGTGGGAAATGTAAATTCAGAGTGAATGTGAAAGTGAATTTAGGATAGGATCAGCTGGGCTATCAGCCAGTTCAGCTTAACTGTAAGCCCTCTATGGTTAAGCTGTAGGCACCATGGTCTCCGAAGCAATAGGGCCTTTCACATTCTCTTTACATTTTTTTTTCACTTTCTTCTTTTATTGGGGGAACAAACACAGGGCATATCACAAAGTGAGAAACAGTGTGGTGCCTCCAGGCAAGGACCAGGCCAATGGTAGCCAGAGTCAGGGATACCACCATGGCCAGGCCTAAGCCCAGCATCACAGAGGTGTGAGGAGAAGCGAACCCCTCCACACCAAGATCACCAGCCTTTCCCAGGAAGATCAGAGGGCCCACGGTGATCTCTGCTTCTTCGGTCACATGCCTTTGATTTCAGGCTTGGGAAGCAGACTTGCACCACCCTCTCCCTGGGTGGGACAGCCTCCTGGAAGGGCCTGGAAGGCCACAGCTGCCTTTGTTACAACAGTGACAGATGTAAGCTGTGCCTTCTATGGGGAACCACCTCTTGGTGGACTTGAGGAAGGAACAGGCTTTGTTTAGCTGGTCTGAGACTTGGTAGCCAGAGTGACCTTCAGATGGCAGGTGATATAGATCGTGTTTCTGGAGTCATTAGCAAAGTGGAACATGTATACTGTGAACTGCAGAGTCTCTGGCCTGGGTCTGGGGGTTTTGAAGGCAGAAGAGGCATCAGAGAAACTGTCCACAAGACAGCAGTGGAAGTCACGATGGTGTGATGAAGGGAGGATTTTTTTTTTTTTTTTGACACTTGTGTTGTCTCCATTCAGCTTCCATGAGAGATCCACAGCTCGGCACAGGTGTGGCCTCGCCCTTACCTGCCTTATTTCACTTAGCATTATACTGTCTAGATCCATCCATGTTGTTGCAAATGGCAAGATTTCGTTCATTTTTAATGGCTGAGTAATTACATGTATATACACACACAATTGTTAAGGAAGAAGTAAAACTTTTTTGGGACTCTCCGTTCTCTTCTATTGATCTATGTGTCCATTTTTGTGCCAGTACCATACTGTTTTGATTACTACAGCTTTGTAGTGGATCTTGAAATCTGGAATTGTGATACCTTCAGTTTTGTTCTTCTTTTTCAAGATTGCTTTGGCTATTTATGGTCTTTTGTGGTTCCATGGTAATTTTAGGATTATTTGTTCTAGTTCTGTGAAAATGCTGTCAGCATTTTGATAGGGATTTCATTATACATTTGTAGATTCCTTTGGGTAGTGTGGACATTTTAAGACTATTTGGTCTTCCAGGCCATGAGCATGGAGTATATTTTGATTTGTTAGTGTTGCCTTCAATTTCTTTCATCAGTGTTTTGTAGTTTTCAGAGAATAGGACTTCCACCTCCTTGTTTAAGTTTATTCCTAGGTATTTTATTATTTTTGGTGCAATTGTAAATGGGATTGTTTTCTTGATTTCTTTCTGCTATGTCATTATTAGTGTATTGAAATACAGCGGATTTCAGTATATAGATTTGTATCTTGGACCTTACCGAATTAATTTATTAGTCCTAATAGTTTTTTTGGTGGGATCTTTCAGGTTTTCTATATATAGTATCATGTCATTTGCAAACAGTGAAAGTTTTGCTTCTTCCTTAACAGTTGGGATGCCTTTTATTTCTTTTTATTATCTGATAGCTGTAGCTAGGACTTCCAGTACTACCTTAAATTAAAGTGGTGAGAGTGAACATCTTTGTTTTGTTCTTGATCTAAGGGGAAGAGCTCTCAAATTTTCCCATTGAGTATGATGTTCTCTGTGGGTTTTTCATATATATGGCCTTTATTATGTTGAGGTGTGTTCCCTCTAAACCTTCTTTGTTGAGGGATTTTATCATGAATGGATGTTTTACTTTGTTAAGTGCTTTTTCTGTATCTATGGAGATGAGCATATGGTTTTTGTCCTTTCTCTTGTTGATGTGATGTATCACATTGATTGATTTGTGAATATCGAACCACCTTGCATGCCAAGAATAAACCGTACCTGATTGTGGTGAATGATTTTTTTTTTAAAGATTTTATTTATTTATTTGACAGAGAGAGACACAGCAAGAGAGGGAACACAAGCAGGGGGAGTGGGAGAGGGAGAAGCAGGCTCCCTGCCGAGCAGGGAGCCTGATGTGGGGCTCGATCCCAGGACCCTGAGATCATGCCCTGAGCCAAAGGCAGATGCTTAACGACTGAGCCACCCAGGCACCATGGTGAATGATTTTTTTAATGTGTTGTTGGATTTGGTTTGCTAGTATTTTGTTGAGGATATTTGTATTTATGTCCATCAGAGGTATTGGCCTGTAATTCTTTTTTTGTGCTGTTTTTATCTGGTTTTGATAATGCTGGCCTCACAGAATGAATTTGGAAGCTTTCCTTCCTCTCTTATTGTTTTCAAATAGTTTGAGAAGAATAGATATTAATTCTTTTTTAAATGTTTGGTTGAATTCACCTGTGAAGCCATCTAGCCTGGACTTTTGTTTGTTGGGAATTTTTTTTAAATTACTAATTCAATTTCATTACTGGTAATCAGCCTGTTCAAATTTTCTATTTCTTCCTCTTTCAGTTTTGGGAGGTTATATGTTTCTAGGAATTTATCCATTTCTTCTAGGTTGTCCAATTTGTTGGCATATGTTTTTTCATAATATTCTCTTACAACTGTTTGTATTTCTATGGTGTTGGTTCTTGTTTCTCTTTCATTTGTGATTTTGTTTATTTGGGTTCTCTCTCTCTTTCCTTTTTTTTTTTCCCCCTGAGTCTGGCTGGGGGTTTATCACTTTTGTTGATCTTTTCAAAGAACCAGCTCCTGCTTAATTGGTCTGTTCTGGTTTTTTGTTGTTGTTGTTACTGTTCTTAGTTTCTATTTCATTTATTTCTACTGTAATCTTTATTATTTCCCTCCTTCTGCTAGTTTTGGGTTTTGTTTGCTCTTTTTTCTAGCTCCTTTAGGTGTAAGGTTAGGTTGTTTATTTGAGGTTTTTCTTGCTTCTTGAGGTAGGCCTGTATTGCTATAAACTTTCCTTTTAGACTGCTTTTGCTGCATCCCAAAAGTTCTGAACATTGTATTTTCATTTTCATTTGTTTCCCTGTAGTTTTTAATTTCCTCTTTGATTTTTAATTGACCTATTCATTGTTTAGCAGCATGTTACATAATCTCCATGTATTTTTGGTCTTTCCAGATTTTTTCTTGTGGCTGATTTCTAGTTTCATAGCTTTGTGGTCAGAAAAGATGCATGGTATAACTTCAGTCTTTTTTAACTTGTTGAGACTTATTTTGTTGCCTCATATGTAATTTGTTCTGGATGATGTTCCATGTGTACTAGGAAAGGATGCATATTCTGCTGTTTTAGGATAGAATGTACTGAATATATATGTTAGGTCCTTCTGGTCCAATGTGTCATTCAAAGCCACTGCTTCCTCATTTATTTTCTGTTCAGATGATCTATCCATTGATGTAAGTGGGATATTAAAGTCCCTTACTATTATTGTATTACTATCAATTCCTTCCTTAGTGTTTGTTATTAGTTGCTTTATGTATTTGGGTACTCCCATGTTGGATGCATAAATATTTACAATTGTTAAATCTTCTTGTTGGATTGTTCCCTTAATGATTATATAGCATACATTGTATAATTTTGTAATACTTATCACAGGAACATTTTATATTTATGTGTGTAATTCTTTTATTCATATCCATCTTTCCATACTAAGCTGTATGGTTAAAGGGCACAAGGCATTTCTTTTATCTTTTACTCACTACGGTTTGCCACCCTTTGTCTTGAATCTCACATTGAGCCTAGCATATATAATAGATACAAAGTATAAAATATGAGTAAATAAACAACTCAGACTCTGGAGTACCGAACAAAAGAGGGATGGTGGGGGTATGGTAATGATACTATGGAAACACTTCTGCCTTCAGTAGGAAGAAAAAGGCATACTGAGAGAAGTAATCCTTCCTCTGTTCACAATTCACATTTTAATTCTGCTGCTAAACTGCCCTAGATTGGCTTTGAATTTTGGTAAGGGAAGTTGGGGAAGTGATGATTGGAGATATGAAGAATCATAAGGCAAAAGGGAGAAAAGTGACAAGGAGAACTAGGGTACTGGCTAAGGTGGTTTGGATTGCCCTTTAGAGAGATGATTTAATGTGGGGACAGCCATTAGTTAGGGATAAAAAAAAAGCAGGCCCTGACTGCATGAAAATAAGGATGGGTTAATGTCTGCAATCAAAAATAGATTACAAATTTCTTTTTCCAAAACAACATAAAGCTGCTCACCATTAACCTCACAGAAATTTCTAAGTATCCTGAAATATACTTCTTGTTCTGTATGGAAGTCTATATTTTGTCAGTGTGGAATAAAAAAAAAAAAAATGAGACTGGTGAAATTGCATGAAACCAGAATGGGAAAAAGTACAAAGGGAGTTTTCAGTGACGATGTTAGCAGACAGAAGGTACAATCCACAGGTGGCCTCTTCAATTAGACTTAAAAATATGATCCAGCCAAGAAGTGCGGAGATAACATCTGAAGAAAACGGAGGAAATAGATAACCAAATGGATCTAAAAGAAAGAAACTGATGGTGCACCAAAAAAAAAAAATTGTTTTTAAATCCACCCACTAGCCAAGCTGTGTCTTTTTCAAACTCATGGAACTTTTGCTAAGTTCAAACTTCCATGCTTTTATTGTTTTACGTATGATGCCATTCTTGGTAGTATAGACAGAAGAGTGCAGGGAGGTCACCTGTTAATTCCTTTCTTAGCTAACCTGCAAGGGAGGGGAAGCAGTGAATGCTGGTTTAAATTTGAGTTCAATGTCCTGCAGAATTCAGGAGACTTTGCAAACTAGGTAGGACTTGAAAGTACTAAATAATTTTACTCTAGGTTCCTATTCTCTTGCAAATATTAACAACTTCTGATAAAGTTCAACTGAAATGCTGCTAGTCTATGGTTGCTCACATGTTTCCAGTTAAGAAAAGGTGATGAAGAAGGAAGATAATTACCATTCTCTTATGGGCAACTTTGAGCAGTATTTAATGCTATAGAAAGTGTTAAAATAGCACAATACTGGTCCTTAGGCATTGGGAATGTAGCTTAATGTTATATACTTGTGTCCAAATCCCTACTCTGAAAATGGTTTGGAAAATCAGTTTAGGTTTAAGAAGGCTTAGAAATAGTTGGATAGAATATTCATTTTACTACTGAAGGTGAAATAGTTATTTTGCCAGACATTGAAAATGTTCCCATTTAGGTTTGATTCTGACCTGCAATTTTCAAATTATTGTATACCAGCTCAGTAGTTTCCAGGTATCATTATATTTTGCAACCCTGAATTAGAAAACATCTTTCTAAATCAGAATACCCAGAACCATGTTTTGAGATCTTTAGTACTATATGTTTGTTGGTCAAGTACTCCATGTTGCAGATATTTGGATTAATGGTTCATTAATTTATTCTTTTATTAATCTCCCACATGGTTTGGAATGTGTTCTTTTGATTGACTTTTAGTAAAGGGTTAGGGTTGTGTACTGGAAGGCATGGGCTTGGATGTTAGATAAAAGTGGTTGTAAACATTAAGTCTACATTTTTACTAATTGTGTAAATATGGGTAAGGCATTTTACAATTTCTGAACCTCAGTTACCTTATTTTGAAAGATGCTTTAGCATTGTTCAAGCTTTATTGAGAATACACTCTTAGGAAACAGGTGAACATAAATTAGGAAATCAATAAATCTGGGTTTCCTTCCTTTCTATTTCTAAGTGCCCAGCCTCCTATTTTTCAAACACTACTCATAATCATTTGTTGATGATATCACAGAATTTAAGATAAGAGTCATGCTGGCAGTTGGATTCCTATGCTACCTCTTTCTACTCTTGTCCTTTATTTGTTACCCTGCTATTAATGTCATCATTATATTTCCAGTTGACATATACTTACCGACTTTTGCATGAGAGAAATAGTCTAAACAACTATTTTCTGACTTTCATTGACATTTCCTTACCTTATTTTTGAAGGTTCGTACCCTTTTGCTCCTTGAGGCAAAGAGTCAGAGACTAAAAACAAAAAAGATAAAATCTGGAAGAAATATCTTAGCCACCAAAAATTATTGAATGAGAAACTCATCTGCCTTAACTGTTATTTTGCTTGGAACTTTCTTTACCCCAGGCTTCAAGCAATAAATGGAAGGAGTGAAACTAGTACGGAAAATGAGAATATCCAAACACAGCTTCAAGCAGAGAAATTGATCAGTTTAACCTACAGGGATAATGATACATTAGCTTCTTAGGAAAGAAAAAAAGAGGAAGTCATCTTATATGTCAATTATGAAGAATGGAAATCATCAAAGAACTAAAATACAGGGATGTCATTATGAAGAGGGACAAATGTAGTGGATCAAAAATCAGCCTTAATAAAAGGGAGTCTGTGAAAAAAGGGTAAGAAAATTGAATGATACTTAAATATAAGGAATTGTTCTAATATTTAACTTGAACAAAGGAAAAAGCAATATATCACACAAGTATACACACACACACACACACACACACACACACACATCAAATGAAATGAAAAAGGAAAGAGAAAGAAGAAAATGTCTAAAGCAAATCACACAAAGTATCCATGAATGTCTTAGGAAATTGATCATATGGTCTATTTCAATAGTTCATCAGTGAATGTTTCCATCCTAAATGGCATCCCTCCTTTGATTGAAACACTATATCCTCAGTGGATAAAATTCTGACTTTTAGAACTCTGTTAAGCAATAATAGGGTTAGATTCTTGGAGTCATAAGTCATCAACTCAAAAACAGAAACCTTGGTTTCCACTGTCTGTCTGTCTCTCTCTCTCTCTCTCACACACACACACACAGACACACACACAACATGGACTAACTTTGTACATGGGACATTTAGAATTTCCAGGAAGAAACAAAAGGGAGAGTAAGGCACATTCCCAAAGATTTAAAGCCAAGTGCTGAGCTGTTGCCATTGTGGATTTTTAGACCTTGAACACAAAAGCAATTAGTAGCCTTGATGTTATCACAATGGATAATTGTTCCCAAACCATGTGGAAATAAAGCCTCAGGAGGAAAAAAAAAATTGTCTCTTCAGAAACGGCTGCCACTAATTCACTAATTTGGTGCTTATCTAGCTTATCTAGCACCAAATGACAGTTTCACTTATTTGTATTAGCAAAAGAAGAAAAAAGGATACAAAACAAGAAGCAAATACTTCCAGGGAAGCTCATTGAAATATTACTAATGAGTAGACCTGTTGATTATTGCTTAAAGAGATAATGAAATATATCATGTTTTTTGGCAAGAGGTTTTTAATATAAATAGTAAGAGGCACACTAATAAGGAAAAATAGCCGTGATGAGATGGTCAGAGGCTTAATCAGCTACCTTCCTAGCATTCCTTTCTATTTTAACCCTTAAAAAGAAATGAGGACAATATCATTTAAAATTTGCCTACTTAGAATGCTGATGAAAGGATCAGTCATACATTTTTGCTACTGTCCCTAAGCTAACGGAGAGGAATTTCTTAAAGGAAAATGGTTATAGGACTTCAGTTATCACTAAACATGTCAATAAAGAAAATAATAAACTACTCTCAAAATAAAAAAAAAATGAGGTGGAAAAGTGTAAGAAAATGAGATGGCATTAAGTCAGAACTCTTCCTAAAGAAGACGTAGCTAGTACAAACCCTTTCTTATGTAAGTGCAGAGAGATCAATATGACGGATGTGAATGTACCTGGTTTCCTGGGAAAATGTATTTTATGAATCCAAGAATGGAAATTGACTAAAATATCTTAACCAGTCTACCTTTTAAAGGAACTATCAATTTTAAAAGCCAAAGACCTTCAGGCATGGAATAAAATAGGCTCAGGATTATAATGGAAAGTACATAATAATCCCTCCTTTTCTCAAGGCACCACACTGATATGCCTATGTTCGATATTCTCTGAAGAAATGGAATGGTATAATGTGCCAGGCTCCGAGTAGAGTAGTTTAACTCTCTTCCTGAAGCCCTAGAAAAATTAGAATAACAGTAAGAAGGAAGAATCACAAACCTCACCCAGAGCTACAGCAAATGTGCTTCACTGAAGCTGATAATGTTCCACGTGAATGGGCTTTAGAAGCTATTTTACCAAACTTTCCAAAGCACATTTTCTAATAACCAAACTGCTTCTTCTTTGAAAATTAGTAAGATACTGGACTATCACAATCATAGAATTCCACCACCTTCAACCAACTAGTTCTATGTTCCAGTTGGCACCTCTCCCCTTTTGTCCATAAGCATTGTTAACAAACCCTGTTCTTTTCAGGATGTGGATCTCAGGAGAGAAATATTGTTTTCAAGAAATCATTTCCCATTTCAGAAAGATGTCTCAGAAAAAAAATTACTCTATTGAGTGCTATAATTATGATTATTTTTCATTTGCCTTTAAGCATATATACATGGCCAGTCTTGGCAATATTGCCTTTTCTTTTCTTACTTTCAGCTTTCTTGAGCTTCAGTGTTACAGATTATATACAACATCACCTGTCAAGCCTGTGACTTGTATAAGCCTGTGACTTGTATAAGGTGCCCGTAAGCTTTAAGGGAATAATGGCCTATTATTTCTCTTGTCTCCTAAGGTATCCTCAATTCTTTTTCTTCATTGATCACTAAATGTTTGCCGAATACTTGCTTATTGACACTTCTTACATACTTACTGTATCATGGAAATGTTCATCCCTTAACCTCTGGAAATGTTTATATTATTTCACTAGTTAAATTTCTCTGTACTATTTCATTTTAAGAAATGATGAAGAAAAAATTTGAGACAAACAATACTTACCTCAAAACAATTACTCATCATCACCTAAAAGGAGGTGCAGAATGCTTTAGTATTAAATGCCATTTTTTGGAAATTAAGAACAGGAATCAAGACAGTTTAGTTAATTAACTACAGTATCCCCTGACACAAATGCCAGGTGTAAACAAGTCTTATGGTTTAGGTCACATGTTACCATCTACAGCAAGAAGGACCACTTATGAAGTTAACTGACTTCATAAAGAATACTACTACAGCCTCATAAAGATTGTTTAAAATGCCATTTAATTATTTACTGGGACTTAGAACATTTTAAGAAGTGAAATATATTGCCTGATTGTAAATATGGATTCATAGATACTTTCTAGAATTTTAGAACAAAAATTAGATGCTTCCTATGAACTGTGAACTGTTGTTCTAAGATCTAGGGATATAGCAATAAAGAAGACACACACGGTTATTATTCTCAAGAGCTTATATTCTAGAAAGGAAATGGACTACATAATTAACTGGACAAGGAAATTTCAGAGACTGATAAATATCATCAATTAATTAATTTAGTCATTAATTCAACAAAGATTTATTGAGCTTCAAATATGCGCTATGTTTTAGATGCTAGGGACAAAGCTGTAAACAAAAAACTCCCAATTATACTGTTAAGGAATTCGTATTTAGTGGGTGAGACAAATAATAAACATCATAGCTATGTGTGTGTGTTACTACAGATAGTATTGAATATTCAAAAAGCAAACATAAAATAAAAGGTTGTGATAAACTGGGGGGGAAAGAGTAAGGGAGGGTTACTGTAGATATGGTGGACTTGTTGGAAAAGGTGGAATTTGATGTGAGACATGCAGAGAGCCTTAAGAGTTTCTAGAAAAGTTCCTGTCAGAGGGTTGTCTAGTGCAAAGAAATCTGATCATTCATCCTGTATTCACATGATCTATTGTGCAACATTAGGAAGTCAAATGATTCAACCAGTATAGGATATTTTCACACAACCAATTTATTAAACTAATTTCATTGGAAATGTATGTAACAGAATGTAAAATTGGGCGGTCTTCCCTATCTTTCACTTAGAGGATTCTATAGAGTATACGTATATCAGATATTAAATTGAGTGTGAAACTGATCTCCATGTGATTATTATTATTATTATTATTATTTTTAAAGAAATGAGCTAGCTGGGGCACCTGGGTGGCTCAGTTGGTTAAGCGTCTGCCTTTGGGCTCAGGTCATGATCCCAGGGTCCAGGGTCTCTCTCTCTCTTGCTCTCTCATAAATAAATAAAAAATCTTTTTTAAAAATGAGCTAGCTCTATGGCTTTTCATTCATTTTGAGAATATAGAAGATCCTTGTGGGGCGCCTGGGTGGCTCAGCCAGTTGAGCATCCAACTCCTAATTTTGGCCTAGGTCATGAGATCGAGCCCCATGTTGGGCTCTGCACTCAGTGAGGAGTCTGGTTGAGTCTGCTTGAGAGTCTCTCTCCCTCTCCTTCTACCCTTCCCCCCACTCATGCACACTCTCCCTCTCTCTAAATAAATCTTTCAAACACTAAAATAATAAAATGGATCCTTGAGAAGGGAGCCCATGTATGAGATCTTCCTGAGAAAGGAAGAGCTATGTGTTCCATAGGATCCTTTAATTTCCTGGGAAATATTTTGTCTAAAATTTTAATCTACAATTTCTCAATGCTAATATATATTAACATTATTGATTTTTTATATCAACCTTATAGCTACCTTATATCAACCTATGGCCTTTGTTGACTTCTTAGGATTCTCTGTGTAGATGATTATATTCCTCATTCATTGTATGTCAACTATTATATGACAAAGAGATTTTTACCTTTTACTGTCCAATTTTTATGTTTTTAGTGGCTTTTTCTTGCCTTATTCTATTGACTAGGACCACCAGCATATTGTACAATAGTTGTTAATGTTGTGTTAAGAACCTTTTGCATCTGAGTTCATAAGAGATGTTAGTCTGTACTTCTTTTCTTCTTTTATGTAATGTCTGCCTGCCTTTTATTTCTGGATAATGCTGAACTCAAAAAGGAAGTTGAAAAATATTTCTTTTCTTCTATTTTTGGTAGTATTAGTGTAGAAATAACATTGTTTCTTCCTTGAATATTTTGTAGGATTCACAAAGAATGCAGTTTGGGCCTGGGTTTTAAACTTTGTGTAAGGTTATTAACTGTAAGTTCAATTTCTTTAAACAATATAGAAGTATTGGGGCTCCTGGGTGACTCAGTCCATTCAGTAACTGGCTCTTGATTTTGGCTCATGTCATGACGTCAGGGTTGTGAGATCAAGCCCTGTGTCGGGCTCATGCTCAGTAGCGAATCTGCTTGAGATTCTCTCCCTCTCCCTCTGCCCCTTGCCACCACCTGTGCACTCATGCTCTCTCTCTCAAATAAATAAATAAATCTTTTTTTTTTTTTTAAATATAGGGGCACCTGGGTGACTTAGTCAGTTAAGTGTCTACCTTCGGCTCAGGTCATGATCCTGGTGTCCTGGGATTGAGCCCTGTATCAGCCTCCCTGCTCAGTAGGGAGTCTGCTTCTCCCTTTCCCTTTGCCATTCCCCCTGCTTGTGTTCTCTCTCTCTGTCAAATAAATAAATAAATAAATAAATAAATAAATAAATAAATAAATAAATAAAATCTTTAAAAATGAATAAATGAATGAATAAAAGGATATAGGAGTATTAATGAAAGTATGTATTTCTTTAAAGAATTCAATCAGTTGGTTTGTCAAAGAATTTGTTCATTTCATCCATATTATCACACATATTGGCATGATTGTTTATTCCCTTATCTTACCCCTTTCTTCCCTTATTCCTTTACTGCCTGTCAGTTCTCTAGTGATAGCCCCTCTTTTATTGTTAATATTGATAATTTGTGTTTCCTTTATTTTTTCTGACCAGTATGACTAGGAGTTTAATTTTATTGATCTTTCTTAGTTTCATTAACTTTTCTATTTTTTTAATGTCATCAGTTTCTGTTCTTATTAAGTTTTTTAAAGTTTCTTATGCATTTTAGTTTTCTCTCTTTTTAAAAAAAATTTCATGGTATAAAATTTTATCAGTAATTTAGGTCCTTTCTTCTTTTCTAGTATAAACATTGAATGCTATTAATTTCCAGTGATGACACATCTCACACATTTTGACATGTTTTGTTTTCAAGGTATTGATTTAAAATTCAAAGCACTTTCTAATTTTTCTAGTGATTTTTTTTTTATTTGACCGATGGATTATTTAGAAGTATGTTATTTCCAAATATTTAGGGATTTTTTAAATATATCTTCATGTTACTGATTTTTAGTTTAATTCTATTATGATCAGAGAACATTCTGTTTGATTTTAATCTTTTGAATTTGTTGAGGTTTCTTCTTTGGCTCAGAATATGGTCCGTCTTGGTGTATGTTCTAAGCGCACTTGAGAAGACTGTATATTTGCTGTTGCTGAATGGAGTATTCTGTAAATGCCATTTAGGTCAATATGTTGATAGTGTTGTTTGAATCTTCTATATTCTTTTTTTTAAAATATTTTATTTGTTTATTTGACAGAGAGAGAGAGACAGCAAGAGCAGGAACACAAGCAGGGGGAGTGGGAGAGGGAGAAGCAGGCTTCCCACTGAGCAGGGAGCCCGATGCAGGGCTTAATCCCAGGACCCTGGGACCATGACCTGAGCCAAAGGCAGACGCTTAACGACTGAGCCACCCAGGTGCCCCCAAATCTTCTATTTCTTACTTATACTTTTATCTAGCTGTTCTATCAGTTCATGAGAGGGGAGTGTTGAAGACTGACAATAAATGTGAATTAGTCTATCTCTACTTTTAGTTTTATCAGTTTTTTTTTTCTTCATATATTAAAGCTCTGTATTACCGCATACACATTTAGGATTGCTATAACTTCCTGTCTAATTGCCGTATGTGTGTGTGTTAATGTGTGTGTGTGTTTCTTTACCTCTAGTATTTAATCTTATTCTGAAGTCTACTTTGTCACATATTAATATAGCTTCTCCAGATCTCTTTTGATCAGTATTTGTATTGTATATAATTTTCTATCCTTTTCCTTTTAACCTATCTATGTCTTTAATATTTAAAGTATGTTTCTTTTACAAACTCTATAGATGGGTCTTTATTTGTTACACAGATAAGCAATCTCTGTCTTTTAATTCATTATTTAGAATGTTTAATGCAATTATTGATAGTTGGGTTTAAAATTACCACCTTATTTTTATTTTCTAATTGGGGAATCTGTACTTCGTTCTTTTTTTTTTTCTTCTTTTCCTAACTTCTTTTAAGTTACTTGAATTTTTTATTATCATCTTATATCCACTGTTGGCTTATTAGTTATACTCATTTAATTTTTGCATTAGTTGCACATCTTTAACTTGCATAGTTTACCTCCCAATCATGTAATGTTAGTTCTCATACATAGTGTGAGTATACTGAAACTTACCTTATATTTTAAATTGTGTTATTGTTATACACTTTAATTATACAGTGTTTCTATATTTACCTTAGTCAATTATCTTATGAAGAAATTAAAGTTTAAAAATTACCTTTTACATTTGCCCATAATTTTACCATTTAGTGCTCTTCATTGAGTGTGTATGTGTGTGTGTGCATGCATAATACCTAAGTTTTTATCTGGTATCATATTTCTTTTGTTTGAAAAACTTCCTAAAATATTTCTTATCCAACATTGGGGAACTCTGTCAGTTTTTGTCTAAAAAAGTCTTTACCTTCATTTTAAAGGTGTTTCTTGGGGCGCCTGGGTGGCTCAGTTGGTTAAGCACCTGCCTTGAGCTCAGGTCATGATCCCAGGGGCCTGGGATCAAGCCCCATGTTCTGCTCTATGCTCAGTGGGGTGTCTGCTTCTCCCTCTCCTCCCCGCTCTTGCTCTATCTTGCTATCTCTCTCTCTCTCAAATAAAAAAATAAAATCTTTTTAAAAAAAGTATTTCTTTTTGCTTTTGGTACCATAAGGATGTCATTGTATTATCTTCTGGCTTGCATAGTTTCTGATTAGAAGTCTGCTGTCATTCTTATCTTTGTTCATCCACAGTTAAGGTTACTCCTTCATCCTTCTGGTTTGAGTTTATCTTTGATTTTCAGCAGTTTGGCTATCATATATATGGGTTTTTGTTTGTTTTCGTTTTTGTTTTTAATTCTACTGAGCTTCTTAGATCTGTGATTAGTTTTTGTAATGGGTTGAATGATAGTCCCCAAAAGGTACGTCCACACTCTAATCCTTGAGGCCTTTGAATGTTACCATATTTGGAAGTAAAGTCTTTGCAAATGTAATTAAGTAAATGATCTCAGGATAGAGATCATGTTGGATTGCCTGGTGGATCCTGAGTCCAATGGCAAGTATACTTGTAAGAGACGCACAAAGGAGAGACACAGAGAACAGGCCATATGAAGAGGGAGACAGAGATTTGGGTTATGCAGCCACAAGACAAGGTACTATCTACAGCCACCAGAACCTGGAAGAGCCAAGGAAGGATTGTCCTCTAGAGCTTGTAGACAAAGTATGACTCTAACCACCTTGATTTCAGACTTCTGGCCTCCCAGAACTGTGAGAGAGTAAACTTCTGTTAAAACAGAAAGCCACCAAATTTGTGGTAATTTATTACATCAACCCTAGAAAACTAATATAATTGTTTTTTCTTCTTTTGGGGAAACTTCTATTTCTTCTTGTATTTCCTGAGCTAATATACACATGAATGGAATTAATCATTGCTCCATTTTTTGTTGCTGTTCCTAGCATTTTCATTTGGCTTTTTTTTTTTTTTACATAGTTTCCCTCTCTACCGATGTTTTCCAGTTGCCTGTATTTTGTCTATCTATTGTAGTAGCTGGTTTCTGCTTATGTCTTTCCTGTATGAACAGTGGATCTTAGACTAAGCCCTGCAGGTGAGGCAGTTTGTTGCTCTTCTTTCAGGGGCTTAAGTTTTATTCTGTATAGGAGAGAAGAGTCCAGTGAAGCATGTGGAGTTTTGTTCCTTCCCTTCAGTCATCAATCACCTGAAGGCCTGTGCCACCAAGTAGGTCTCTATCTCCTGTTCTGCTCCTGATCTCTTACAAGCACCTGGACGAGGCTTGTAAAGAGTCACTAAGTGGTATAGACTCACTTTGTCTAGGGGCTTTCAGGTATCTTTAATTGACATGCTAGCATGCATGGCCTTTCAGAATCTGTTAAAAATTTAATTGTTTTATTCTTATTCACTTCTATGACTGCTGCTCCTTCTTGTGCTCTTCCAAATATAAAACAGCACATTGGTCTCATCTCTCCCCAGAGGGATTTATAATTTTTAGAATTCAGTTTCCTTGCAACTTCATGCATACTTTAGGTTCAAATAAAAAAGCAATATCTTTAAATTATTTTACTTCTTATAGTTAGATGGGTATAATGATGAGTTGTAGCTTTCTACATCCTAAGGAGAAACAAAATTCTCTTTTATTACTTTTTCAATTCTGATGTTTTTTTAATCTATTTTTTCCTTTTACTCTCTATTTTGTTTATTGACTTCTTTTTCTTTCATTCATGATCTCTTTTTTTGCCATAGGGTTATCTATGTTATTTATATTCTCAAGGAACCAGTTTTTGGTGTTGTTAATATTGACTTTGTTATTATTTTTCTCTATTTCCTTGATCTCTGTTCTCATTTATGTTATCTATTTTCTTATTTTTTATTTGTATTTATTAGATTGCTACATCCCAGGTTTCAATTCTTTCCTAATAAATATATTTAGTAAAGTACTCTCAAAGAACTGCTTCAACTGTTTACCACAAATTTTGATACATAGTGCTTACACTATTTTGGTTTCAGTTCTAAATATTTAAAAATATCTATGTGAATTACTTTTTATCTTAAGGATCAAAGGCTTATGGTACTTATTTTAACTGTCTGAATATCACTTATTTCTTACTTTATAGCATTTTGTTAAAAAATATCTATGCTATTGAATTTGGGAATTCATTGACTCTTTTTGTGGTCTGACATGATCAATTTTTTAAAGCATTTCATGGTACTCAGAAGAAAATAATATAGTCTCTCTCCACAGTTTTATAAATTGATTTCACTTACTATATTACTTAAAATTCATCTAATGAAGTTAGGTGAATAAGGTGTTAGGACCTTGATTTCATACATAATAAAAAAATGAGCTCAGAGAGCTCAAGACATTTATAGAATTTAATTCACTGCATAAATATTAGATCCAAGGACAAAACCAAGTCATTCTATTCACTTATAATTCAACATTATTTCTCTTTATTATTATTTTGAAATCAGAATAATATACAAGATAATTGAATTGAAATATTATAAAATGTCAAAAGATGAGTATCATACCTCAATCAAATTTAACCGGGTAAAAATTAGTCACTTTTATAGACTATTCTTGCTAGGAGTTGCAATTGCAGAATTTGGGGGCTGTTATGCAGGAGACTCAAGCATTCATAAGCAATTAGGATTATATGACTTCTAAGGTACTTTTATGTCCTGAGATACTATGGTTGTAAGAATAGGGATATTATAACTAGAGCTTCTTCTTTTTTTTTTTAATTAAAATAGTTTTTGAATATTAGGTTTTTTTCTCAATGGTTTGAATAAAAAACATTTTGCAGCTTGAGAATAAATATTTTAAATTTCAACTATTAATGTTAAATTCTGCTGTTGTACCTGATGCCTGATTATGAAAGTCATTAGAATGACTGATTTATCTGAATTTAAGACTAAACTTTTAAAGTTTTAAAGCCTCCCTCTACCATAGCAACAATATTTCATAAGTTTTTTTGCTTACCACTATCCTGCTGATAAATTTCTAGGCAAACTTATTTAAAATTTTCCCAATATTTTTTTTCTTATTTTATTTAAATTCAATTAAGTAACATATTGTGTATCATTAGTATCAGATGTAGAGTTGAGTTATTCGTCAATTGCATATAACACCCAGTGCTCATTACATCATGTGCCTTCCTTAATGCCCATCACCCAGTTACCCCATCCCCCTACCCCCCTCTCCTCTAGCAAGGCTTTTTGTTTGTTTCCTATAGTTGAGAGTCTCTTATGGTTTATCTCCCTCTCTGATTTCATTTTATTTTATTTTTCCCTCCCTTCCCCTATGATCCTGTTGTTTTCTTAAATTCCACATATGAATGAAACCATATGATAATTGTCTTTCTCTGATTGACTTATTTCGCTTAGCATAATACCCTCCGGTTCCATCCACATCATTGCAAATGGTAAGATTTCATCCTTTTTGATGGCCAAGTACTATTCCATTGTGTATATAAACCATATATACCACATCTTCTTTTTTTTTTTTTTTTTTTTTTAAAGATTTTATTTATTCATTTGAGAGAGAGAATGAGATAGATAGAGAGAGCACGAGAGGGGGGAGTCAGAGGGAGGAGCAGACTCCCCGCCGAGCGGGGAGCCCGATGCGGGACTCGATCCCGGGACTCCAGGATCATGACCTGAGCCGAAGGCAGTCGCTTAACCAACTGAGCCACCCAGGCGCCCTATACCACATCTTCTTTATCCATTCATTTGTCGATGGACGTCTGGGCTCTTTCCATAGTTTGGCTATTGTGGACATTGTTGCTATAAACATTGGGGTGCAGGTGCCCATTCGGATCATGACTTTGTATCCTTTGGGTAAATACCTAGTAGTGCAATTGGTGGGTCATAGGGTAGCTCTATTTTTAACTTTTTGAGGAACATCTATCTTGTTTTCCAGAGTGGCTGTACCAGCTTACATTCCCACCAACAGTGTAGGAGGGTTCCCCTTTCTCTGCATCCTTGTCAACATCTGTTGTTTCCTGACTTGTTCATTTTAGCCATTCTGACTGGTGTGAGGTGGTATCTCATTGTGGTTTTGATTTGTATTTCCCTGATGCCAGTGATTTTGAGCCTTTTTTCACGTGTCTATTAGCCATTTGTACGTCTTCTTTGGAGAAACGTCCATGTCTTCTGCGCATTTCTTGCTTGGATTATTTGTTCTTTGGGTGTTGAGTTTGATAAGTTCTTTATAGATCTTGGCTGCTAACCCTTTAACTTATAAGACATTTGCAAATATATTCTCCCATTCTGTAGGCTATCTTTTGGTTTTGTCAACTATTTCCTTTGCTGTGCAAAAGCTTTTTAGCTTAATGAAGTATTTCTCAATGAATTTGTAAAGCACCAGGTTTACAAAACAAGATTCTCTGTATAAATGGCACTAAATTCAAGATATCAAGAAAAAAATTTAAAGGAATATGTATCTTAAATAGATGCAAAAAATCAAGCCTGCTCATCCAGAGGATGTATTTCACAAAAATGAATAAAATCAATAAATGTTAATCAGACAAAACCTTTACTTAACCAAAAAATGGAGGATTTCTGTTTTAATATATATTTCATTCTATGACATCTCAATAAAAATGAAAATTGTTTAAATAGGAATGCTATGTTAAAAAATGTGTAAAGCATTAGCCTTGGATGTTACTGTGATGATGGCATTCTTTCCTTGAAGGCCTCAGGCAAAGTACGGGATTTCTTGGGTTGAAATATGTAATTTTAGTTCTAATTACTTCCATTCAGAATAGGTTTATGTTCAGGTTTCCCTTCACTTTTTTAAAAAATATTTTATAAATTAATATATAGTAAAATAAGCTCTTTTTTTGGTGTACAATTTTGTGAATGTACATGGGTGTTCATTCATATAACTACTACCAAACTCAGTTTACAGAACACACTTTCAATAGCCCCCCAATTCCCCCCTTTTTTTGTTTTGCAGTTATACCCTCCCTCATTCCTAATAACTGGCAACTGCTCACTGTTTTGTTGTAGCAAAGACGTTATTAGGTCTCGAAGCAGACGGCCAAGAAAGAATTCTTGAGACATCTTTGGTGCAAAATAGTGGTTTATTAAAGCATGGGGACAGGACCGTGGACAGAAAGAGCTTGCGGTACCAGGGCTGTGAGGGGTGGCTGATTATGTACAATGGGGTTGGGGGAGGTAAGGAAAAAGGGAGGTTTCGAAAGAACTTTCATATGCTAAGGAGGACCTACATACCAGAGGCCTTGCCATTGTCAAGTTAAGGTCGTTTTTTCCCCCCTCTAGCCAGGCATTAACATTAAAATAGTTGAGAGATTCCTGGAAGAAGGTTACACACGTCCCACCCAGGAGTGGGGAGTGTGCGGAGGTTGCAGGGTGTCAGCTTATGCTTGTCTTCAGCCAGCCTTCTGCTCCCTCATCAGTTTCACTCTTCTCTGTCATATAACTTAGTCTTTTCAAAAATGCCCTGTTAATAAAATCATATAGTATATTACCTTTGAAACACGTTCCTTATACTCAGCCTAATGTCTTTAAGATTCATTAATGTTAGTGTGGGTGTTAAGAATCTGTTCCCTTTTAATGCTGATGGTTTTTTTGAGAGATTTACAGTAGTTTGTATATTCAGTTTTTTAGAGACATTTGGATTGTTTCTAATTTTAGCCGTTATCGATAAACCTATTATAAACATTCATGTATAGGTTTTTGTGTGAACATAAGTTTTGTTTTGTTTTGATCTGATTTGATTTTCTAGGTTCAATACCCAGGATTACTAAGTCATGTGGTAAATTAGAATTAGATTTTACATGCCTAGCAGCTCTGGATTGGAGTTCTGGTTGTTTCTCATCCTCACTAGTGCTTGGTATTGGCAGCTTGTTATATTTTAGATATTCTAATAGGTGTGTAGTGCTATAGGATTGCTGTTTCAATTTATATTTCCCTTAAAGATATTGATAGTAAGCATCTTCTTATATACTTGTCATTCACATATCCTCTTTGATAAACATATGAAAAGGTATACAGTAACTCTCCTCTCAAGATTATGGTGCTTTAAAAGTCCCACTCCTTCAGGCTCCTTGCTCAGAGGGGAGTTGGCTTCCCCATGCCTGCCGCTCCCCTTGCTTATGTGTTCTCTCTCTGACAAATAAATAAATAAAATCTTAAAAAAAAAATCCCACTCCTAGATATTTACACAAGTAAATTAAAATTTAAGGTGGGAGGAACTTGCGTATGTGACAGTGTGAAGATCTCCACATACCTGGTTTTCAGTAAAATTGGTAAAATTATTTTAAAAATAACCATTTAAAATCTCTGGAAATGGTCCAAACATTCATACAGCTAATGAAAATGTATTCAGGAATCTATACTAAAAATTCAGTAATAATAGGAAATTGTGTAGTATTTGGACTGACACCCACTCTCTTCCTTTACCATCCCTACTCAACATGACAGAAACTACACTCCAGACTGGTACAACCAAGAACACAGAGATGCCCCTTCCCCCAGCTCTCAGTCTAAAAGGCTATGTTCCCATGATGGGAAGAACAGCAGCCTTTCTCATCCTACCCCCAGCTACCAGTGGTGAGATAAATTCCAGGAAATTGCAACTGACAGGTGGGGGTTCCCATCTTCCACTCTACCCTCGCCCTCCCCTGTGAAGTGGAGTTCCTAAGATGGTTCTTCCATTCTGGAAGAGGCAAGCCTAGAAGATCTGAGGCTATTGCTCCACCTCCACCAAGCATCCAGCTTCTAAAGTGGTGGTGTTATTCAGAAATGCAAACCATCGTTCCAACCCCCAGCCTCAGAGTTAACGGTCCAGAAATTTTGCCTTGGGGAGGGGAAACAGAGTCTGAAAAAGACAGCTTCTAACTAGTCCCAAGGGAACTGACTCCACAAAGTAGAGAAATTCAAGCCTAAGAATGCTCTCAAAAACAGTGGAGGTTATGGCAAATGGCAACTGGGAGGAGAGTGGTAGATTTTTTGGAGATCTTAGTTAAACCACACTGGCTAGTTTGCTTGAGAGAGCCTGGTGTAGAACTTATCTCAGGCACTAACCCAGAAACTGTCCCTTCAAAGGAGCCTAAGTTTCATTTGTTTAGTTTGTGGAGCAATTTATACCCTAGGGCATTGTTGGAAACAATAGAGCAATAAGCAAGCAAATAGTGGAGTTCTACAGCCAGGTGTGGTCAGGGAAAGAGACAATTAAATGGGGTCCTGCCAAAACCACTTTATCCCAGGGTGATTGTGGGCATGCCAAGATTGTGCCCCATGAGAAGCAACATAAGAGGTTTAATACTGCATGGGGATGGGTGGGAGGGATGGGTTAGAAATAGACTTCACTAAAATAATCCAGCCAATCACTAAATAAATAAACAAGCAAGTAATAATAACAAGCCCCAGAAGTGAGAAACCAGTACCTACAGATGCTATACTATATTGTCTAAAACATCTGGTTTCCAACAAAAATATGTGAGACATGGAAAGAACCAGGAAAGTATAACCTAGTCACTTAAAAAGGTCAGGCAACAGGTTGTGAGAACAACCAGATATTCGAGTTAACTGAAAAAGACTTAAAAGTATCCATGATAAATATGTCCAATAGCTAAAGGAAACCATGATTAAAGATATAAAGAAGATATGATGATAATATCAAATCAAACAGAATCAGTAAAGATATAGAAATTATTTTTAAAAAAATGAAAATTCTGGAGATGAAAATATAATAATTGAGATAAATTCACCAAAGGCACTTAACAGTTTATTTGAACTGCCAGAAGAAAGAATTAGGAGGTAGATTGATAGAGATTATGCAGTTTAAAGAACAGAGAATGAGCACTGGGCGTTATACACAGCTGTTAAATTATTGAACACTACATCTGAAACTAATGATGTACTATAAGTTGGCTAATTGAATTTAAATTAAAAAAAGGATAAAAAAGAAAAAGATCAGAGAGAAGAAAAAATGAAGTAAAATAAACATAGGCTCAGAGAAATGTGGATCACTGTTAATAGCACAGGAACATATGTGTATGGAAAGGAGAGTGGAGCAGAGGGAGAAAGGAGCAGGAAAATATTCAAAGAAATAATAGCTGAAAACTTCCCAAATTTAATGAAAACAATAACTTGTACACCCAGGTTGTTCAAAAAACTCCATGTAGAATAGATGCAAAGAGGACGCCTGAGTGGTTCAGTAAGTTGGGCATCTGCCTTTGGCTCGGGTCATGACCCGGGGTCCTGGGATTGAGTCCCACATCAGGCTCCCTGCTCAACAGGGAGACTGCTTCTCCCTCTGCCCCTACCCCTTGCTTGTGCTCTCTCTCTCTTGCTCTCTCTCCATCTCTCTCAGATAAATAAATAAAATCTTAAGAAAGTAAATAAATAAATGCAAAAAGATCCTTAAACAGACACATCAGAGTAAAATGCTGAAAGCTAAAGAGAATATTTTCTTTATGTGAAATGTCCAGAAAAGGCAAGATCAGTGATTGTTTAGGGTTGAGGAGGGATGTGCAGAGATATGGAGGTGATTGCTAAAGGGTACAGAGTTTCTTTTCTGAGGTGATAGAAATGTTCTAAATTGTAATTATATCTGTGAATCTACTTAATACTATTGAATTATATACCTTAAATGGTAAATTACCATTTTGTGAGTTATAGCTCAGTAAAGTTGTTTAAAACATTATTACATTTATACAAAGACCTATACATAAATGTTTATAAAAATTCTATAGTTCATAATCTTGAATAGCTATAAACAATCAAACATGCCCTTTAACACATATATGGATAAACAGTCTGTGCTTCAACCTGAAAATGGATAATACTCAGCAATAAAAATTAAGAACTATTGATTCATACAATACATGGACAAATCTTGCAGGTATTTGGCTAAGTAAAGGAAACCAAACCCAAAAGGCTGTATTTTATATGTTTATAAAGCAAAAACAAAGACAATAAAGCAAAAACATAGGGGTAGGAAAAAAGTGCATGCAGAGGGTCAACCAAGATGGTGACATGGGAGGCTTCTAAGTTTCACTCCTTCCACAGATGCATTGAATGTATACCTATATATGGAGCAATTCCTTCTGAAAGAGATTCAGACTAGCTAAGTGACTTTTGAACATTGGACAAATGAGAAAATACCCAGATCAAAATGGGTAGGAAAGGCTGAGACATACTTTTGCCCTGAACTCTAACTCAATAGAGTACTATACAATACAGAGGGAACCCACAACTACTAGCTTTTCCCTGAGGAGAAAAGGGTTTAGAACCTACATCTAGTTCCCTAAATTCAACTTCCACCAGAGGGATGGGCCCCCAAAACAGCTAGATCTGAAAGTCAACAGGGCTTGTATTTACAGGATCCCTGGTGCAAAAAACAGTTATTAACAAGCTTGCAACCACTCATCCGTGCTATCCCCACAGGGCTCAGTGTGAATTGAACAGGCAAAATTGTCCATCTGCCTGTCTTTCCCCGAGAGAAGGTTATCTGAATACTTTGAAAGCTGCTGCCTGAAGACCAGTCTCTAATTTAGCCTGGACCAGGAAATAACATAATTACCAGAAAACAATTAACACTGTGCTTTTGATGTGTATTATTTCTCTGATGCCGAGTCCACAATAGTAACCAAAATGTGGAAAGAGCCCAGATGTCCATTGACAGATGAATGGATAAAGAAGATGTGGTAGATATATATACAATGCAATATTGCCCAGCCATCAAAAAATGAAATCTTATCATCTGCAAAAACATGGATGGAACTAGAGGGTCTTATGCTAAGTGAAATAAGAGACTCAGAGAAAGACGATTATCATACATATCTACTTATATGTAGAATTTAAGAAACAAAACAGAGGATCATAGGGGAAGAGAAAAAAATAAAACAAGTTGAAGTCAGAGAGGAAGAGAAACCACAAGAGACTTAATCATAGGAAACAAACTGAGGGTTGCTGGAGGGGAGAGCAGTGGGGGGGATGGGGTAACTGGGTGATGGGCATTAAGGAGGGCATGTGATGCAATGAGCACTGGGTATTATATAAGACTGATGAATCACTGACCTCTACCTCTGAAACTAATAATACATTATATGTTAATTAATTGAATTTACATTTTAAAAAATATGATGCTTAAATACTAAAAAGAAAAAGCTGCAGCAATTAAGACAGTTTGGTACTGCACCAGGATAAACAAAGGGAGAAATGTAACAGAATAAATAATGTGAAACAGATCCATGTCTTTATGGTCACTTGCTTTAACTCAAATGTGAAAAATATAATGTTACGAAGAAATTATGGACTTTTTAATAAATGGGACTCTGTTCATTGATCATAAAAAAAAAAAGAACCAAAGTTCTTCTTAGAAAAACTTAAATTATTTCCCTGTGCCTTTGAGATGCAACTGCTAACTCTTATCTAGGCTATCTCTTTAAAGTACAAATTTAGGGAAGGTGATTCTTATATGAAGGGAAAAAGGTAGTGGGGGGGCAGGCTGGCAAGAGGCCTTTTTTTAAATACAAACGGCTAAACAGTCTCTCTTACCCAAACTCTAGACCACAGTCTCCTTAACATTACTTATTAAGAATAAATACAAATCTTAAAATTCTTTCTATGTAATTATTAGCCAAAAAAAAAAAAAAAAGAAAAAAAGAAAAAGCTATTGGGTAGGTTATCTTATTTGGTCTGCCAGAAACAGTGAGCTTTATATCGTACCTGATTCATGGCTAAAGCCTTGGAGTGAAAGCTGTAGGATTTCTGTTTATGTCTGTCTGTATGTTTATGTATATTTGTGTATATATGTTATAGATATGGTATTCTTCTACCTCTGGATGGTATTGATAAAATTAATTTGTAAAGAGTTCTGTCTGATTTAAAATTAAGTGCTTATAAAATAAGTATTCTTAAACTTCTCAGGAAATATAACAGAAACTAACTCAAATGCTTTCCAGGATCATATGATCTCAAAAATTATTCAGTACTAAAGCTAGTTTAAGTTCATTTCTTTAATTAAAATACATGTCTTTTGAGTTACAACACTGAATATAATTCAGACATGCAATTTTTATTCTGCTTTGGTTTACCAGTCAAATAAGTTTGTATTACATTGTTTACAAAATTTGTCAGCAAGAAAAATAGCTTGGGATGCTGGACTGACTTTCTCTAATGTTTCATGAAGTTTCTGTCAATAATCTAAACATAATTGTAGGGAGCAGTGATTTAAGATTGAGGTAAGTGAGAAGTTTTTTTAGGTAAAGTTTTTAGCAATAATTATGTTTTATAGTATGTGTACTTAAAAATAGCTTCCAGAATCTTTTTTTTACAGATTTTATTTATTTATTTTAGAGAGAGAGAGACAGCATGAGTGGGAGGTAAAGAGGGAGAGGGAGAGAGACTCTCAAGCAGACTCCCTGCCAAGCGTGGAGCCTGATGACAGGCTCAATCCCAGGACCCTGAGATCACGACCTGAAGGCAAAACCATGAGTAAGATGCTTAACCAAATGTGCCACTCAGGAGCCCCCAGAATCTTTTTGGTAACTTAAAACTCTAGAGTTTGCTAAGTTTCATTAAATGATGGATATTTATTAAATGTTTAGATCATTTCCAAATAAATAAAATAGTGAAACATTAATTACTGAGCATGGTTTATCTACTTCTGCTTCTTATTGCAGAGAAACTAAAGATAACATGGATGTATTAGTAAACATGTCTTATGATATGTTAAAAGACTATTATGAAGAAGCATATGCTTCTAGAAATTATGAAATGTATTCATAAATTTGCTAATCTAAAAGAATACTGGTGTAACAGATAGTTCACAATTGCTTACTACTTATTTTTCACTAGAAATTAAAGTTTCTAAGGATTACAGTTATTCTCAG
Source organism: Callorhinus ursinus (assembly GCF_003265705.2). Classification (NCBI taxonomy): domain Eukaryota; kingdom Metazoa; phylum Chordata; class Mammalia; order Carnivora; family Otariidae; genus Callorhinus; species Callorhinus ursinus. The sequence continues at coordinate 47,634,006 of NW_027397063.1, forward strand.
AATGCAAGTATGGTTTGATATCCGCAAATCAGTCAAGGTGATATACCATGTTAAGAAAATGAAAAGTAAAAAGCATATGATCATCTGAATAGATAAAGAAAAAACATTTCACACAATTTAACATCCTTCATGAAAATACTCACAACAAAGTGGTTATAGAAGGAATATACCTCAACATAATAAAGGCCATATATGACAAGACCACAGCTAACATCATACTCAAGAGCTTTCCAAGATTAGGAACATGATAGGGATACTCATTCTTGCCACTTTTATTCAATATAGTACTAGAAGTTCTAGACAGAGCAAATAGGCAAGAAAAATAAATAAAGGCATCCAAATTGAAAGGAAGAAGTAAAATGGTTTTTATTTGCAAATGATGTAATACTATGTATAGAAAACCCTAAAGACTCCATCAAAGGACTGTTAGAACTAATAAATGATTTCAGTGAATTTGTAGGATACAAAATCATTATACAAAAATTAGTTGTGGGGCGCCTTGGTGGCTCAGTTGGTTAAGTGGCTGTGTTCGGCTCAGGTCATGATCTCAGGGTCCTGGGATTGAGCCCTGCATCAGGCTCCTTGCTCGGTGGGGAGTCTGCTTCTCCCGCTCCCTCTGCTGTTTCTGCCACTTGTCTCTCTGGCTTTTTCTCTGTGTCAAATAAATAAATAAAATCTTTAAAAAAACTAGCTGTGTTTTTATACACCAATATCAAACTATCAGAGAGAGAAATTTAAACATATCCCATTTACAATAGCATTAAAAAGAATAAAATATTTAGAAATAAATTTAACCAAGGGGGTAAAAGATCTGTATGCTGAAAACTATAAGACATTGATGAGAGAAAATTGAAGAAGACACAAATAAATGGAAAGATATCCTGTGTTCAGAATTTGGAAAATTTAGTATTGTTAAAATGTCCATGCTACTCAAAGTGATCTAAGATTCAGTGTAATCTTTGTCAAAAGTCCAATGGCATTCATTTTTCATAGAAATAACAATTCTCAAACTCATATGGAACCGCAGAAAACCCCAGATAGTAAAAATAATCTTGGGAAAGAAGAACTAAGCTGGAAGTATCACACTTCCTGATTTCAAGCTGTATTACAAAGCAATAGTAAGCCGAATGGTATGGTATTTGGCATAAAAAGAGACCCAAAGATTAACAGAACAGGACAGAGAGCCCAGGAATAAACCCATGCTTTTATGATCAATTAATTTTCAACAAGGATCCAATAATATATAATGGGGAAAAGAGAGTCTCTTCAATAAATGGTGTTGAGAAAACTGGATAGCCACATGCAAAAGAATAAAATTGGACTCTTCTTTTGCACCATATACAAAAATTAACTGAAAATGAATCAAGGACTTGAATGTAAGACCTGAAATTGTAAACTCCTAGAAGAAAAGGGGATAAGCTCCTTGACATTGGTCTTGGCAATGATTTTTTTTTTTTTGGAGGTGACACCAAAAGCAAATGTGGCAAAAACAAAAATAAATAAGTGGGACTACATTAAACTGAGAAGCTTCTGCACAGCAAAGAAAATCATCAAAAAAATAAAAAAGGCAACCTATGGTATGACAGAATTGCAAACCACATATCTGATAAGGGGTTAATATCCAAAATATATGAAGAATGCATACAACTCAATAGCAAAAAAACAAAACAAACCACAAAAAAGCACATAACCCCATTAAAAAATGGACAAAGAACCCAAGTAGACATTTTTCCAAAGAAGACATGCATGTTGTCAACATTTACATGAAAAAGTATTCAATATCATTATTCATCAGGAAAATGAAAATCAAAAACACAATGAAATATCACCTCACATCTGTTAGAATGACTGTTATCAAGAAAACAAGAGATAATTAATGTTGGTGAGGATGTGGAGAAAAGAGAACCCTGTCGTATACTGTTGGTAGCAACGTAAACTGCTACAACCACTCTCAAAAATAGTATGGAGTTTCCTCAAGAAATTAAAAATAACACTTCCATATGATCTAGTACTTGAACTTTGGGGTATGTATCCAAAGGAAGCAAAATCATAAACTGTACTTCCATGTCCATAGCATGATTATTCACAATAGTCGAGGTATGGATTCAACCTAAGTGTCAATTGGTGAATGGATAAGGAAAATTATATATATAATTATATATATTTATATATATATAGTTGGGGGGCAGAAAGACAGAGGAAATAGAGATCACACACACGTACATTCAAAGCAATATTACTCTGCCTTTAAAAAGATTGCAATTCTGTCGTTTACGACAACATGGATGAAACTGGGGGACATTAGGCTAAATAACGAAATAAGTGAAGTAAGCCAGAAAGAGAAAGACAAATATTGCACAGTATCATTTGTATGTAGAATCTAAAAAAAAAAACAAAACAGAGATTAGATAAGCGTTTGTCAGTGGCTGGAGTGTCGGGAAATATGAGAGGTTGCTAAAAAGGTACAAACTTTCAGTTATTAAATGAATAAGGTCTGAGGATCGAATTTATAACATGGTGTCTATAGTTGATAATACATCATGCAACTGAAATTTAATGAGAGTAAAATTTAAATGTTCTCACTGGGAAAAAAAGGTAAATTCATGAGGTGATTAATGTGTTAATTAACTTGATGGAGGAAACCCTTTCATGGTGTATACATATATCAAATCATTACATTGTATACTTTATTTTATAATATGTCTATTACACCTCAATAAACCTGGAGAAAAATAAACAATTTGGTGACTGCCAAGTTAGGGAGAGGGTAATGGCTGACTACAAAGGGGCACATGAGGGAGATTTTGGGGTGATGGAACTGTTCTATATGAAACTGGGTTAGTGGACATATGATTCTATGAATCTGTCAAAACTTTTCTTTGTAAACTCTATGCATATATATATATTCTTAGATGAAATGCAGATTGTGACGGGAATATAGCTTCAGTGAAGGAGATAGGAAGAAAAGGAGCTGACCAGTTTTCAAAAACAGGAGATCATGCAGCTAAAAACAAAAAGAATTTTATATAAACACTGTATGGTAGTTGGTATTTTTTTCTCATAGGGATTACGTATTAGCAATTCTGAAACTAATTTTCATGTGTACCAGTGTGAGTAAATAATAAAGTGAACAATATTGAATAATAAGTTGTAGAAACTGGGACCCAGCCTTCTCCACTTTCAGAGTAAACTTTTATGTAAGATAAATGTATCTAAAACTCATGGTCAAGTTTAGTTACTGAGGGGAAAATAGGTTACCAACTAGTAATTTTTATATCGTCTTGACATTGATTAATGTTTTGGAGAAAAGATCAAGAGGTAAAAATACAGTATTTGCCACTATAGACTAAAATAGGAATTTTTTTTTTTTTGGTAGAGTTCAAGTTTGGAGATACAGAAGTTTTTAAAATAGAAAGGGAAGGGAAGAGTTGTTTGTAAACTATTAGCTGATTATTATTTATTTCACATTTCACCATGATATGAAATTATTCTGTACTTAATCTGTGGTGACTGAAATACTCTGCAGGAACAGAAGCCAATTGGTTTTTGAGTAAGATTTGTCTACACACTATTCCTATAGGCTCCCTCATATCAGAAGTAAAATGACAAAATATTTCTGGACTATGCCAGGAGTTCCAGACACTTGTTAGGACTAAGAGAAATGGACATAGAGGAAATTGTGCTGATTTATACCAACGGAGGAAGGCGGCTCCTGCCAGCTACAGGACATACTTAAGTGAAGTGTATTGTTAATCAAGTGGCCACCTGCACCCATCAGTGAGTCATCACAGAGGATAGATATACTTGTGGATGGAAACATCTTAATTTTATAAGTACTCATTGAAATTTTCTAAGACATTTTCAGCCTCCTGTGAACTGCACAGTTTCTCTTGAAATTGGAGAGCAAAGCATACACAGTTAATAACAGAAGAAAAGCAAAGAACACTTAAGAACCAGTGCTCTACATTCAAGGCGCCATATTTCCGTTCCCCCTTTCAACTGAATTCTCTTAGAATTATAGAGCTCTTGTAAATATCAAAAGGACCATTCACTGTCTCTGAGGGGAAATGTGCTTAGTTGGAGCATTACACTTAGGTACAAAAATCAAAGCCTTTTATGCTTCTGCTTTCCCATCAAGAAAATAGAAACAACTTCGAGAATGGTTATCTTCTAGGGTCTTATTAGGAAAGTGTAAAATCCTTTAACCCTCATGGAAGAAAATATGCACATCATTGTATAAATAAAAGGGGGACAGATGAGCCATTTATGTAGCACATCCAGAGCATATTCAACTTCACTAGCTAGAATTACATAAAGTGTTCTGGGGAAGTTAGCACAGAAGCTACAGAGGAGATGTACTGTGGCTTAGAAAAAGGGCTATGCCCCTAGATATTCAAAGGGATAAAATTTAATGCTATAGTACTGGAGAGGTCAGGAAATGAAGTGAATAGATACTACTTTAGCGGGCTATTTTTATTTGTACTTTTAAATCCTGTTGAACGACAAAAAATTCCCACCACTCATAGTTGTGGATTCAATGCTCTGACTATGGATATAAATGTAACTGAAAATTATTTCTTTGATCCACTGTCCCAGAGGTGGAAGCAGGAAACAGACAGGCTGTAGAAAGTTGGCACAGATCTAACAATAAGTAGTGTTGTTTTATGTTGCATGCCAAAAGCTGGAATTGTTGCTGTAGTTATAAGAAAGGGAAAAACAAGTGGCAGAGCTTTCTTTGGAAATGAATACACCACTGGCCCCAGGGTAGATGTGAAATCACCGCCATCAATGGACAGTGTTACACAAAGAAAGCATATTGAATGAGCCCACCTTTGTAATAGGAAGTAAGAAGCCATGTGGGAAAAGGCTTTTCAGCACGGGGGTACAGCTGTATCTGAAATCAAGAACTCAGAGTGTAAGAGAATGATATGTATGTATCTATCTGGGGAAAAGTTCCTGTTGCTTACTGGGGAGCAGAGCTGGGTTGTGCTAGGGTGAGTCATCTTCCCAGCAAAAGAGCTGGCATAATAATAGGACTAGATGTGTTTTACGGGACTTGACATCCTCTTTCAGAATTTTTTAAGGAGTATGGAAAGAGGTCAGTGGTTATGGCTAAGGCCTGCCAGAAACTGCAGATCTAAAAGAGCTAGCAGTAAAACAGGATGAAGTCCTGTGACTATCTTTCTAAAACCTTTTTCCCATGGGTGTACAGTATGGCCGTGTTACAAACAAGAAGCACAACTATTTAGGGCCTTTGCCTGATTATATGAAAAAACTGTCAGTTGACACCCTGGATAATAGAAATATGAAAGCTGTTCCTTGAACAAGTGTGAGCCTATCACTGGCAGGCCCATTTATAACAGAGTAATAAGAAATTCAGATCTAAATTTAGGGCACCTAAAGTATAGACTGAATGGAATGTCACTCTTACTGATCTTTATCAAGCTGTACTCGTTTGCCCCACATACATTTTATATCTTTCATTTCCTCTATTTTTCCACATCTCATTTTATTTTACTCCTTTTATCTGACCCAAATTGGACCTCTGTATTAGTGGTTGTATTGGTTAGGATTGCACTGAATTGCATAAAATGACAGTGGCCTCACCAAATAGGAGTTTACTTTTGAAGTTGGAAGATAAACTACGGTGGGTCTGTGAATGGTGCTATGCCCATGATATCAAAGATGTCCCAGCCAGCTGCATTTTTCCTTTCAAACTATCCTTAGTGGGTAGCTTTTATTCTCCTGGTTCCAAAATGCTGCTGTACCTATAGGCAAACTGCCCACTTTCGAGGGAAGAAAAAGGGCAAAGGAGTTAGAAAAAGTCCAAAGGAACATGTCAGCTGAATCTTTTACTTTTTAAAATATTGGCTAGAACTGGTTGACATGGCCCACCTCTATGAAGGGACTCAGACAAACCTGGAATTCTCCTTAGCAAAGATGAGTGATTGCAGTAGACAATTACTATGTACTGCAGTATCCCTCCTGAATTAATACTCTTTTCTGCCTCCTGTTTTAACTGTAACTGTGCAGTTAGACTATAATCTCTTTAATTAAATCTGTTGATTTATTATGTAGCCCCTTTCTCAAAAAGCATTTTTTTAAATTAAAAAAAAATTTTTTTTTGAGAGTGGGATGGGGGAGGGGCAGAGAGAGAGGGAGAGAGAGACTCTTATGCAGGCTCCATGCCCAGTGTGGAGCCCAATGTGGGACTCGATTTCATAACCTGAGCTGAAATCAAGAGTCAGACATTTAACTGACTGAGCCGCCTAGGTGGCCCTCAAAAAACATTTAAAATATCTGATATTAATTCATTATAATGGTGGTTTTCAAAGTTTAGTGTGTATTGGCAGTACCTAGTGGGTACATACACTTGTTAAAACTCAGATAACTGCCACCTGTTGACCACTGACCTCAGACCTATCACTCACTTCCTTGCATAGAGATGACCCGTGTTAGTAATTTAGTGTGTATTTTCCACAACTTTTAAATGCAATTATATTGTAATTACAATTTGTAATTATATTGTAATTTAAATGTAACATTTAAAATATTTTATGCTATTTGCATTTTTTTCATGGGTTTGCTTTTGTCTGCTTAACAATACCTTAGGTTTTTTTTTCATAAAATTGGATTTTTAAGAAATTAGAAATGTCATCTTTGTAAAATAACTTAGCAACTTTCAACCACCTTTTGAGTGTGCACTGCATTACTCCTAGACATGCAGGTAACATAAATTGTAATATAAAAAAATACAAAATGCATTGTTAGTTCATATAGAAAATGTCTAAATAAACTTTTTGTTTTTATTTCTTTAGAATAGGTCTTTTCTTTCTTACATTGAAAAATGTGGCACTTAATCAGTTTTTCCAAAGTTCATGAGTAGGTATTAACTTCAGACTATACCTTTAATAAAGGCTTTAAAATAATTTAATTCCATTTTTATGGTTATAAAAATGATACATGTGTACCATACCATATTGGAAACATAAAGGTATAAAAATTCAGTGAAAATAACAGGTAATCAAACACTGAAAATAGTCGGTATCAGTGCCTTTTTGTTTTCCAGCCTTTATCTAACTTTATAACGTTTACCTGTATGAAAATATGTATGAATATGTGTTTTGAATCCTGCTGTTTAAACATTATATTTTACTTTTTTCACTTATTATTTCATGTGTCATTTAATAATTTGAGAATGACTTTTAGTATATCTTTAATATTATTTAATAATGACCCTTAGGTTTCCTCCTTCCTTATTAGACATTTACTCTGCTTTAAAGTTTCCATCCCTGTTTATTGCCATAAACATTCTAATTCCTTGTGACTATTTCCATAGACTAGATTCCTAGTAGTTATAATACTGATCGAAAGGCCATGAATATGTTTATCTTCTGGTACACATTGCCAAATTGTTGTCTCCTAACTAAGAGTTTCAATAATAATGCAATTTTTTTCAGCATGAAATGTCATTTGAAAATATAAGGAAAAGATGTTTTGTTGTATTCTATTTCACATATCTTTTATTACAAATGATATGGATCATTTCCCTTAATTGGCAATATATTTTATTTTTTCATGAAAATGATTTTCTAATGTTTTTCTGTTACAGTATTAATTGGTATTTTTATACCAAATATTATAGATATTTATTGCCCTTTGTATTTCTGAAAATGTTTGTCTTTTTAAAAATTTTTATGTTCTGAAAATATTTCGTTAAGTTTATCAATATTTTCCTTACAAATTATTTTTTTAACCACTTTACTGAGGTATTATTAATATTCAAAAAGTTGTACATATTTAATGTATACAAGTAGGTGAGGTAGATAAGTAGACATCTGTGAAACCATTACCATAATCTGTGCCATACATATCACCTCCAAGTTTCCTTCTATCTTCCTCCTTCTCTCCTTCCCCCCTTTCTCTCTTTCTTTCTTTCTCTCTCTCTCCCCCTCTCTCTGCTTCTCTCTCTCCCTCTCTCTCTGTTTCTCTCTCTCTTTCTTTCTTTCTGTGGTAAGAATACTTACTATAAGACTTACCCGTTTGGCAAATAAATTTTTAAATATACAATACAGTATTGTTACCTATACAGCAGATCTCTAGGACTTATGCATCTTACATAACTGAAATTTTATACCTTTTGACTAACACCTACCTATTTCCCCCTTCCCCCAGGACCTGACAACCATCATTCTATACTCTGCTTGTATGAGTTTGACTCTTTTAGATTCTGCATATAAGTGGTTTCATGTAATATTTGTCTTTCTATATCTGATTTATTCAGTTAACATAATATCCTCTAGATTCATCATATACCATGACCAAGTGGGATTTATCCTTGGGATGTAAGGATGGTTCAACATAAGCAAATCTATGAATGTGATCTAGCACATTAACCAAATGAAGGATAAAAACCATATGATCATCTCAGTAGGTACAGAAAAGCATTTGACAAAATCCCACACCATTTTTATGATAAAAACTCTTGGCAAATTAGGTTTAGAAGAAACTTATCTCAATACAATAAAGGCCATATACGAAAAACCCACAACTAATATACTCAATAGTAGAAAACCAAAAGCCTTTCCTCTAAGATACGAAACAAGGTGGGGCACCTGGGTGGCTCAGGAGTTAAGCATCTGCCTTCAGCTCAGGTCATGGTCCCAGGGTCCTGGGATGGAGCCCTGCATCAGGCTCCCTGCTCAGCGGGAAGCCTGCTTCTCCCTCTCCCACTCCCCCTGCTTGTGTTCCCTCTCTCGCTGTGTCTCTCTCTGTCAAATAAATAAATAAAATCTTTAAAAAAAATAAAATAAGATACGAAACAAGGCAAAGATGCCTGCTCTTGACACTTCTATTCAACATAGTCCTCGCCAGAGTGATTAGGCAAGAAAAAGAAGTAAAAGATATCCAAATCAGAAAGTAAGAAATTATTTATTGTGAGTTCTTATTTTTCTTTCTGCTTAGAAAGTCTTCCAACACTCCAAAGTATATATTCTCCTATATTTTATGCTTATGAACTTTTTTCTTTTTCTAGATAACTCTTTAATCCTCCAGGAGCTAATTTTGATATAAGACTAACTTGAATAAAATGTACAATGTTAGGGTTTAAGTTGATTTTTTAAGACTCATTAACCAGTTAACCCAGTGTCGTTTATTAAGTAATTATTACATTTACTACTGATTTATAACGCAACATTTTTATATGGCAAGTATATTTAATAGTTAAAATTCTGTGGATTTTCATCTGAATAATTTTTATACCTCTATTCTTATTATAGTATGTTATTTTAATAATCAAGACTTTAACTGCATTTTCTTGGTTTCATACATCTTTATTCTTCCAGAAAGAGTACAGAAGCATTTTGCCAAACCCTAAAGAAAATGTTGCTATTTGTATTTTCATTTGTATGCTTTCAAATTTATTACTTCTGTATCTTTAATTAAAATTTTGAAATTTCTTATTTATAGATTCCATATAATTAGTTATATCTTTCACAGCTACTTTCATTGTATCTTATTTCCAATATGCAATGTTCTTTGGTTAAGCTGCAGTTTTGGGAGGGCTCTCTATTCCATTTTCTCAGTGGTCATTGACTTTGCCTCCTTGCATCACATCTGAAGTAGGCATAAGAAAATATGCCTCATAGATGGTGGAGTACCAAGGATTATTTTAAGTTTCAAATCAAATAGGCTCTCTTTTAGTCCCGGCTGATGGGATTTTGGCAGTACAAAACTTTTTAAGTATTTAGCTTTTTATCTATTTGATTGCAGTTAGCTCCGTGTGTCAGAAGCCACATCCACAGTTGTTATATTGAATTGATTTTTATCTGCCAAGCTGCTGCCTACCCCTCTCTCTTTCTCTCTCTCTCTGTCCTCCTCTGTCTGTCTCTCCCTCAACTCTTGATTATAGAGATCTGGGCCTTTCAGTCTTCAGGGAAGAATCATGCAATTAGTTTCCTTTTCTGAGCCGATTTGTGCAATAAAAAATTTTTTCTGCAAAACCCATTCATAGTTGAACCCTCTGTGATATCTTAAAACCAGCCAGAATTTTTGATAATGAATGTGACAGCAGTGCCCTTGATTTGATCTTTGCTCAGGGTCAAATTGGTTTCATTGGCTTTTGTCATGGGATGTTCATCTCAATTTTTAACAATGGGATTGAGAAGTAGTTGCTTCTTCCAAACCTGACTCTTTTATTTCATTTCTGCTTGCAAATCCAATAATTTTTTTCTGAGATTAACTCTTTTCTATTATTACAACTGCCATATGTTACCAACAATATCCCAGCACTTTCTATTGTCTATTTTACAAGCTTTTTCCTTAGGGTTACAAGTTTTTAGCTATATGCTCTATCTTCCAAATTATTCTTGGCAACACTTTACCAAATGTTTTGCCACTTCACATCATTTATTGTCATATTGCCATCTTTCAGCTTCTAATAAGCAGCTTCCTTGTGTTGCCCAGGTGTAAACCAGTGGGAGAAACTGAGGTACTAGGAGGTTGAATAGATGTTCAAGCACATCTAGGAAGTGGAAAAGCTGTCATTTGATACCACATGGCTTAATTTCAGAGCCCAATGTTAGTCGCTGTGCTAAATTTCTGTATCAAAGTTATCCTGTAAAAGAAAAAAAAGGAAAATATAATTTATTCCTTTTCATTACTTTTTCATTTATTTCATTACTTTATTTCATTTATTACATTATTTCACTGATGTTATCCATGATCTTGCATAAAACAAAGGTAAAAAACAACCAACCAACCATGTGGTCATGAAAAGTTACCTGTTCTCTCATTCATTATCAAGTAATATTCTATATTTTGTACCACACACACATCGAAATATACACACATACATGTAGGACTCCAGGTTTTTTTTCTTTTTAAATAAAAACTTTATTTTTTAAAGAATAATTCTAAATTTACAGAAATTTACAAAGATAGTACAGAGAATTTCTACATACCCTGCATTCAGTTTTCCCTGTTATCAGTGTCTTTCATTAGCATAGGTCATTTGTTCCAATTAATGAACCAATATTAATACATTATTAAAGTCCATACTTTACTTGGATTTCCTTAGTTTTTACCAAATATGCTTTTTTTTTTCAATTCAGGATCTCATTTTGGGTACCATGATATATTTAGTTGTCATATCTGCTTCAGCTACTCTTAGCTGTGACAGTGTCTCAGACTTTACTTGTTTTTAATGATCTTCACAGTTTTGAGGAGTATTGCTCAAGTATTTGTAGGATGGCCCCCTGTTGGGATTTGTTTGGTATTTTTACCATAATTAGACCGAGGTTATAGATTTTGGGGAGAAAGACTACAGAGGACCATTTTCATCACATTACATCACATCATATTGTGGGTATATACTATTGACATGAATTGTTGATGTTGACCTTGATCACCTGATTGAAGTAGTGCTCTTCAGGTTTCTCCACTGTAAAGTTGTTCCTTTTTCTTCCTTTTCCAATAGAGGCACAGCCTTCAAATATCTGACCAGTATTCCTCAAAATTGTCAAGGTCATTAGAAACAAAGTCTGGGAAACTGTCACAGCCGAGAGGAGCTGAAGCAGACATGAAAGCTGAAGGTAACATGGATGGAAGTCAATATTGATATGCACAGCCCATGCTTAAGGAGTGGGCAGGTGGAGAGTTATGTTCTACCTCCTTTGGGGCAAACTATCTATACAAATTATCCAATGCTTATAAATGTCCATAAACAGTGACTGTTTTTTTATACTGCCAATATTTTTCAAACTATGTAAAGTGACAGCTCCTTGTTTTTGGAAAATGAATTTAGTTTCTCATCAGTGAGAGGATTTATGAGCCATCATGACCTTTACAGAATGAAAAGCACACAGCATGAGTCTCACAGAGAGGAAAGGGAATGATAAATGAAGATGTATGTATCATTTAGATTTATAGGCTTGTATGCATGCACAGCTTTATGTTTACTTAGCAACATTTGAAGATAAATTATTTCTATACATTTGAATAATAAGAGACTAAGTGATGGCAAGATGCAAGTTACTGAAATGTCAAAATTAGAACTCTTACTTCAGACCCATTCTTCTTTTGCCTAAGTTTTGTTTTGTTAAAAGCTAACAAGAAATCTACTGTTTTTATTTGTGTATGGTGCCCATGCCATTAAAACAATAGCATTAAAGGCAAAATTTTTAAATTTTTACTAAAATATATATAGAGAAAAACACATACCATAAGTATACAGCTTATTAGGTTATTACAAAGTGAATATACCCATGTTACCAGGATACAGATCAAGAAATACTACGTTACCAGCATCACAGATGCCTCAGATATTCCTCTTCAATAACTACTTTCTAAAGTAAACATTAATCTGATTTGTAACACCATAAATTATTATTTTGTTCTTTTTTTTACTTCATATAAATTAATATTATATTCATGAGATTTAATCATTTTGTTGTGTGCATTTATAATTCCTTTAGTACAACTGTTGCACAATATTCTATTTAGGAATATACCACAATTAATTTATTTACTCTATTGTTGGATATTTGGGTAGGTTTCAATATTAAGAGGTTATGAATAATGCTGCTATGAGTATTCTTGTGTGTATCTTCTGGTGAGCAGATGTATATATTTCTGTTGCATATTTATAAAGGAATTGAATTGTTGGATCATAGGGTAAACCTATGTTCACCTTCAGAAGATATTGTCAAAGAGTTTTCCAAAACGGGTAAATCAATTTACACTACCATCAGCAGTGTATGAACGTGACTTCTGGCTTCTCCACATTCCCACAACCAGTTTTCCTCATTAAATAGTATAACTGAATAATACTTTTTTCATTAATTTATTGGACACTTTGATATCCTTTTTGAAAAATCTATGTCTTTTGCTCAGTTTTCTTAAAGGTTACCTTTTCCTTATTGATTTATAGGAGTTCTTTATATATTTTGGATGAAAGGCTTTTGTTGGACATATTTATTGCAAATGTCTTTCTCTAATATGTAAGTTCCAGGTAGTTTTTAATGGTGACTTTTAATAAAGGGAAGTTTTAAATCTTAATATAGATGCATACATAAACACACAGTGCACACACACACACACACTTAACATTATTGTTAGTGTTTCTTTATACCCTCTTAAGAAATCTTTGCCTTTACCTATGAGATGAAAATGTTTTTCTATATTTTCTTCTAAAATCTTTGTAATTTAGGGGCGCCTCATGGCTCAGTCGTTAAGCGTCTGCCTTCCACTCAGGTCATGATCCCAGGGTCCTGGGATTGAATCCTGCATCGGGCTCCCTGCTCAGCAGGAAGCCTGCTTCTCCCTCTCCCACTCCCCCTGCTGTGTTCCCTCTCTCACTGTGTCTCTCTCTGTCAAATAAATAAATAACATCTTTAAAAAAAAATCTTTGTAATTTAAATTGTATGTTTATGTCTACAGTTGATCTGGAATTGATTTTTGTATTGGGCAAGAAGAAGAGGTCAAGATTCATTTTTTTCCCTTAGGGATATCAGAATCAACCGAGCATCATTTTTAAAAAATGACCATTTTTCCACAGTTGCACTGATACGATCTTGTATCAGTGCCATTGATTTATTTGTCTACAGTTATGCCAGTTCCGCAGCAGCATAATAAGTAATATAGCTTTATTCTAATTAAGGTGGGATGGTATTGATATTTGGTAGTTTAAGTTCTCTAGCATTTTGTATCATTGCAATTGCCTTGCCCTTCTTAGAGCTTTGCTCTTTCATGTGAAATTAGCTTATCTGTTTTCACACATATACCCCCCTATATGTAAGTTCTGTATATAATTATAAATATAATAAAGTTATATTTTTTATATAAACATAGATATATGTGTATGTGTGTGTTACTTTTTTTAAAAGATTTTATTTATTTGAGAGAGAGAGAACATGCATGAGCAGGGAAGGAGCAGAGGGAGAGGGAGAAGCAGACTCCCCACTGAGCACAGAGCCCAATGTGGGGCTAGATCTCAGGACCCTGAAATCATGACCTGAGCCAAAATCAAGAGTCAAACACAACCCACTGAGCCACTCAGGCATCCCCATATGTGTGTGTTACTTTAGAAGTTTTGTTTGCCTTTGATTGGATTTATTTACTATATTTACTCAAATAAACTTGCTAGATTTATTACATTCTATTTATTAGATTTATTTCTAGGCATTTGATGTTTCCTGATGCAATCATAAATAGTATTTTCATAAATTATATTTTCTATGTATTGACATTAGAACTAATACATAAAAATTGAATCCTATAAAATACTCAGTATTATTTTTGACCTATGAAAGTATCAATTTTATATTATTAAACATAATATATTCACTTTGAATCCACTGACCCGATTATATATTAATTGTAATAGTTGGGCTGTTGATTCTTTTGGATTTTCTATTATCAGTTTGCGAATAATGAAAATTTTATTCTTGTGAATTTTTATTGTATTTTTTTCCTCCTTTTCTTACCTTATTGCAATGGTTAGGATCTTAATGCTACTTTTAGGAGTCACTGTATCTACCCAGTTACTGCCAATGAGCTATGGATCAGTTTATGGATTTGGCATTAGAATTTTGACTATATGCAATCACAAAAAAAGTAGAGACAGCTAATGATAAAAAAAAAAAGACCATCTTGAGCTTCTGGTTTCTTATATAGTAAATAATATGTACTTTTTTTTAAAGAGGAACCCTATGAAGTGACTATAACATTACCACAAAAGCTTTAAATTTTTTGTATGACTTTGTGTGTGTATGCATACTTAGTAGTATCCTCTTTTTTTTTTTATTTGTACCTGCTCATTGTGGATATTTGTTTTAGCACCTCAACTAGACTTTAACCTGTATTTGGTATTAGTAAACATGTCTTACTTTTCTACATTCCCTACAGTTCTAATTGGATAAAAAAATCAGACCCTTGTATACATATTAATTAGATATTTATGCTGTACCAATTTCAATAACTTAGTTCTGTTGCATTATGAAAAATAATGCATAATGTAAGTACTATTAGAACTTCAAGTAGCACTCACAGCTGGAAAGCACTTAAAATTATTCACAAAACAATTTCAATATATTATTTTACTTGAACCTTACATTTTTTTGAGGTAAGTTTTTCAAAAGCTCTAGTATATAAACACATGATATATGCATATACTATGATTTCATATAGTGACATCTAAATAATATTAACTTTACTACCATCTAGTGAGTTTTATTACTAGATAATAAAGTTGACTGCTTGACACAGTAATAAAAGAAGTTATACTGAACACCTACTGTGTACCAAACGTGTAAACTGTGTATTAAAGAGATTTGAAGAAACCACAGTCTAATGATTCAAGGCATTTTGGTACCTGAGTTGAAAAGAGATATCAAAATTCCTACTTGACAGCAGAGGGAGAATCCCATGGATTAAAGTTTCCTTTACAGCAGTTTTTATCCAGATGGGTTTATCCTAACATTACTCCTCAGTACACTGGAAAGAAAACAACATATGGCATAATATATATGGATTATTCTAAGAGCTCCAGTTTAGTTCTCTGCCCTAGAGCCTTACCCTATAATTCCTCCCGCACAGTGTTCCTATATCAGATTAGCATTTGCCAAATTTAAAACATATAACTTAAAGCTTCCAGTTTTTCCCTATCCCAGCCTACATCATATCCCATTCCCCTCTTTCTTATTCTGGATAAAATGCACATTCTTCCATCTAGTTATTGAATGTCAATATCAATCCTTACTATACCTACCCAATTACTCCCATGATGTGCACCCTCAATTTCTCCACACAGATCATTGAACATAGACATGTTCATGAAGCTTTTGCTTATCACTCCTCGAATTCCCAGTTGAAATAGTTTTTCCTATCTTTTCCATCTATTCCAGTGATTCCTCAGTCTTTCTTCCTCTTGGACCTTACTAAGATTTTGACTAAAGCTATGTCCCCTGAAACTCATCTCTGCACTGGTCGATAAGAAACCTTGATATATTCTAACCCTAATTACCCTAAGACCTAACTGCCAAATTCATATTTCACCTCTGTGATGACTTCTTCAGCTGCATGTTAATTACCTTCTTCTCTAAACTTCTATAACAGTTAATCTTTTAATAACAGTCTATGTGCACTTTAAGGTCCTAAAGGGCAGTCTTTTATATATTTTATAGACCTCTTCATATTTAGCATGGAACACATATTAATGCTTGTTAAGTGAATAAAGATCTTTCTAATTGCAACAAATAGTGTTCAAATCATTTGAAAATATGAGGCAAATAAAAAATCATATTAAGTTCTGTGATAATGTGTTTTTTTAAAGAATTTTTATTCATTTATTTGACACACAGAGAGAGAGAAAGCAAGAGCACAAGCTGGTGGAGTAGCAGGGAGACGGACAGGGAGAAGCAGGCTCCCCGCTGAGCAAGAAGCCAGATGTGGGGCTCGATCCCAGGACCCTGGGATCATGACCTGACCTGAAGGCAGTCACTAAACCAACTGAGCCACCCAGGCATCCCAGTGTGATAATGTTTCTTAACCTTCAGTGTATTCCAGAATAAACTGGGAATTTTAAAATATCCATCCCCTAACCTGAAGATTCTGATTCACTATATCTGGAAGATGTCATGAGTTTTATTATTGTTGTTTTTATGCTCCACAAAGAATTCTCATCTGTACCCATGGTTCACAACTGCTATTTTTAAAACTGACAGTAAACAACTTCTCAATAATAGACTTTGTATTAATAAAAAAGAATATGCAAAACTGTTACATATTTTAAAAAATGCTTTGCTATGACGTGTGCCACAAGAGTTCTAGCTAGTCATGCACAGTCATAATAATTAAAGATTAATCATAAAAAGTCTGCTGATATAAGGAGCTTATCTTCATCAAATCTGTGTAGTTAAGATAGTTCAGGGGGTACAATAAGGAAAAGCTTAAAATCCTATGCTGAGAACAAAATAGGAACCTAATAAATACTTGTTGATTAACTGAATTAAAATCATTCTAGATGGGCTTCCTGTATTCTGCTTTTTGAATAATGCCATTTTCTAGTAACTTTTAAAAAAAATCATTACCACGGAATGAAAGGGAGCTCATGCCTGAACCAACAAATATTGTCCTGTGTTGCAGGTTTTTATGTTAGCAAAGAGAGCAGTATAAAAGTAATTATATATTTTGTGGAATTTTGCAGAGAATGTCTATTGTACAAATCAAGTCATATCCTGAAATATGACTACATATAATAAGTGCTAATACAAACTGGCTAACCTATATAAAGTAGAAAATAGTTCTTCCTTGAATGTGTTAAATAGCTCTTCTTCTTACTTAATTTCAATAAACTATGTTGAATATTTTTCCTGAAAGATAAAATGTTATGTTTTGTATATACACATTTATGTGTGTATAATATATATGTCTGTATATACGTGTAAGCACATATACATAATATATAGTATATACAGTACATATGTATATGTATGGTAAATATTCAGGCTTTTTGATTTTCTATTGTGTACATGTACATACACCCACACACATATTTGCATA
This sequence comes from Callorhinus ursinus, assembly GCF_003265705.2. Classification (NCBI taxonomy): domain Eukaryota; kingdom Metazoa; phylum Chordata; class Mammalia; order Carnivora; family Otariidae; genus Callorhinus; species Callorhinus ursinus. The sequence continues at coordinate 47,651,565 of NW_027397063.1, forward strand.
TAAAACAGAAAACCAAAACCCTGAGAATCTACTATAAAAAGAGCCTTTGTTCCTATCACTATGGGGGCATCAGTATGCATTGTATAATCATATTATGACTGAGGATGTTGGAGGTCCCATAAAGCTAAATGTCAAACAGGGTTTTAGTTTGGAAAAAAGCTCAACCCCAGCTTCTAGAATACTTTTCTTGTTATTAATGGGTATTTTTGACCCAAGATAATTTTACCTTTTTTCTATTTTAGTCCAAATATTCACAGCCTTCTGCTCATAGGTATATTTAATCTCACCACATTTATAATTATTTGCTTGAAATTATCATTAGAGAAATTATAGAGCAGGTTTTCATAAGCATAATTATCTTTCCTGTCTTCAGCACCTCAGCCTCTGTACTTTATTTCCCCTCCATCTTGGTATGATCTTACATCACAAAGATATAATTTATAAGGTCATGCAGATAAATTCCAAGCATCATTTAGCAAATAGCTTTGTCATCAATTACTAATAGGTATACACATATGAAATCCAGTGCAAGGCAGCACTTTAGGAGAACACATGCACTGTTGTTAGTCCTGACAGGCAAAAAAGAAAAAGAAATCTTGCTAAGGTCTAGTGTTTTACATTCATTGTCTGCAGTTCCTAGATCATTGTGATATCGGCTTAATAGCTCTTAAATTTTGTTTCTTTGTAGACTAGACTTGTCCTCTTTTCATACAAGGGAACTTTCAACTTACTCGATTTTGTTGGCTTCTTCAGCATCTCTTTTAGAGCTGACATTCAGACCAAACCCAAGTGTATTCAGACCAAACCCAAGTGTATTGTTGAGCAAGCTAGATGTTTTTTTTTTTTGCATTCATTTACTTTTGTTACATTTTATCAGTTTATGTAAATTGAATGCAGTGCCCTTAGGTACAAGTAGAACATTTCTCTATATAACAAGAAAGAGAAAACTCAATCTTGAAACTTTTCGTTGATGTTGGCCAGGTAATGTGCAGAATAGATCTGAGTCCCCAGTGTTCCTTTATCTGAAAAGCTTCTGTCTGTTTAATTACTTCATATTTTCTCATACCAGCACCTTTTTGTTCTTGCTTATTTCACCTAAAACTCCCTCTCTCCTACTTAGCATGACTCAAATTTCAGGTCATCCAAGAAGATTCCTTTGATCACACTAACTCAGTGAACTTTTATTACTCTTAACTTCTATAGTCCTTACTGTGGACATAACATAATTAGAAATTATATAATGTCTGGTATTGAAGTTTTCTTTTTTTGCTCACCCTGCTTTGCTCTTGCCATTTCCACTCTTTGAGTACAGGGTTTATTGTTCATATTTCTTTGCATTCTCCTTAATATCAAGCACACATCATTCCCATGGAGGCTAATTTATATGTGTTGGATGATCCTCATTTTATGGTAAACAAAATCAAGTCCAGTTTGTAACTTCTGTATTAAAACTGGCAAATATTTACATGGTTTCATGCTTGAAGAACATATCTGAAATTCTAAATATAAGCAAATCCTCTGTTCTGATCCCTTTTACTGTCAAAACCCTGAGTGGCTCATTACCCACAAGCTGTAGTATAATAATTGTATGTTCTATAACAAAAAGTAGGATCCAGTTATGGAAATTAGAATTGGCAAAGAATTGTGGTTCTGCAAATATGTGTTCATAAAAACATCCAAGTTTCAACAAGGATTTAGTTAGAATTTTCTAACTGGCTAAAGGTAATTTACATCCCTACCTCCAAAAATAGCCTTGACATGGCATAAATGTTGGGATTATCTAATATAAAAATTGATTGGTGTTAGTGAACTAAGTCATTTCAAATTCTTGTGATCTAAGCATCAATCAGTCAGTTTCCAGATTTTGTGAATTCAGCACCATCAGGATTTGGCTGCAGTCTTCATGAAGGCAAAGCAAAAAGCTGTGAGAATTCTAATTTAAACTTACTATCATGCCATTAATTTCTTTTAGAAAAAGTTACACTGTTAGGTCCATATTTGTTCCCACCTACAAAAGTAAGCTTTGAAATTTCAAGAGATCACAGCCATAAGGGCAAGGGTTTGTAGCAATGTAGCATTTACCTCACTGATTAGGCTCAGGAAAAAAAAATGTAGAGGAAAACCATCTTAACAAAGTAAAATTAAATCATGGATTAGTTCTCTGGGTTACTAATGTACTTAAACCCTGGAAGTATTTATGATTTCGAGTTTAAAGGCATCCTAATATCACTGGATGATATTATTTGGAGTTAGAAAAGATAATCCTTTTCAGTAGTGATAATAATCCTATTGAGGCTGCAGCAAGTGGTAAGAATGATGACGGTTAAATGGACAAGTTCCTGTCAACTCCAAAGTCATTGTCTTTATATGTCTTTAGTACTTTCTTTTAAAGATCTGGATAACTATTTTCAGTAAGCAACACAGCTTCTTTAGATTCATGTACAAATACTGGGTTTCTTAAATATTTCATGTCAACACCAGCCTGAAGCATTTTAAAAGTAAGTGTAGTGGGGATGGCAAAACCTCTAAGATGCAAATATACATATATGGGCATGTGTCTGATACTGTGAATGAAGTCCCCATGAAAATTATCTTATCAAACCCTACAGTCTGGGACAGCTGCATTTTAAGATCTAGAATGAAAGACCCTTTCAAAACTGTAATTGTTGTGCAAATTAAGGCATGATCATTGTATTAGACAATCACACTTAATTGGTTGTAACACTTGCAAAGATGGGAAACATGCTACAAAGCATAAGTCAAGAATTGATATTCTAAAACTAGTTTACACGAACCAAGTAGGTTTTATGTTTCTAGCATTTATTTTTCTTTAACTGTCCATATTTTTGTTAGCAATAAGATTCCTTATTCAAAAAATATAACACAATCAAACTTAATTTTAGTTGTACAAATGACAAATGTTTTGAGAGCATACATTTGTGAAAGAGACCAAGATTACATGTTGTAATAATTCCATTTTAAAGTGAAATAATTTTAGACACATATATATGTATAGTGAGTTATTCTCATTACTTTTGGGCTCTTTATTTTTGTGGTGGCTCACAGAAAGTTTAAATGATTTGCTCCAGGACTCACAAAATATTCAAAGTGATGCTTAGAGCAGTCAGTGATACTCTATGATTCTGAGCAAGGATTTTTTTATAGAAGGAATGTGTTGTATTCGATTTGAGATTTTGCATAATGAGGACTTTCCATGTCCACAGACATGTTTATTTGGGATGACAAGCTTAAATTGAACCATCACATACTCTTCAGTAGCTTTCCATTTGGAATAGATCCAGTAGCCACCCAGAGAGCTGCCATACATATCTAGACTGACATGTATCTCACTACAGACACCACAGACTCTAACAGTATAAGAACACTGCAGTACTACTGCATGTAAGGGAAAAGCAGTAAGACTAATCCACAGTTAAAAAACTAGAGGAAATAAAATAATTTAGGTCAAACTGATCCCTCAAAAATGTTTGAGAAATGGGCTTCATGTCCTTTGGATATGCAGATTTTTAGGCTTTTCAGTTTAATACCACAGCAGTGAAATAGCTATGAAAGTGCTGCTTTCAAAAAATATGCCATATGAAAACACACACACACACACACACACACGCCATAGAATGTAATGGTTAAGAGCTCAGGCTCTGCAGTGAAACAGACTTCACTTTGATTTCCAGTGGCAGCTTATAATCTACATGAGTTTGGGCAAGTTACTTAAGCTTGGTAAATCTTCATTTCTTCACTAATAAATTTAGTAATGACACCAACCTTAAAGAAGAATTGTAAGGCTTGGAGAGAAATAATGTAAAGTGCTTAGCACAATGTCTGGAAAAGTGCTAAGTATTTTTTAAGATAGTCCATGAAAAGAAAATCACCATTGACATATTAGTAAAACTAACATATTGATACTTACCCACTAAACTCAGTATTCTCAGCTCAGTAATGTTATGTATGATCCTTTCTATTATAATAAAAACTACAGGTTATTATTCGTTATTACCTATGTCCAATCCATCAAGTAAAATGTGTAGTGATTTAAGCATAAATACTTCTAAGAAAAACATATTAAGTTCATGGTTAGGACCACCAGGTCATGGACCATTTGTATTTAATAATTTTACAAACTTTATTTAGCTTCTCATATGAGGAAAAAAGATACATATTTGTTTCAGTGTTCAAATGTAATATTTAAAATTATATCTACTACAGATTGGGAGATGAGATTTAGTTCATTAATCTTTTAACTTTTTAAAGTATTCATTGCTCCACACCAAAATTGTTTTTTTCAATTTTACACCTTAATGAAGAAAATGATTTAGTGAAAATTAAGGGATCAATTTTGAGTAAAACTGTGTCACATGTTACAATGTGTTTGGTAGCTATGGTAAAAATTGTGACTATGAGACTTGAGGTAATTTTTTAGAAATGTGAATTATAATAAGACTGGTATTATAAGATGATTTTTGATAATGTTCCATAATGAGAGACCAATTGCAATGTATTTATTTCTAGGTAGATATTTTTGGTAGAAAACGATAAGAATGCCTATAATTTTCCCTGCAAACAATTGCTTTGGGAATATATATTAGAGTAGAAGCTAGGTTTTATACTTACTATGTTATAGGATGATGCATTTTAATGAAAATGATTTAAATTCATAAAATTTTTAATTTGTTTTAATTGGTTTAGAACATGAACTGACTCTAGAGAAAAGTGTGCATAAGAACGTCTGAGGAGAGGTGTGTGGCATATCAGAGACCTACCCAGGCTCTCACAGGAAGTAAGTGATTTAATCTGGGTTTGGAATCTGAGCGGAGGGAGTAGAGCCTATACCAAGAGTTAGTTGCATAGGATATTGTATAGAAAATGTATAAAGGATTAACTTGTCTAAGTGTTCCCAGTGAACATATCAAGTTCTTTTCTCCCTGAATACCTTAGCACCCACAAGTTCTTTTTCTTGCAGCTTTCTTTTCCCCTTTTGCTGCAATTTCCCTTTTTAATCTTCACTTGTCCTTTAAGGTTTTTTGTTTAAGTTCACCTTCAAAAGGCCTCTCCTGATAAATCCAAATACTTTACCTCTCCTTTATATGCAATTTTTTTATTGTTTATTAAAAACTGTTTATTTCACTTATTTAATCACTCATCCATTTCTTTTCATTCATTCATTCATTTAAAACTTACTATGTCCCAAATCCTGAGGAATAGTAGTAAGGAAAAAGAGAAAAGGACTCTGTTTTCATAGAGTTACAACCTGTTGGAACAGAAAGACACTAATCAAATAGCACACAGTCAAATGCAAAATCTTATCTGTCACGAACCTTAGGAAGAAAGGTATATGGTCCTAAGGGAGAGGATTATGGTTCTATAAAATAAAAACCAGGAATATTTCCCCTGGTCAGTGGGTTCAGGGAGAGTTTCCCTGAAGAAGTGGTACTTGTACAAAAACTGTAGGATGAATAAGAGTAAACTAGGTGAAGAGGGAAAGAGAACAGCATTATAAGTACAGAAAGAAGCATGTGCAAAGGGCCTGCCTTGCTTTGGGAGGGAGCATGGTAAAGCATAAATGTCTAGAAGATGACCATTGCAGATGGGGTTAAAAGAAGGAGGTTAAGAGTGATGTGAGATGGGGCTACAAGACGGGAAAAAAGATCTAACCATTCACGGTATTCTTAGCCATGTTAAAATGTTTGTTTTTATTTGAAGAAAAATAGGAGGCCTTAAAAAAATTTTAAATAAGGTTGGACACAATCAGAAATGCATTTTGAAAAGAGCCCTTTGGTCATAGTTTGGAAAAGAGGTATGGTTGGATCCGTTACTGGGTTATTGCTTTAATCCATGCAAAAACTAATGGTAGTTGGGAGAGATTCTAGTAGTAAAAATGGAGAAAAGAGGCTGGATAATGCAATTTTAAAAAGTGATTAAAGCGATTTTTTTTCCGTAGAAACACATTAAAGCCAAGTGTTTATTTTTTTTCTAATGACATTAGCAAGCATGACCATTCAAAAAGTCAGAACATTAATAGTTCTTTTGTTTTTAAAGACTTTATTTTTTTAGAGAAGTTTTAGGCTCACAGCAAAATTGAGAGGAAGGCATAGAGATTTCCCATGCCCCATCCCCCAACCCACACACACGTATAACTCCCCCCAGTATCAACATCCCCCACCGGAGTGGTACATTTGTTACAATTGATAAAACTCTGTTGGGAGCCTGGGTGGCTCAGTTGGTTAAGCGACTGCCTTCGGCTCAGGTCATGATCCTGGAGTCCCGGGATTGAGTCCCACATCGGGCTTCCTGCTCAGCAGGGAGTCTGCTTCTCCCTCTGACCCTCTTCCCTCTTGTGCTCTCTATCTCTCATTCTCTCTCTTTCAAATAAATAAATAAAAGCTTTTTTAAAAAAAAACAAAAAACTGTTGACACATCCTAATCACACAAAGCCCATGGTTTACATAAGGGTTTACTGTTGGTATTGTACAGTCTGTGGGTTCAGACAAATGTATAATAACATGTAGCCATCATTAATTATTACACAAAATATTTTCACTGCACTAAAAATCTTCTATGCTTCATCTATTTATCTCTCCCCACCACCCTAACTCCTAGCCACCATTGATCATTTTAATGTGTCCACAGTTTTGCCTTTTCTATAATGTTGTATAGTTGGAATCATACAGTATGTGGCCTTTTCAGATTGGTTTCTTTCACTTAGTAACATGCATTTATAGTTCTTCCATGTCTTTTTGTGGCTTGATGGTTCACATCTTTTTTCAGCTTTATTGAGGTATAATAGACAAAAGTGTAATATATTTAATGTGTACAACCTGATGATTTGATATACATATGCATTGTGAATGGATTCCTACCATCAAATTAACATATCCATCAGGTCACACATTTACCTTTCTGCTTTTTGTTTTTTACATAGAGAACATTTAAGTTTTACTCTTAGCAAATTACAAATATAATATTAAAGACTATAATCACCATATTATATATTCCATCTTTAGAACTTATTCATCTTATAAATGAAAGTTTGAACCCTTTTACCAACCTTTCTGTATTTCCCCCAACTGCCAAGCTTCTGGTTTGTGTGTGTGTGTGTGTGTGTGTGTGTGTGTGTGTGTGTGTGTGTGTTTTGTGTGTTACTTTTTCTTTATCTATTCATCCGTTGATAGACATTTGGTTCTATACCTTGATTTCAATGAACATAAGGGTACAGATATGTCTTCCAGATAATGATGTCATTTTTTTTGAATATATATACAGAAGTAGGATTGCTGGATCATATAGTTCTATTTTTAATTTCTTGAGGCACTTCCATACTGTTTTTGATAGTGAGTGGCTGTACCAGTTTACATTCCCACCAACAGTGTGCAAGGGTTCCCTTTCTCCCACATCTTTGCTAGCATTTGTTATCCTTGTCTTTTTGAAAATAGCCATGCTAACAAGTGTGAGATGATATTTTATTGTGGTTTTGATTTGTATTTTCCTGATGATTAGTGATGTTGAACATGTTTTCGTGTGCCCATGGGCCATTTGTATGTCTTTGGAAAAATGTCTATTCAGGTCCTTTGCCCATTTCTAAGTTGGGTAGTTTGTTTGTGCTATTGACATGTATGAATTTCTTGTATATTTTGGATATTAACCCCTTATGTGGCTTGCAAATTCTTTCTCCCACACCATAGGTCTTCCTTTCATTTTGTTCATGGTTTCCTTTGCTGTGCAGAAACTTTTTCATTTGATGTTGTCCTACTTCTTTATTTTTATTTTTGTTGCCTTTGCTTTTGGTGTCATATAAAAAAAATTGTTGCCAAGACCAATGTCAAGGAGCTTATCCCCTATCTTTTCTTCTAGGAGTTTTACAGTTTCAGGTCTTACATTCAAGTCCTTGGTTCATTTTGAGTTAATTTTTGTATATGATGAAGAGAAGAGTCCAATTTTGTTATTTTGCGTGTGGCTATCCAGTTTTCTCAACACCATTTATTGAAGAGACTGTCTTTTCCCCATTATATATTATTGGATCCCTTGTTCAAAATTAATTGACCATATACGCATGGGTTTATTTCTGGGCTCTCTATTCTCTTCTGTTAAACTCTGGGTCTCTTTTTATGCCAATACCATACTGTTTTGATGGTATAGCTTTGTAATATAACTTCAAATCAGGAATTGTGGTTCCTCCAACTTTGCATTTCTTTATAAAGTATATTGGCTATTTGGGGTCTTTTGTGGTTCCATACAAATTTTAGAATTATTTGTTCTATTTCTGTGAAAAATGCTGTTGGAATTGTGATAAGGTCTACATTGAATTTTAGATCACTTTGGGTAGCAAGGACATTTTAAAAAACATTAATTTTTCTAGTTCACCAACACAGAATATCTTTCCATTTACTTGTATCCTCTCCAGTTTCATTCATTCATAGTGTCTTATAGTTTTCAGTACAGATATTTCACCTTCTTGTTTAAATTTATTCCTCATTATTTTACTTATAAATTTTATCTATATTATTTAAAAATATAAATTTGTATTTATATTTATAAAAAGAGTTCTTTTTTTATATTTTGAGTAATATGTAGTCTTTTATCAGATATGTCTTTTGCAAATATTTTCTCCTAGTCTGTGGCTTGTTTTCTATTTCTCTTAATATTATCTTTTCAAAGAGCAGCAGTTTTTCATTTTAATTAAGTACAGATTATCCACTGTTTCTTTATCGACTGTGCCTTAAATATTGTATCTAAAACATCATTGCCATACCCAAGGTCATCTAGGTTTTCTCCCATGATAACTTCTAGGAGTTTTATGGTTTTGTGTTTTACCCTTAGGTATGATTCATTTTTAGTTAGTTTTTGTGGAAGGTGTAAGATCTGTGTCTACATTTATTTTTTTTCATCTAGATGTCCAGTTATTCCAGCACCATTTGTTGAAAAGACTGTCATTATTCCATTGTATTTTCTTTGCTCCTTTGTCAAAGATCAGTAAGACTATATTTATGTGGTTCTATTTCTAGGCTCTCTATTCTGTTCCATAGATCTCTTTGTCTACTAGTTTGCCAATACCACACTGTCTTGATTATTAAAGCTTTATACTGATTCTTTTTCTCCCCAAGTTTGTATTTAAATTCATTAGTTAACATACAGTGTAATATTAGTTCAGGTATAGAATTTAGTGATTCATCACATACATACAACACCAGGTGCTCATTGTAACAAGTAGCTTTATAATAATTCTTAAAGTCAGATAGAGTAGAACAGTCCTCCAACTGTATTGTTCTCAGTATTGTGTGGGCTACTCTGAGTCTTTTGCTTCTTCATGTAAACTTTGGAATTAGTTTGTCAAAATCCACAAAATAACTTTTCGGTATTTTAATTGAGAATGCATTGAATCTTTAGATCAAGTTGGGAAGAGAATTGGCCACTTGAGAATAAATATTAATAAATACTTGGTTGTCCTACCCATGACCATGGAGTATATTTCCATTTACTTAGTTCTTTTATTTCTTTCATTGGAATTTTGTAGTTCCCTCTATAGATCTTGTACACGTTTTGTTATATTTATATCTAAGTATTTCTTTTCTTTTTTTGGGGGGTGCTAATGTAAGTGGTATTGTGTTTTTATCTAAAATTTTACTTATTGATGGTATATAGGAATATGATTGACTTTTACATGTTAACTTTTTATCTTACTACCTTAATTCAATCACTTTTAGTTACAAGAATGTTTTGTCTATTCTTTTAGACTTTCTACATAGATGATCACATAATCTACAAACAAGGTGAGTTTAATTTATTCCTTTCAATCTGTATAATTTTTATATCCTTCTTGTCTTATTGCATTAGCTACCATTTCCAGTACAGTGTTGAAAAAGAACGTTGAGAGGGGGAAATCCTTGACTTATTCTTGATCTTGGTAAGAAAGCTTCTTGTTTATCACCATCAAGTGTAATGTTAGCTGTAGGTTTTTGTAGATATTGTCAAGTTGAGTAAATTCCCATCTATTCATAGTTTGCTGAGAGTTCAAGTGATCTTTTATATTCTAGTACCATCAGATCTGTCTATGTTCACAGATGTACTACTGGCATATCACATGCTTAAGATAATTGAATTGGTTGTGATATTACTTAAATCTCAGGTATTGTTGTAATGGGTACTGAAAATAAAATTTTTGAATCATTGAAAAATTCATCTTACAGAAAAAGTACTAACTTACTTGAGTAAAAAAAAAAAAAATGCTCTAACCCACTTGCGATTACAGTAAAAAATGTGAACACTCTACCCAAATGGCAAAGCTAAATTTACCAATTCAAATTATGTGTAAATGATAGCAAATTACTCAAAGGAACTACTTTAGTCAATGTCATTAATTTTGACCTGCATACTTGAAATAATTTCTTCTCAAAGCAGAGAACTTTGACAATGATAATTATTAATTTTTATAATATAGTAATAGCTAACTTCTGTTTTTTTAAATGATTAAATTTAAAAATACTTAACACCAAATTTTGAAAACTATTTAAATAATAACATGGCCAAATGAATAGGAATTATACTTAGGAATAAACAAATATACAGTTTCCAGTCCAAATGCCATGTATAAACAGTCATTTAACAAATACCCATCATTATATGTAGGATATTTAATCTAGTTCTTTAGCAGTTGCAAATTCAGTGTTAAATATTACACATTTTATTGATTTTTAATCAAGTATATATAACATACAGTGTTATCTTGGTTTGAGGTATACAGTATAATGATTTAGCAATTCTGTACATTTCTCACTGCTCATCAAGATAAGAGTATCCTTAATCCTCTTCATCTGTTTCGCCCATCCTCTCACCTACTTCCTGTCTGGCAACTACCAGTTTGTTCTCTATAATATTTTTTTAAATGAAATTTAAGAAACTTTCTAGGGCAGCACTGTCTAATACAACTTCCTGTGTTGATGGAAATATATTTCATTGTCCACTATAACAATGCCTTGTGACATGTAACTAGTTAGCACTTAAAATTTGTCTAGGGTGACTGAGAAACTAAGATTTAAAATTTTATTTGATTTGTATTCATTTAAACTTAATTTCTAGTACCCACATGTGGCTAGTGATGAGCAGACAGCAAAGATCCAGGAGATTCAATTTTTACAATTGATATTGAAATTAATAGACAGAAAAAACTGATTCTCTCAAGGTCACACAATCCAGGCAAAAATCCAACTATTTGGTATTTGAAAATTTTCCATTAAGTAACTTCTAACAAATTTGGTAAAGTTTCTCATGTTGTTAACACGATGGGAATTCATAGAGGGGGGAAAAGTTCTGTCAAGTATAGCTTATGGATGAGTGAGAGATTCACTGAAATTTGAAAAATGGCCAAGAAGAATGGATTTTGGATCATTAAGGGGAGATATATTAAAGTCATTTTTGTGGGTTTGTTGCCGTTCTTGCTGAGAGTGGCTACTTTAGATATGGGCTTCATTTTTTTTTTTAAAGATTTTATTTATTTATTTGACAAAGAGAGACAGTGAGAGCAGGAACACAAGCAGGGGGAGTGGGAGAGCGAGAAGCAGGCTTCCCGCTGAGCAGGGAGCCCGACGTGGGACTCGATCCCAGGACCTTGGGACCACGACCCGAGCCGAAGGCAGACACTTAATGATTGAGCCATCCAGGCGCCCTGGGCTTCATTTTTAAAAAGTGATAGTATTCTAACAAACCAAGAATTAAATAAACACTTCTTATATTAGTTGAAATGTTAATGACTTAAATCAACATTTATTTATTACGTCACCGTTTCTGTCTGTCAGAAACCCAATCATGACTTAGCTGAGTGCTCTGCTTCAGGATCTCTCAACAAAGCCGCTAGTCAAGGTGTTGGTTGAGACTTCACTCTTATCCAAAGGCTCAATCAGGGAGAGATCCTGGGATCTGATTCTAAGCTCAGTCATGCGGTTATTAGCAGGATTTAGTTTCTCAAGAACTCTTAGTCTGTTGCTTTCCATTCCTTGCTGATGTTTGGCCAAATGCCATTCTCAAATTTCTTTCCATCCAACTCAAATATGGCTGTTTGCTTCATTAAATCAAAAGCTAGAAAAGCAAAAGAGGTAGGAATTGCAAGCAAGACGAGGATTACCTTTTTTGTGTGTGATTTTATTTCAGAAGTGACACTCCATAACTTTTACTTTAGAAGCAAGTTATTAAATCCAGTCCACAAAAAAGTGGAGAGGATTAGGGCATAAATACTAGGAGATGGGGATGATTGGTTGCCATTTCAAAAGCTTCCCATCACACTAACCAACCGAGATGCTAAAGACCTTTTTTTTTTTTAAATTAGGAAGCATGTGATATTTCCACTATCGTTTATCAGAAGTCCTGCCAAGAACTTTAAATGGTAAAAATAAATGGCCATCGGGCGGCTGGGTGGCTTAGTTTGTTAAGCGACTGCCTTCGGCTCGGGTCTTGATCCTGGAGTCCCGGGATCGAGTCCTGCATCGGGCTCCCTGCTCAGCGGGGAGTCTGCTTCTCCCTCTGACCCTCTTCCCTCTCGTGCTCTCTATCTCTCATTCTCTCTCTCTCAAATAAATAAAATCTTTTAAAAAAATGGCCACCAATGTGATTTTTTTTTTTACAATAAATTCCTGCTTAAAACCTAAATTCTACAAATACCAGTTAATATGGTCAGCTGTGTTTTTATATGGTGTCAGGGGCTGAAAGAAAAGTAAAAGCTGGAAAAGTTCTAGAGAAATTTTTAGTTATCCAGTCCTGAACACCATTTATTGTGTTTTATTTAGTATTGTCTAGTAGCTCCATTGTTTGCAACCTTCCCTTATTGCTGAGGTGGTGATATGTGGTCTTTGCTATAAATTGCACACAAACCTATAAAGACTACTTGTCTCTGGAGAAGATTAGCTTTTGAGTTGAGAATGGGCAAGGTACCCTGTCTGAAGAAAGTAATTTATCATAGTCCTAGAGCCTAGGAAACTGATCATCCATACAAAGCAGTTGTTAATTATAAAGGAATCCATACATTCCATTCCTGTGAACTTCAGTTAGGGATTTTCTAAAATGTTGAAGATTGTGCATCCCTTAAATAGCAGAGTTGAACTCTTATAACATGCTACTAACTCTATGTTATTGTATTCTAAAAAAATGACAGAGGATTTCATGACAGAAGGATATGATATAATATGCAAATCTTGTTTCAGTTTCTACAGGAGAGGGAAAGAGTTAAGATCAAACACTTGAAGAGACATAGTTCTAATACCATGCATGCCTTCTTTCTTTGAGAACCAGTCATTTCCCCTAGAGCTTTGAGTTTCCTTAATTTCTTTGAAGTACATTATTCTGTTTTTCCTTCTGTTCACAATAAATTCCCAGTAGTGAAAACACAGTAGTGAAAGCTTGTCATCTTTTCCTCAACAGACAGTAACTCCTAAACTTCCACTTTCCATATAAAAATCATATACCAAAGGCTACCAATAATCTACAAATAAAATTAAATCTTCTGAATATTTACCTTCTCCAGTATTGAATCCCTCTGATCTCTTACCCCTTCTTGTGGCTCTTTCCTTACATTTAGGCCTAGGCTTATCTCCCCATGACCAGCCTACATTTTTCGAGCTTAATTCCTTCTTTGGCTTTTTAAATTTAGGAGTGTTTTAAGATTGAGGCTTCAGCTTTCTGCTCTTCTTTGTCTAGACTCTGTTTAGTCTCTGTCCCTTGAAGAAATTACCCACTCCAGTGATCATGTCTGTGTTGGTAACTCCCAAATCTACATCTCCAGCAGTGCCATCATCTTCTCTGAGTGTAAGTCTGCATGTGCAACTGCATGCTGAGCATTTGCACTTAGACAAATCTGTTACCTCCACTAAAAGATCATTGGCACTGAATTATATTATATTCTAGAATAAACAAACTTTTCTTAAACTTTTGTCTCCTTGTGTCAAGTTCAGCATTTTTTTCTCTATTAGTCAGCCAAGCTTGAAATAAAACTTATCTTTGACTCTTGACCTGAAACACTGAGATTATTTGACCTTTCTTAACTAAAAATAAGTATGATAATAAGACCTATCTCAGATGTTGTTGTAAAGATTAAGTGATATAAAACATTCAAAGTACTTAGCCTAGCACAGTGTCTGACATGTAATAAGCCCCTTTGTTGTTTGTTATATTCCAGAATGTGATGATTTAGTATTTGAATGTATACTTCTTTTAAAATTTATAGTATTATTGAGATTCCAGCTAAAATATCTATGAAATATTCTTCAGAGCTACACAAAATATGTCATAATAGGCAAGATTAGCTTAGCAAATTTTGAAAAAGAGTATTTATAGGGACATACCATGTAAGTTATTATAAGGTGTTTTTATAGTTTAGTTTTGTATCTGATAAGCACCTATTTGTGTAATAAGAAAATAATTTATAAATAAAATAATTCAGAAAATCACAAAGGGAAGGTACATATTGTCTGGACTACGAAAAATTTTTTGTCCATTAAAAATCAAGGTCAAATTAAAAAGGCAAACAATTCCATAAAAAAGAAATATTTTTCACCAGTAATTTAGATACTGTATTTACAACATATTAGAGTGCCTCTATTATAGCAATATGACCAGTATTGATAATGACCATTAATAAAGAGACACAAAGAAAGATAAACTATAATTTCATGAGTGAAACTTAGGATCTCACTGATGCTTTAATTTTAATTTCTGCTACAAGTTAAATTGAATGTTTTTACTTTCTGTTGACCATCTTAATTTTTCTGTAAAAATCACTTTTAAAAAATCATTGGAAAAAAATACAATGGTGATGGAGGACAGTAGTTTGAGCAAACTACCTTCAGCTATATATTTCTTTTGAACACTTTTAGCAGATGGTGCTTTTTTTATTGAAGTATAATTGACATACAATATCTTATTAGTTGCAGGTGTACATCAAAGTGATTTGATATTTTTGTACATTACAAAATAATCCCCATGATAAGTCTAGTTACCATCTGTCACCATACAAAGTTATTATAATATTATTGACTGTATCCCCTATGCTGTGCATTACATCCCCGTGACTTATTTATTTTATAACTAGAGGTTTGTACCTCTTAATCCCCTTCACCTGTTTCATCTGCCTCCAACCCCTGTCTCTGGTAACCAAAACTTTGTTTCCAGTATCTATGAGTCTGTTTTTGTTTTGTTTTGTTTGTTTGTTTGTGGTTGTTTCTACACCTGCGTGAAATCAGATGGCATTTATCTTTCCCTATCTGACTTTATTTCACCTACCATAAAACCCTCTAGGTCTGTTCATGTTGTTGCAAATGGCAAGGTTTCATTCTCTTTTATGGCTCACACTTCATATCGTGTGTGTGTGTGTGTGTGTGTGTGTGTGTGTGTATACCTTATCCATTCATCTATCAATGGATGCTTAGGTTGCTTCCATATTTTGACTATTGTAAATAATGCTTCAGTGAACATAGGGGTGCATAGAACTCTTCAAATTGGTGTTTTTATTTTCTTCAGATAAATACACAGAAGTGGAATCGCTAAACATGTGGTAGCTTTATTTATTTATTTATTTTAGCTCCCTACTGTTTTCCATAGTGGCTGCACCAGTTTACATTCCTACCAACGGTGTACAAGGGTCCCCTTTTTTTCTACATCTTTGCCAACACTTGTTATTTTTTGTCTTTTTGATAATAGCCAGTCTGGGAAGTGTGAGGTGGTATCTCATTGGGGTTTCAATTTGCATTTCCCTGATGATAAGTGATGTTGAGCATCTTTTCCTGTGCCTGTCAGCCATCTATATGTCTTCTTTGGCAAAATGACAATTCAAGTCCTTTGCCTGTTTTTAACAGGATTATTTGTGTGGGGTTTTTGGGGGGGTCGAGTTACATGAGTTCCTTGTATATTTTGGATATTAACCCCTTATCAGATGGTGTCTTTTAAAAGAACATTGTTTATAAGTAGATTGAGAAAAGATTGCTCCATGCCCAGTTAAATTCTTATCTGCAAAAATATCTAAAGAAAGTTGAATGACTGAGAGATGAAAGTGCTTTATGTTTTGCTAGAGTAGAACTAGAGCCATGATGAGAGAGTTGGGTTTTATAACATGGTCCAAATTTAACTAATCCTAATGCTCTGAATAAGTTTTATTAACTTAGAGAAGCATAGAAACATAGAGACTCAGTAGAGAGACACCAGCTCTGAACAGTTTTGCTATTGGAAAAAGAACCCAAGTGAATTCAGAAATGACAAAAGTATAATAGACATAAAATAAAACACGACTGTCATGTATCTGTTGTTGAGAAACAACTAATATTTTCATGTTTATGTGCAATTAGGGCTTTCTAAACAAAAATTACTGGCAACCAGGATAAAAGGATGTTTGACTGGTAAACATGCCTTGGAAGTTGAGACCTCCAGAGAGATTTACAGACCTATCTCCCCTGGAGCCTTTTATTTACATTCCAAAGGGTTGCAGACATCTAGGGACCTTCCCTTCTCAAGAGAGGATCTGTCTATGTTAGAAAATTAACGTCTTTTCCTCCCTCTGGAGGGAATAAGGGGCTGCTGTGCTGCAGTTTCTATGCAAACTGCAGAATTCATCATCTCTGGTTTCCTCTCCTGTCATAGAGACTCCCTCTATACACGAAGGGACCATTTTCTCTCTCAAGAGAGAGAAAGGGACATGGACGACTTGTGTGGTTATTGTTATAAATGATCTCTGATCCAGAAACCTTGTATTTACTTACCTTGTAGTAAAAACTTATTATGTGTTTATGTCATTTGTGGGTATTAAAAACTCCACAGATCTAAAGTGGAGAATTTGGTTCTTCCTTTGTTGTCAGTAAATGTTGCAATTTATTATTGTATCCTTATAGTCCCAGAATGTGTAAATAGTACTGGCTATTTGCATAGTATTGTGGGCACCTATGTCTTTAGGGACTACCAAGTTTGGAGAATGGGGAATTGCTAGCAAACATGGAGGCAAATGAAACCAAATAAGAAAGCAACGACAGTAATACTTCTGGGGCTTGAAGCCATGATATTTACCCACACTTAAGAAGCTGGATTTGTGGGGCACCTGGGTGGCTCAGTGCGTTAAGTGTCCACCTTTGGCTCAGGTCATGATCTTGGGTTCCTGGGATTGGCCTGTGTTGGGCTCCCCTCTCAGTGGGGAGTCTCTTTCCCTTTGCCCCTCCCTGCCCTTGTGCTCTCTCATATAAATAAATAAAGTCTTAAAAAAAAAAGAAGCTGGATTTGCAAAGTCCACAGAGGAGTGTTCCTAGAGTTTAAAAACCATTCAGAGATGAGAAGAAAGAGATAAAGACAAGTTCATTGTAATGATTTTTTTTTTCACGATGAGAAATTCACTCATTCTAAAGGACTGGCCTTTACTCTGAGAACTTTATACTTTTTTGTAGTTGAAACATTCTTTTTTTTAAATAAAAATATTTTACTTATTTGTCAGAGAGAGAGAGAGAGAGCACAGCAGGGGGAGCGGCAGACAGGGAGAAGCAGGCTCCTTGCTGAGCGAGGAACCTGATATGGGGCTGGATCCCAGTACCCTGGGATCGTGACCTGAGCTGAAGGCAGACACTTAACTGACTAAGCCACCGAGGCATCCCAAGTTGAAACATTCTTTTAAACAATAATGATAATAGCAATTTTACCTGTTGATTCATTACATGGTGGTAAAGTGTCCCTATTATTGTATTCAAATTGTATTAACAGTGAAAGCACAGTCTTGGAACCACGGCTTTAAATGATTTGTATTGCTTACCGGGCTTGAGATCTATAGTTCTAGTGGCAGCCTTAGATGGAAGTGATGTCCTGAGTTTGGATGTGGTAAGGTGAACCCGAGGTTTGGGTACCCAGAGAAATGTCATAAAACAAACAAGTAAGTCCTTGTTAAATTTTAAAGTAAAAATGTGCTACTTTGTTATTGTTTGCATATATATTTAATATATGTATTTAATATTTCTTTAAGAAATGAGACACAAGAAGAGTTTTACATAAACACATCAAGACAAATCAAATTCTTTCCTCTGTAAGTCTTTCTTAAAAGGTATTACTCATTTCCTCCTGAATTTGAAAAACACATCTAAACAGACAGTATTAATGCTGAACATAGTTTTATGAAAATCCTTGAGAAAACTTCAAACTTTAACTTATTTATATACTGAATTCTCTAGGGTTGTTAAATATCATTTCCAGATAGCTGAGATGCTGAGGAGCACTGGACTGTGAGAGATTTAATTAATAACCGAGTCTTATCTGTTGAATTTACTATCTTTGTGACTCTTCACTGACTTGGAGGGAAATTTTTGTTTAATTTTGATACTGGCTTCTACTTTTACTATTTTGCTCATTAGTTAGTCTCTATTTCAGGAAGTGAGGACTATGTTTATTCATATTGTATCCCTCTTAGGCAGTTCTGCTCTGCCCACTGTATGTGCTCAATAAATATCTAAGTAGTCCTAGAGAAAAATCAAAATAGGGAGAACATATGTCCACCCTATCAATAGTGTTACCTGTAGCAAACCTTTAGACTCTGAACTTTGGGCCACAGTTCTGGTTCCAGTTATGGTCCATGTGGATATTGCTTTCTTGGGGTTCACCCCAATCAGTGAATAGAAAAATCATGAAGCAATAGTAAAATAATTCCAGAGCTCATTTTCAAAAATTCATGACAGAGATCATAGTATGAGTATAATGTCATCTAGAATGTTTCTATCCTTTTAAATTTCTACCAGTTTTAATTCCATTTCCAGGAGCTTCTCTCAATATGGGTCCCTGTCCTAGAAGAGCTCCCTTGTAGCTCTCAAAGGATAGCTCATTAATATAAAGAAAAGATCATGTGTGAGGGTGGAGCAAGATGGCGGAGGAGTAGGAGACATGGATTTCGTCTGGTCTCAGGAATTCAGCTGAATAGGGATCAAACCATTCTGAACATCTACGAACTCAACAGGAGATCTAAGAAAAGAATAGCAACAACTCTGAACAGAAAAGCGACCACTTTCTGGAAGGTAGGACGTGCGGAGAAGTGAATCCGAGGTGATATTCGGGAGGATAGATGGCGGGGGAGGGGGCCTCCGTCGGCCGCTTCTGGCAAGTGACAGAGCAGCGGAGCACAAAATCGGAACTTTTAGAAGTCGGCTCCGCTGAGGGACGTCGCTCCAGTGGCTAAGCAGGGGGTGGAACCCTCGTGGGACAGTGTGGTCTCAGGACTCTCGGAGTCACGGAAAGACCGGGGGTGCCTGTGTGCAACAGAGCTCCCAGGTATCCAAGCCGGGAAGCTGGCTGCAGAGACAGAGCCGAGGCGTGGGCTCTCAGCTCGGGGTTGCCATAAACTGTGATCCGCAGCACAGTCAGGCCACTGCTCCTCCAGCAGGGACCCAACAAGCGGCAGATCTGGGGAGACTCCCCTTCCTCCCCCAGGAGGAGTGGCATGGGAGCACACAACAGGGATCTGCTGGGTCATGTGCCAGAGATAGAAATGCTCAGTCACAGGCCGGGTGAGCACGGAGTGCAGCCGGAGACTGGGGAGATGGGAGTGATTGACTGCTTTTCTCTGGGGGCACACTGAGGAGCGGGGCCCCGAGTTCTCGGCTTCTCCAG
The DNA here is from genome assembly GCF_003265705.2 of Callorhinus ursinus. Taxonomy (NCBI): domain Eukaryota; kingdom Metazoa; phylum Chordata; class Mammalia; order Carnivora; family Otariidae; genus Callorhinus; species Callorhinus ursinus. Next base: position 47,671,179 of record NW_027397063.1, read on the forward strand.
GGCAGAGAATGGGGGCCGCCATTTTCACTCTCATCCTCCAATGCTGTACAGAAAGCTTGCAGGGAACAAAAGCTCCCAAGAGCAAACCCGAGGAGATTACTTAGCCCGGACCCAGCAAGGGTGGGGCAGTTCCGCCTCTGGCAAAGACATTTGAGAACCACGGCAACAGGCCCTTCCCCCAGAAGATCAGCAAGAACAGCCAGCTAAGACCACGTTTACCGATCAGTGAGAACAGCAGAACTCCAGAACTAGGTGAGTATTGCACATAGAATCCATAGCTTTTTTCCCATGATTCTTTAGTCTTTCCAAGTTAATTTTTTAACCATCTTTTTTTTTTTTAATTTTTCTTTTTCCCTTTTTCAACCAACATCTTATCAATCCCCTTTTTAAAAAAAATCTTTTTTAGTTTTCATTTTTAGAGTCATAGTCTATCCCTTCAAAGTAGTTACCCTTATTTTTGGCATATATATATAGGTTGTTCTCTCTTTAAAAATTTTGAGATACAGTTTCTTCTAACAGATCAAAATATACCCTAAATCTCTAGTGTATGGCTTTGTTCTAGTCTCCTGCCTGATCACATTCCCTCCCTTTTTTTTCTTTTTTCTTAAATACTCTTCTTTCTTCTTTCAAACAACTTCTTATCTTATCAATTCCTTTTTTAAAATCTTTTATAATTTTCATCTTTACAGTCATATTCCATCCCTTCATCGTATTAACCCTTATTTTTGTACATATATAAGTTTTTCTTTCCTTAAAATTTTGGGAGGCACTTTCTTCTAACAGACCAAAATACACCCAAAATCTAATGTGTGGCACTGATCTATGCACCAGCCTGACCACATTTGATCATATTCTATTTTTTTGTTGTTTTGTTCTGCTTTTGTTTGTTTTTATCTTTTTTTCTTTTTTTTGTTTTCTTTTTTCTTTCTTTCCCTTTCTTTTCCCCTGGTTTCAGGTCTTTTCTTGTTTTTTTCCTTAAATTTTTATTGTTATGTTAATCATCATACATTACATCATTAGTTTTTGATGTAGTGTTCCATGATTCATTGTTTGTGCCTAACACCCACTGCTCCACTCAGAATGTGCCCTCTTTAATACCTGTCACCAGGCTAACCCATCCCCCCTCCTCTCTCCCCTCTAGAACCCTCAGTTTGTTTTTCACAGTCCATCATCTCTCATGGTTGGTCTCCCCCTCCGATTTCCCCCCTTCATTCTTCCCCTCCTGCTATCTTCTTTTTTTTTCCTTAACATATATTGCATTATTTGTTTCAGAGGTATAGATCTGTGATTGAACAGTCTTGCACAATTCACAGCTCTCACCATAGCACATACCCTCCCCAATGTCTATCACCCAGCCACCCCATCCCTCCCACCCCACCCCCACTCCAGCAACCCTCAGTTTGTTTCCTGAGATTAAGAATTCTTCATATTATGGGGTGCCTGGTGGCTCAGTCGTTAAGCGTCTGCCTTCGGCTCAGGTCATGATCCC